>NC_089838.1:167259131-167585797 GCF_035609145.1 Eleutherodactylus coqui | reverse complement strand
GATCACTGTTATCCATTGTATACTGGCGATCGCGTGGCTGGGGGTCGCACACCACAGCCCCCGGTGACAGCACCAGGCTCTCCGCTACCTCCTACATACAAACATCCGGGCTTTAGTCTACAGGATCAGCGTGTTTTCATGGCCCTGTAGATTAAATCCCCGACACCCAGGACATGAAAACACATATGAGTGGTCACTAAGAGGTTAAGAACACATGTTCTTTAAAAACTGATGCTGATAACGTCAAGGTCCCCAGGATAGATTTCTTGTCACAAGTTACTTAATAACCAAGGTTGTTCTTCCACCATTTCAGCAAAGCTAAGATAGTAATGCCTGAAAATGCTCTAGTTAGGGCTGAGTCACACAGTACTGGCATTAGCCAGCAAATAGAACGATTGTATAATGGCAGAAAAAGAGTAAGCCCCCTAGGAAAACCAGGATACAAATTGGATTGAAAAAGGTTAATAGGCACATTAATAGAAATTTAGAAAATGTAGTTGTTGGCCAAAACATGGGCTGTGATCAGTGTAAGCAAAACTCCTGGTAAACTCTACTTCAGTGCATGAGATAGAAAATTAAAATGAGACAGAATTATCTTGCAGTTAATAAAGAAGACAGAAATACAAGAACATATTTGGATTGGATGCTCCATTGCTTCATATTGTTATTTACCTGTGTTTTACAACAATGCACCTACATGATTTATCAAGGACACGTCAAGAACAGGAAGATCAATTCTCTTCTGTCATAAACACCTGTTCCTACCTCTGTAGAGCCTAAGTGTCACTTTTCAAAGCTCTCAAAGTAAAATTCACAATTTCTTTTTAGTATATATTACACAATTTAGCATGATCCATAGGTTAAAATATTGCAATCTAGTAAGGGATAATGGAATTGTGACTATAGTGGAACAGCTACATTAACATTCACTCCTAACTAATCTTATAAGATGTGCCTCCATAATCTCTAATGACTTCAAAATGGATCTTACTATGAAGTGCATTATTATAATACATTTCCGCATTACAACCCCAGACTGGAGTCTTCATCAGGCTTACAATGCAAGGATAAAAGCACTTTCTTTATATTAATGTAGGGTGTGTGTGTGTGTGTGTGTGTGTGTGTGGAGGGACAGAGCTATAGCATGTCACTTCCTCCATGTTTAAATACTAAATAATATCACAAACATCTATTATGAAATATGCTTTAGAACATCATATTAAATGGTTGTTCGGTAAAACAATAAGTATCACTTTAAGTCAGAAATATCAGACTTTTTTTAGTGCAGATCTGATTGAGCACTGTGGAAATCACTGTGAATTTTGCATTTCAAATTTAGCAGTTAATCTCATTGTTAAATACCCTGTGTTGAAGTAAAGCATGCTCAATTTTAAAAAAATGTGTT
Source organism: Eleutherodactylus coqui (assembly GCF_035609145.1). Lineage (NCBI taxonomy): Eukaryota > Metazoa > Chordata > Amphibia > Anura > Eleutherodactylidae > Eleutherodactylus > Eleutherodactylus coqui. The sequence goes on along the minus strand of NC_089838.1, from coordinate 167,584,392 downwards.
TTCCCCCTCTTTAGATGCCATTACTATATTGTGTCCCCATTTTCATCTCTGAAGCTACACAGTCAAATATGAGTTTTCTCGGGTGCTCCCTTCTGCAACTGCCCTCAATGCTGGTGTGATAATATCTAGGCCATCAAATATGACAGTCAGTCACCCCTAGTAGCGGTATGATGGACAATGACAGTTCAGCGATATGTTTAGGATATCCTGCAGCCACGTGTTCCTCTCATGGCAGGGCATTCAAGAGGCATTTTCCAGCAGAATAATGCTCAGCCGCACACAGCAAGGGTGTCACAGGAATGTCTTTACAACATTGCCACATGTCCGTGGCAGGCCCCATCACTAAATTTATCTCCAATAGAACATGCATGGGACCATCTAGAATGCCAACTTTTGCAGCCTACAAGTTTGCCTGATCTTGAGGCTCAGTTATAACAAATGGGGTCTGATATTCTGCAGAATACCATACAAAGCCTGTATGCCTCAATGTCTGCCCAGATCACATCTTGCATTCAAGCTAGAGGATTTCTATTTATCTATCTATCTATCTATCTATCTATCTATCTATCTATCTATCTATCTATCTATCTATCTATCTATCTATGTTTTAATTTTGCCATAATTTCATAATTGAGCCTTGAAAATAATAATCGACGGTAGCTTACCCATTGATTTTATTTTTATGGAAGACTATTCTAGACATGCTCTGTAATCTGTTCAGAGGTCACTCTGCAGGGAGAGGAAAAAGATAAACTGTGATTATAACTAGAGATGAGCGAACGTACTCGTCCGAGCTTGATACTCGTTCGAGTATTCCTCTCTGAGACGTTAGCGCGCTTTTCTGGCCAATTGAAAGACAGGGAAGGCATTACAACTTCCCCCTGCGACATTCAAGCCCTATACCACCCCCCTGCAGTGAGTGGCTGGGGAGATCAGGTGTCACCCGAGTATAAAAATCGGCCCCTCCCGCGGCTCGCCTCAGATGCGTTGTGAGATAGCTGAGGGACAGTGGTATCGTGATGGAGCTGCTGTAGGGAGAGTGTTAGGAGTTAGTGTAGGGTTCAAGAACCCCAACGGTCCTTCTTAGGGCCACATCTAACCGTGTGCAGTAGTGTGGAGGCTGCTTTTAGCAGTGTTGCACATTTTTTTTTTTTTGGTATATCGGCCGTGCAGAGCATTGTGCCCTGCAGTAATAGTCCAGGGACAGAAGTGTGGAGGCAGGGAGAGCGTTAGGAGTTATTGTAGGCTTCAAGAACCCCAACAGTCCTTCTTAGGGCCACATCTAACCGTGTGCAGTAGTGTGGAGGCTGCTTTTAGCAGTGTTGCACATTTTTTTTTTTTTGTATATCGGCCGTGCAGAGCATTGCGCCCTGCAGTAATACTCCAGGGATAGAATTGTGTAGGCAGGGCCAGAAGACATATATTATAGATTGAATATACGCAGTGGTCCTTTAGAAAAAAATATTTGAAAAAAATCTATTTGGCCTGCCTGTCACTCTGCTCAGTGTTCTGGGTCTGTGTCTGCTGGGGGTAGTAGTTCTCCAAATAAATATGCAGCCAGCTAAGTGTTACAGCAGGCTTGCGCCAAATTATTTCCTGGCTCTGAAATCACCGGTCTGTTGCAGTTAATAACAGTGCAACACTGCAGTTCCGTGACACACACATCAGGGACAGAATTGTGTAGGCAGGGCCAGAAGACATATATTATAGATTGAATATACGCAGTGGTCATTTAGAAAAAAATATTTGGAAAAAATCTATTTGGCCTGCCTGTCACTCTGCTCAGTGTTCTGGGTCCGTGTCTGCTGGGGGTAGTATTTCTCCAAATAAATACGCAGCCAGCTAAGTGTTACAGCAGGCTTGCGCCAAATTATTTCCTGGGGTTCCGTAAACGAAGTCAGCCTCCAACCACAGGCCAATAAGCGGCACATTTAATTACAGCGTTGTTTCTGCACTACTGCTAATACACCATGCTGAGGGGTAGGCCTATAGGACGTGGACGCGGGCGAGGACGCGGAGGCCCAAGTCAGGGTGTGGGCACAGGCCGAGCCAGTGCGGTGGCCAGGGGTAGAGGCAGGGCCAGACCGAATAATCCACCAACTGGTTCCCAAAGCGCCCCCTCGCACCATGCCACCCTGCAGAGGTCAAGGTGCTCTACGGTGTGGCAGTTTTTCACAGAGACGCCTGACGACCGACGAACAGTGGTGTGCAACCTTTGTCGCGCCAAGATCAGCTGGGGAGGCACCACCACCAGCATGCGCAGGCATATGATGGCCAAGCACCCCACAAGGTGGGACGATGCCTGTTCACCGCCTCCGGTTTGCACCACTGCCTCTCCCCCTGTGCCCCAACCTGCCACTGAGATCCAACCCCCCTCTGAGGACACAGGCAGTACCGTCTCCTGGCCTGCACCCACACCCTCACCTCCGCTGTCCTTGGCCGCATCCAGCAATGTCTCTCAGCGTAGTGTCCAGACGTCGCTAGCGCCACAGTTTGAGCGCAAGCGCAAGTACGGCGCCACGCACCCGCACGCTCAAGCGTTAAACGTGCACATTGCAAAAGTGATCAGCCTAGAGATGCTGCCGTATAGGCTTTTGGAAACGGAGGCTTTCAAAAGCATGATGGCGGCGTTGAGGAGGAGGAGGAGGGGGAGGAGCATGAGGAGGAGGGGGAAGAGACAGCTTGGCCCACTGCTGAGGGTACCCATGCTGCGTGCCTGTCATCCTTTCAGCGTGTATGGCCTGAGGAGGAGGAGGAGGATCCTGAAAGTGATCTTCCTAGTGAGGACAGCCATGTGTTGCGTACAGGTACCCCGGCACACATGGCGGACTTCATGTTAGGATGCCTTTCTCGTGACCCTCGCGTTACACACATTCTGGCCACTACGGATTACTGGGTGTACACACTGCTCGACCCACGGTATAAGGAGAACCTTTCCACTCTCATACCCGAAGAGGAAAGGGGTTCGAGAATGATGCTATACCACAGGGCGCTGGTGGACAAACTGATGGTAAACTTCCCATCCGACAGCGCTAGTGGCCGAAGGCGCATTTCCGCGGCCCAGGTAGCAGGGGAGGCGCAGAGATCAGGCAGCATGTGCAGCGCAGGCATGGGAACACTCTCTAAGGCCTTTGACAGCTTTCTGGCTCCCCAGCAAGACTGTGTCCCTGGTCCCCAGTCAAGGCTGAGTTGGCGGGAGCACTGTAAAAGGATGGTGAGGGAGTACGTAGCCGATTGCAGCACCGTCCTCGGTGACGCCTCTGCCCCCTACAACTACTGGGTGTTGAAGCTGGACACGTGGCCTGAACTCGCGCTGTATGCCCTGGAGGTGCTTGCTTGTCCTGCGGCTAGCGTCTTGTCAGAGAGTGTGTTTAGTGTGGCTGGGGGAATCATCACAGATAAGCGTACCCACCTGTCAACCGACAGTGCCGACAGGCGTAATTACACTCATCAAGATGAACAAAGCCTGGATTTCCCCAGACTTCTCTTCTCCACCAGCGGACAGCAGCGATACTTAAGCAATACGTAGGCTGCACCTGCGGATGGAAGCATCGTTCTCTATCACCATCCAAAACGGGGACCTTTTTGCTTCATCAATCTGTGTATAATATTCATCCTCCTCCTCCTGCTCCTCCTCCTGAAACCTCACGCAATCACGCCGAACGTGCAATTTTTCTTAGGCCCACAAGGCTCAGTCATATAATTTTTCTAAACAAATTTTATACGTTTCAATGCTCATTAAAGCGTTGAAACTTTCACCTCAACCAATTTTTATTTTAACTGGGCTGCCTCCATGCCTAGTTACCAATTAAGCCACATTAACCAAAGCCATTAATGGGTTTCACCTGCCCTCTCGGTTGGGCATGGGCAATTTTTCTCAGGTACATTAGTACTGTTGGTACACCAATTTTTGTGGGCCCTCGCCTACAGTGTAATCCAATAAATTTTTGGCCCACCTGCATTACAGCTGACATAACATCAGCTGTGATGGGCAATGCAATGGGATATATTTATTTACCGCCGGTGGGTTCCAGGGAGCCACCCATGCTGTGGGTCCACAGGGAGTTGTAACTACATGTGTCCACTTCTAAAGAACCCCAGTCTGACTGGGGCATGCAGTGTGGGCCGAAACCCACCTGCATTAAACATGACATTACTACCTCAGCTGTGTTGGGCAATGCAATGGGATATATTTATGTACCGCCGGTGGCTTCCTGGCACCCACCCATGCTGTGGGTCCACAGGGAGTTGTAAATGCATCTGTTTCCACTTCTAAAGAACCCCAGTCTGACTGGGGCATGCAGTGTGGGCCGAAGCCCACCTGCATTAAACATGACATTACTACCTCAGCTGTGATGGGCAATGCAATGGGATATAGTTATGTACCGCCGGTGGGTTCCAGGGAGCCACCCATGCTGTGGGTCCACAGGGAGTTGTAAATGCATCTGTTTCCACTTCTAAAGAACCCCAGTCTGACTGGGGCATGCAGTGTGGGCCGAAGCCCACCTGCATTAAACATGACATTACTACCTCAGCTGTGTTGGGTAATGCAATGGGATATATTTATGTACCGCCGGTGGCTTCCTGGCACCCACCCATGCTGTGGGTCCACAGGGAGTTGTAAATGCATCTGTTTCCACTTCTAAAGAACCCCAGTCTGACTGGGGCATGCAGTGTGGGCCGAAGCCCACCTACATTAAACATGACATTACTACCTCAGCTGTGATGGGTAATGCAATGGGATATATTTATGTACCGCCGGTGGGTTCCAGGGAGCCACCCATGCTGTGGGTCCACAGGGAGTTGTAAATGCATCTGTTTCCACTTCTAAAGAACCCCAGTCTGACTGGGGCATGCAGTGTGGGCCGAAGCCCACCTGCATTAAACATGACATTACTACCTCAGCTGTGTTGGGCAATGCAATGGGGGTATATTTATGTACCGCCGGTGGCTTCCTGGTACCCACCCATGCTGTGGGTCCACAGGGAGTTGTAAATGCATATGTTTCCACTTCTAAAGAACCCCAGTCTGACTGGGGCATGCAGTGTGGGCCGAAGCCCACCTGCATTAAACATGACATTACTACCTCAGCTGTGTTGGGCAATGCAATGGGATATATTTATGTACCGCCGGTGGGTTCCAGGGAGCCACCCATGCTGTGGGTCCACAGGGAGTTGTAAATGCATCTGTTTCCACTTCTAAAGAACCCCAGTCTGACTGGGGCATGCAGTGTGGGCCGAAGCCCACCTGCATTAAACATGACATTACTACCTCAGCTGTGATGGGCACTGCAATGGGATACATTTATGTACCGCCGGTGGTTCCAGGGAGCCACCCATGCTGTGGGTGCACACGGAATTCCCATTGCGGAGTTGTACCTGCCTGTGACTATTTATAAAAAACCGCGGTCTGACTGGGGCGTGCAGACACCTTGACAGAATGAATAGTGTGTGGCACATAGGTTCCCCATTGCTATGCCCACGTGTGCAGCTCCAGATGGAGGTGGCACAGGATTGGATTTCTCATTGCTTCTGAACAGCATTGTGGGCTATCGCCCCGCCCCTTTTATAGAGGGTCGCTGCCTAGCCGTGCCAACCTTCTGCAGTGTGTGCCTGCTTTTCCTGTGGCAGACGCACTTATAAATAGACATGAGGGTGGCGTGGCATGAGGGCAGCTGAAGGCTGGGCAGGGACAGTTTGGTGTGCGCTGTGGACACTGGGTCGTGGGGGGGGGGGAATTGGCAGCATGTAACCCAGGAGAAGTGGCAGCGGAGTGTCATGCAGTCAGTGATTGTGCTTTGTTGGAGGTAGTGTGGTGCTTAGCTAAGGTATGCATTGCTAATGAGGGCTTTTCAGAAATAAAAATTGTTGGGAGGGGAGGGGGCCCACTCTTGCCGCTATTGTGGCTTAATAGTGGGACCTGGGAACTTGAGATGCAGCCCAACATGTAGCCCCTCGCCTGCCCTATCCGTTTCTGTGTCGTTCCCATCACTTTCTTGAATTGCCCTGATTTTCAAAAATGAAAACCTTAGCGAGCATCGGCGATATACAAAAATGCTCGAGTCGCCCATTGACTTCAATGGGGTTCGTTACTCGAAACGAACCCTCGAGCATCGCGAAAAATTCGTCTCGAGTAACGAGCACCCGAGCATTTTGGTGCTCGCTCATCTCTAATTATAACCTATTGTGACTGGTGGATCCTGTGTCATCTATATAAAGGTGTTAAGCTACCTTTAAACTCCATTTAGACAGGATGAATGTCGGGCAAACGATGCCCGACACTCAACCCTGTGTGAACTCACTCCTGTGCTGTTGCATGGGACCTAGTAGCACTGGCTTGCTCACAGAGCAGCCAGCAGGAGGGCTGGGAGGCTGCAGGAGATTTCTCTTCTCACGCTCCCCTGCCCCTCTCCATTGACTTAACATAGTGGCTGTTCAGTATTGAATGGCTGCTATTTACGCTGAGCGATCAGCTCATCAGCTCATTATCCATCGTTTATGCTGCAAGAAGGCATCCTCTACGTCTAGAAGAAAGCAGGTTTTATCACTTCCCTAAGGCCTTTGGCAATGTCCCCATACAGGATCTTTATTTGTGGAGCAATCCCCAGCTTCGGCGCATATGCCTATCGACAAACTGGCAGATGCAGGCACTTAAGCTGGGGAGGGCCCAGGAAATGTAAAATCTCCCTGCTCCTGGCTACTAGCCAGGAGCCTGGAACAGTGACCCAGGGCTGCGGTGAGCGGTCCCGGTCACCTGATCGCCATTATCCAGAAAGTTTAATCTCTCTTCACCGATGCGATTGGCAAGGGGAGATGAAATTTCTTACCGGGGTCCTCCATATTTGAACCCTGATACAATACTTCTCCATGGATCTTTCCTGGAGAAAATGCCGGACACATGCGCAGGAGTCGGGAGGGCCCGGGAAATTTGAAATTTGTTTGCCTGTGTCAGTGACTGGTGGTTCCGTTGAGTGGTCCATTGTCCTGTGATAAAAAGATAGCGATCTACCTTAGGCTGGTGTTACACGACCAGATAGAAATTGTGGATTCTGCATGCATTTGAGCCACAGTAATACGCGGAACAATCAAATGCATTGGATTACATAATTCCGCTTACATTAGTAGGTTGGAATTACATAAACCACTTTCAGAAAACAGAGCGCTATATGTTCTATTTTATCATGGATATCCGCAACATAGAGCCCATTGTGTTCTATAGTTGCGAATATACCCACAGCCAACACACAACTATAATGTGTAAGGTCTGCGGGTACCTGCATCATTGCTAAGCTGCGGTGTGGGAAATATACACAAGAAAAAGGTGTACTATGCATGACCGCCAAAATTCAATGACGGCTGGGCGTTGCCTTTCATTGACCACAGCGCTCAGCCAGTCAGAGGCAGTGCTTTCTGGAGGCGGGGATTTTTCAATCCCTGGCCACCAGAAGAGAGAAGATGACTGCTGGGGCCAGAGAGAAGAGCTGGTCTGCTTTTCTAGGTGAGTTAATTTTTTAAACTTTTTTTTACAGCTAGGGGTGATTTTCGGGGAGGGGCTTATATTTCATGCCCTTCCCCGAAAATCATCACCGCGGTGGTGGCCTTCATTCTATTGCTTTCAATGGGGCTGCAGCAGCGCTAGCCCCATTAAAAGCAATGGAATAGCATCGCGGACCTCTGCCACAGCTTTGTCAGAGGAGCACGATGTACTCCCTATGCTTTCAATGGGGGCCGAAGCTGCTGCCGCCGGCCCCATTAGAATCAATGGGCAATAGCACAGATTTTTCTTAGCACTGCAAGGCTTAAGAGAACACATCGCAAATAAGTATGTAACCACTGAAAATCAATGATTTCATAATCCTGCATTTTCACTCAGTCTCACATCGCAGAAAAATCTTTTGCCAGTGGATCTGGAACTGAAGTATAATATGTGGCAAAAAAACATTGTCAGAATCACTTGCAAAACCTTTATGCAGTTATTTTATGTTAAAGTAACTCGTCAGAATTCCAACATTTGGCCTGGTCATTAAGGCGCAAACAGGCTTGGTCACTAAGGGGTTAAACACACCCTGCTGAGCAAACATCTGGCCAGCAGATTCCATTGCACAGTATACTTATTATCTACGCAAAGCAAACACAATCAGTACACTGTTAGGCCTTAGTCAGACGGGCGTTTTTTCGCGCGATTTGCGGATCGCATGACGGATGCGCATCCGCAAATCGCGTGACCGGTGCCCGAAAATCGCCCGAAAATCTGCTCCTAGCCACGTTTCATTAGAAATGGGCCGGAGCTGTCCAGCGCATTGCATTCAATGGAGCCGGCAATACAGCGGCTCCATTGAAAGCAATGTGCTGCGGGCGAGTGTGGGATGAATTGTCGGGAAGGGCTTAAATATATAAGCCCTTGCCTGCAATTCATCCAGAAAAGTGTTAAAATAAAAAATATATACATACTCACCTGCTCCCGGAAGTCGGAGTTCCCCGCGGCCGGCCTGCAGTGGGTGTGAAGGGGGTGTGAGTCAGACCTGCCCCCTGATTGGCTCAGCGCTGAGCCAATCAGGGGGCAGGTCTGACTCACACCCCCTTCACACCCACTGCAGGCCGGCCGCGCGGAACTCCGGCTGCCGGGACCAGGTGAGTATGTATATTTTTTTATTTTAACACTTTTCTGGATGAATTGCAGGGAAGGGCTTATATATTTAAGCCCTTCCCGACAATTCATCCCGCGCACGCCGGCAGCCCATTGCTTTCAATGGAGCCGGCTGTATTGCTGTGACAGATGCAGCAGAGGAATTCTTCAATTCCCTACCACAGCTGTCACACATGAGAGCTGCGGTAGAGGATCCTGCTGCCGGCACTCCCGTCAATGGATTTCAGGGAAGGGCATATATTTAAATCCCTGCTTATATCCCTGAAAATCCAGTAAAAGTAGTGTAAAAAATAAAAAAAAATAGATACTCACCTCCCTTCAGCTGCCGGGGCTCAGCTACATCTTCTCTGTGCTGTCCCTGGATCTGTGGTGCTATTCGATCAGCAGGTGGGGATTTAAAATCCCTGGCTGCTGAAAGAGCTGATTGTGATTGGCTGAGGCGCTCAGCCAATCACAGGCAGTTCTCGCATGAATGACATTTGACTGCTGCATTGAAAAGCATTGGTTCTAAGAGATGTGAATCACAAATGCAAAAAATATGCGCAACACAAGACGCTCGTCTGACTGAGGCCTAAGGAAGCATTTTATATATGGTGAGTAAAGTAAACCATGTATTAGAAGGTTGAATACATTTCCAGTATGCAATGAAAATGCTTTGAATTGATCATTCCTTTAATGCTTAAATCCCATCAACACCAAGAAGCAGGAGTATAACTAAAAGCCCAGGGGACCTGGTGCAAAAGTTCAGCTGGGGCCCCCTTCTATCTGTACCTGTACCCATACCCATACCTAAACCGTGCTGCGTACAGCTGCAAAATGAATTTACATACATGATTTAGCCCCTTGGCGTAAGTTTTCCAAGCATGACTAATTTTCTGGACTACATGAAAATGTGTTTGTAGACTCTCTTAACCCCTTAGTGACCAAGCCTGTTTGCGCCTTAATGACCAGGCCAAATTTTGGAAATCTGGCATGTGTCACTTTAACATGGAATAACACCGTAAAGGTTTTGTATATCCAAGTGATTCTGACAATGTTTTTTCGGCACATATTGTTCTTCATTTAGGCGGAAAAAATAGACCGATAGAATTTGTGTGTATTTATTAAAGGCACCAAAATTGGGAAAATTTTGAAAAAATCGTAATTTTTTCACATTTCCAACTGCAATATCTGAAATATGTGCAAACATAATATAGAAAATTTTGATAAGATATATATTTCCATCTGTTTACTTTATTTAGGGGGCACATTGGAAATCTTCCATATTTTTTAACCATTTAGGAGATGTACAAATTTAACAATAATTATTAACATTTTGAGGAACATTTTGTTTTCTTGCACCAAGCCAAGATTGTAAAGGCTCATAATGTGTCAGAATGATAGATAGCCCCACAAATGACTCCATTTTAAAAACTACACCCCTTAATGTATTCACTGAGGGGGGGACATGAGTATTTTGAGGATTTTTTCAGGAATAATGCAATTTAGACGAGAAAAAATAAGATTTCATATTTTTTCAAATATGTCATTTTAAACACAGAATTTTTTTCTATAGTGCGCATTAAAATGAGGATTTACACCCCAAAATGGATTCCCCCGTTTGTCCTGTGTTCAGAAATATACTCATTGTGGCCCTAATATTATGTCCGGATGCACAACGGGGCCCAAACCGAAAGGAGCAGCCAATGCCTTTCAGAACAGACATTTTGCTTGAAGGCGTTTTAGGCCCCATTGCACACTTGTAGAGCCCTTAGGCAGCCAAAACGATAGAGAACCCCCACAAATTACCTCATTTTGGAAACTAGACCCCTTAACAAATTCATCTAGGGGTGTACTGCGAATTTTGACCGCACAGTTTTTGAATGACACCAAGCAAAGCAGAAGTAAAAAATTACGATTTTTATTTTTTTTTAGCAATTATGTCATTTTAAAAGTAGATTTTTTTGTACAGCAGGTACATCAATGAAGAATTTCACCCCAAAATGGATACCGCCGTTTGTTCCGTGTTAAGAAACATACCCATTGTGGCCATAATATTATGTCTGTATGCACAACAGGGCCCTAACCGAAAGGAGCAGCGGGTAGTTTTCAGAACAGACATTTTGCTTGCAGGCATTTTAGGCCCCATTGTCCACTTGTAGAACCCTTGAACAGCTAAAATGACAAATCCCACAAATGACCCCATTTTGATAACTAGACCCCTTAACGAATTCATCTAGCGGTGTACTGCGTATTTTGACCCCACCGTTTTTAAATGAATCAAAGCAAAGCAGAAGGAAAAAATTATGATTTTTGTTTTTTGGCAATTGTGTCATTTTAAAAATAGTTTTTTTGTACAGCATACATAGGAATGAAGACTTTTACCCCAAAATGGATCCCCCGTTTTTCCTGTGTTCAGAAACATACACATTGTGGCCCTAATCTTCTGTCTGGATGCACAACAGGACCCAAACTTAACGGAGCATCAAACTTTAAATGACTTTTAACTTTTACGTGATCGCCATTATCCATGGATAATGGCAAACACATGACCAAAGAACACTCACCGCAGCCCCCCCCCTGACAAATCCAAGCTCTCGGTTACCTATAGTAGCCAGGAGCAAGAAGATTTCAAATTTCCTCTTGCCCTCCGTAGCTTCTGCACTTGCGTCCACCATTTTGGCGACGGGTGCATGCGCCAAAGCAGGGAAAAGGTCCACGAATAAGGATCCCGTCGGGGCACATCGCCAGTGGCCTTGGTTAAGAAATTTCACCTCCCCTCACGGATCGGATCCATGACGGGAGATGAAACTTTAGCTTTTTTTTTCTTTTACATGATCGCCGTTATCCATTGGATAATGGCAATCACGTGACTGGTAACTGCGCAATGTGGCCCCCCCATGAAATCTCCAGGCTCTTTGCTACATTTAGTAGCCAGGTTCAAGGAGATTTTAAATTACCCCGGCAATCTGCGGCTTTTGCACCTGCGTCCGCCATTTTGGTGACGGACATGTGTGCAGAAGCCGGGGTAAAGTTCACAGATAAATCCGGGGGCCTTAGGTACCTAATTTCATCTCCCATCATCTCCTCTTCCTAGTTCTCCCCAGACTCGGCGGCAGGTCTGGGGAGGACTAGGAAGACGCTGGGCATTGCGGAGGACGGGGGGGGGGGGGGGGGGTGTTAAGTATTTTCAGTTCCCCTTTTGGATCTGATCCGTAAGGGGAGCTGAAACTTAAATTTTTTATTACTGTTCATAAACTTTAACACGATCGCTGGTATCCGCTGGATACCGCCGATCACGTGAGAGGGAATGGGTTCCTGCGGCCCAGGATGACAGCTGCATGCTGTCGGCTACTTCTGCTACCAGGCAGCATGGAGCTGTCACATCCAGAGCCTGCAGGGCTGTCATTCCCAGAAAAAGCATGTTTTTACGTTCTCTGGGAATTAAGCCCAGCAGGCCAGGACGTAAAAAGGCAACGGGCTGGTAACTAAGGGGTTAAGCTGCTTTTATACAACCGAGAAAATTGCACGAGATTTATACATTGTGAGACGCACAAAACTTGCGCGAATATGAATGGGGTCATTCACATGAGCGATTTTTCCCCCCGCATAGCAGGAAAATATCATGGCATGTCCTATCTTTGGGCGTTCCCTTGGAATGCCTCGCCATCGCCCATTGTTTTCAATGGGGCTGACACAGCATTGCACAGTGTACGAGGTGCATGCCAGTGCAATGCAAGGTTTACACATTAAAAACAACGGGAAACACTCCACGATTCTCCACTTCGGCTAAAAGCATCGCTACTTTCCCGATGTGATGTGAGCTGGTTTTAACACAAAAACACCTCGTATCCGTAGGGACATCGTTTGCTGGTGAGTGTTATATCAGGCTGAGTTTCATGGCAGACTCACTTGTGTTAAACTAGCCTTAGGATGTGTTTATGTTTTTTGTTACATTTTTGAACCACAATTAAAATCACCTTCAAGGGCTCCATAAAAACAGGCAAAAATAAAACATGCTGCAATTTTTTTCTCCTGTGTTTTATACGCAGTGTCCCCTCGCAGTTCCAATGCAGGTGTGAATGGAAGAATGAAAGTCCATAGACTTTCACTGTCGCCATTCACCGAGTGTTACGCACAGGAATTACACTTGCATAATATGCGGTGACAATACGCACATGTGAATAAGCCCTAAAGTGTGCAATCATATACAGTATATACCCAGGTTATACCACCGTGCTTCATATCACTATACACAGGAAATGTCTAGCTTATACTTGTAGTACATATAGAATTATATACAGGAGATAGCCAGGTTATACCAGCATGCTCCATATCACTATATACAGGGAGAAGTATATACATCTCCTGTATACCGAGATATTGACTATGCTGGTGTAAGACCAGTTTCACATGTATGTCAAAACCTCTGACAGAAATTACGTCACAGATGCGGCTCAAAATACCGGAAATAAACTGCTGCATGTAGCGGTTTTTCTTCCATCCAAAAGATGAGCAGCTGAGCGGAAAGCGGACAGACCCCATTATAATTAATGGAGTCCACCTGGCGTTGTTCAGTTCTGTCAAGAGATAGACCCGTTCGGATGTGCGGATTCCCCTTTCTTGCTCTCCGAATGAAACAAGAAAGTGGAATCCTTAGTGCAGATATGAAACCACCCAAAACTAGGTATTTTCTGTATAAATTATATATTTACAGCTGGTATAAGCTATACATTCTGTATATAGTGATATCAACCTTGCTGGTATACCCTGGGCCAGGTTATATCAGCATCATCTAAATCACCATATATAGGAGATATATAACTTATATCAGCTGTACATATATAATTATATGCAGGAGATACCTAGGTTACACCAGCATGCTCCATATCACTATATACAGTAGATGTATACCTGTAACCCTGTCGGCGATCAGACAGTATCTGACAGGGGGCCCGTGGGCCCCCGTTTGCTAAGGATCCTGGTCGCCATTGTGACCTCTGCGACCCCTAGTGGTACGCCAGCGCAAAAATATATATATATGGATCCATCTAAGTAGGTTGTGCTTTTGGTTAAAATAAAGCACTACCATGTAATCTTTATATATTTGAAAACATCTTAGAGAATTACGGGAATGCAGGAATAAATTGCGATACAATTCTTGGAACACACAAGTTTCAAAGTCATAATTCTTTTTTTTCACAGAAGGTTAAAATGCAGAACATGCCCCAGGCAAAACTTCAGAATACTATACTATCTTTCTTTAAGCTTTGACCAATTGGAACTGGATATACATAACAGCGCTCTACTCAGTGAATATAAAAACTGACAAGCAGCTGAGGCAAACCAATAAAAAGAGCAAGAGATTTTGAAAAAAAAAAATCTGTATTGCTTGAATCTTAAAGATGATGGTAGGCTTTTTCATGAACCATTACATTTTACACATCTGTGCTACTATGCTTCTGGCTAGCTATGTTATGCTCTGCTTTGGTCCAGTTGTATAATTGCAAATTAATTTGCTGAAGGTGTTTTCACACATTCAGTGTTCTGTTGCGATTTTAGATGTTAAATTAGGGACATTTAGGGTGCATCAGCAAGTTTAACGTTATGAGTGTAAACCAGAGCCTATAAATTAGAGATTCTACTTTAGCTTACTGAATTTTTATTTTAATTGTTTTGTTTTTCTGCAGGTCACATTATTCATGTCAACAAAAAAGTTATTATAGATACAGGATGGCAAATAGCAAAGCACTTCTGTTATGTGCAGTTATGACAATATCACAGACACTCATATATTTCTTTTCCAGGTATACTGATATCTGACAGATTTTTTAGAAACAATTTCTGAGAACACTCCTGAAAATCCAAATGAGTTAGCAGAAATCCATGTTTATAAGGCAGAAACAAACCCATAGAGATGTATGGAACTGATTGTCAGGTACAAGAATTTCCGCAACAAATCTGCATTATGTGAACATATTCTTAAGGAATGGTCATTAAAGTTGTCATTCACTGACCATTATTTTTACTTTACAATATTTGCACAAATTGCAGTATTGATTGTGTCAAAGTTGGATACACAAGATCTAAACTGATCATCCACAATATTAAAACCACCTGCCTTTATCCCTTTTTCCACCAAAACAGCTGTGACCTATCCAGGCATAGATTCCACAAGACATCTGCAGGTGTCCTCTGGCATCTGCCACCAAGATGTTAAACAGCAGGGGAGAGGTGAAGACTCCATGGATGGAACTATTTGTTTTCCAGCACATTTTTCCCACAGGTGCTTGACTGGATAGAAATCTTGGGAATTTGGAGTTCGAGGTCAACATCTTGATCTCTTTTCATATTTCTCAACGCATTTCTGAAATGTTTTTTTCCGTGTAGCATGGTTTATTATAGAGGGAACTGCTGTTAGAGAATATCGTTACCATGAAGTGGTGTACATGTGTGTCTGCAACCATAGGTAGTACATGCCAAAGCAACATCCACATAAATGCCAGGACCTACTATTTCTCAGCAGCACATTGCATTAACATTACACTGTCTCTACCAGCTTGTCTTCTTTCCATAGAGCATCTTGGTGTCATCTCTTCCAAAGGTAAGTGAAAGGGTTAAGAGAAGTTTGGGATGCCCCAAGATAAACTTTTGTACCTGGGCCCATGGGCCTTTAGCTAGGCCCCAGGATCAAATGTACCCATCTGTTCACATGATTTAAAAGAAAATGTGATTCATCAGACCAGGCCACATTTTTCCACTGCAGTATGGTTGAATTCTGATGTTTAATTGTTAATTGCTGGACCAGCATAGGTACTCTGATCTGAAAAGGGTTATATAAGCATCAAGCTGTGTTTCATTGTGTACTGACACCTTTTTTATCATAGTCAGTGTTGACCTTTTCAACAATTTGTGCTATAGTAGTTTTTCTGTTGAATTAGACCTGATGAGCTAACCGCTGCTCCCCATGCATATCAATGAGATTTGGGAGCTCATAACCTTGTCACCTGTTCACTGCTGGTCCTTCCTTAGACCACTTTTTTATAGATAATAGCTAGAGATGAGTGAGCACATTTGAATAAGGCAGTTACTCGAGCGAGCATCGCTCTTCTCGAGTAATTGCATTCTTGTCCGAGCAGGCTCGGGGGGGGGGGGGGGGGGCTGCTCGGACAAGAATGCAGTTACTCAAGAAGAGCGATGCTCGCTCGAGTAACTGCCTTATTCAAATGTGCTCGCTCATCTCTTATAATAGCCGTTGTTTTCTAATAACTGCCAATAAGACCTTTGATTTTGGAGATGCTCTGACCCAGTTGTCTAGCCATCACAATTTAATACAATCATAGAATCATAGAATGGTAGCGTTGGAAGGGACCTCCAGGGTCATCGGGTCCAACCCCCTGCTAAATACAGGTTTTACGAAATCATCCCAGACAGATATTTGTCCAGCCTTTGTTTGAACACTTTCATTGAAGGAGTTATTCACTGAGACAGTAGGGTTCTTGTTTCGTGTAGACTAATTCACTGAGAAGGACCCACTAGAAAATGTAAATTTTTTTCTCAAAATTAAAAAATAACTTTTATTTATCCTATTAAAAATTGACAAACATTTATGACAACACGAAGCTTAATAATACCTCCGTTCCTAATGCTATGTTAGTGACAAATGACAATAGTCTTGATACTTAAAGGGGTTGTCCAGCTATAAAGAATGAATCTCATTACTTCTGTTTGCCCAATACAATGCACTTTGTAATATACATTGTGCATTGTAAATTAGGCAAACAGAAGTTATTCACTTACCTTTTGGGGTGCCCCCCCTGTGTTGCTCCTCGGTTGCCATTGGTTCCGATAAGTCTCTTGTCCTCTTCTTGTCGGGCCAGCTCCAGGTGTTCTCTGCACGGGGACGCGCTTCTTCTACTCCGCGCATGCGCAGTAGATCTTCTTCTGCCGGCTGCTTCAGCGGCCGCGGGATCTTCAGCTGACAGGTAAGGGTAGTGGAGGAGGGGGAGTGGAGTGCCGGTCTCTCACGGGGGAGGGGTGCTGCGAGCTGTCAGTAGTCAGGGGTGGGGTGGGGAGGTGTAGGGGGTGACAGACCTGTCAGTCAGTAGTCCCGGGATGGGGGTGAGGGGGGAAGGTGGGGGAGCTGCTGGTCGGAGCTGTCAGCCAGTGGGGGGGGGGGGCTTCTGGTCGGAGCTGTCAGCTGGTGGCTTGCGGGTGGGGGCTGCTGGTCAGAGCTGTCAGTTGCTGGCTTGCGGGGGAGGGGGGGCTGCTGGTCGGAGCTGTCAGCCAGTGGGGGGGGGCTGCTGGTCGGAGCTGTCAGCCAGTGGGGGCGGGGGGGCTGCTGGTCGGAGCTGTCAGCTGGTGGCTTGCGGGGGAGGGGGACACTGTGGGGTGCATGTGTGTGGGGGCAGTGTGGAGGGGGCACTGTGTGTGGGCACTGTGAGGGGGGGGGGCGTGTGTGTGTCATGCTTGGTGCTACTTTCACTTTCAATAGCAGAGGATCGCGATCCTCTGCTATTGAAAGTGCTGCTACAGATCAGGATCTCCTGCTAGAGCTCTGAAAGCTGTTAGCAGGAGATTCCTTCATCTCCTCATCATGTCCCCTCATTACTGGACACTGTGACACAGTGTCCAGTGATGAGGGGACATGCCGGGGAGATGAAGGAGTCTCCTGCTACAGCTGTCACAGCTCTAGCAGGAGATCGCACTGCTCTCCCTGCCCTCTCATTGCTCTGAATGGGGCCAGACGGCTGCCGGCTCTATTCAAAGCAGTGAAGCGTGTGTTTGCATTATGATGCCGGTCCTCCAGTCATATGACCGGTGTCATCGGGAGCGCGCACGCTGAGGAGAGAGAGGCAGCAGTGCATCATGGGAACTACCCAGCGGCGCCATCTTTGTAAAAATCTTCAGGCAAACTTTATAAAAGGAAGAAAAGGAATAAAAAGGTAAGCAGAATATTGATTTTTATGGGAAAGGCTGTTGTGTGGGATGCTTCTACTCTACAGGGCATTCATGGGGGGAAAAAAAATCAGTTTGGGCGGTGGACAACCCCTTTAAGGTAAGTCCTTTGTTATTTCTTTTATGGAGGTATGTAGATGTGATAAGAATCACCCTGATATTGGTCTGCTACCAAGAGATCCACAGGTCTCCAAAGACAGCTGGCCAAGATACGGCCTTAGCTGTATTATGAATTATTTCGTGGATCTCATTTATTTATTCCACTCCTTGGGTGCAGTTGTTGTGATTTGTTGCAACTGATGCACCTTAGTTATCTCAAATGGCCGTGGATCTTGAAAATTTATTCCACTTTTAAGGCGCAGTTGTTAATGTTTATTGCAACTAATGCGCCTTCTTTATCTGAAATGATCGACGCGTTTCCTCGGCTATTCGTTACTTAGCTGATTCATCAGGATCTAAAATATCATGTTGTGTTGCTATCCACTCAAGAATGTATATAGCTGGGTGTTTACAGAATTGCAGGAGGGACCATGATACTCATATTAAGATCAAGAGCAGTTGGTTTTGATAGTAATTCAGTTAGTAACCCACTTTAATTGCCACCTTAGAGGTTACGTTGCTGATATATTGAGTACTTGCTCAAATGAAAATAAAAATTTGAGTCTATGATGACGTCTGATGATATTTTAAGGCGCAATCATAGAAGCATATAATCCACTACGGTGCTGTTATGCGTATTGTGCTTGCCGTTGTGTAGGCAATTATAGGTAGACTGGATGTTTCCACTGTGCTAGCAGCTCTACCCTATGATGTTGGTTGTTCAGACGCAATGAATCAGCTGAGGTAGCTGTATGAGCTAGATAACACTGCTCATTGATAGTGAGCTGGACCTCCTATGTTGATTCATGCATAGAGAGACGTTGCTTTACGCAGCTAGGCCTCATAGATATTAGATTAAGATGCCGAATAATGCTTATTCTTGGCATCAGATACGTTTGGAGTGTCTAGCCTGATGTTGCCCACTCCAAGCGTCCACACACACATGCACACATTCGCAAGCAGCTGCTGAGATCAATGTCTCCTGATATTCTGGCAGACCTGGTATGAGCAGGACTGCCAGAGTTTAAGTACACATGGCTCCGCCTCTTCTGCTGGGGGCTCGTGTTGCCCAGCACCAATCGCTGGCGTGCGAGTCATCAAGGGGCGTTCCTAGGGACTCCGGTCACATGACCATTAGTCATAGTTGTCATTACCGCGAGATTTCAGTAAATGCCGCTCCGGTCCGCGCATGCGCACTACGTTCAGAAGCGCGGCGCTTGTAAAAAAGACAATCTATCATGAGACTATGCTCTGCGCATGCGCTCGATATGCGAGAGCGCACCGCTTGTCTACAGGAGAGATAGTAATATCTCTCTGTGTGTTTACATGTTCTGGTTTCCCTTGGCATCATTATATGGTCAGGCTAAATATCAGCCCTATAGATAGAGAGTGTTTTATTAACCCTTGATGTTCCTCATAATATTTAGCACTATATATTACTTAATTAGTGCATAGTTGTTGGGAATAATAAGAGGATGAATAAAAGGATGTATTAATCACTGATGATGCAGGTGTGTATCCTTGTATCTCATAAGTACCGATATATTGGTTTTGTTTTATTTATTTCATTTTAACACTTACTCCTCAGATAAAGGGGGCAAATGACAGACATTCGTTCAAACCATTTGGAGCCACCGAATTTAGGCGGTGGATCCATTGTGATTCTTTTTGTAAGGGTTTGCGATCCAGGTGGCCCCTGCGTGCTGTGGGTCTTAGGGAATTCAATACCTCTAAATTTTACCGTGTAGGGGTCATTTCCATGCACATCACGTATGTGGTTAGCCAAGCTAGTACTTTCACCTCGGCAGATGTTTCCTATGTGTGACAGAATCCTTCTTCTCAGTTGTTGTATCGTCTTTCCGACATAATCTCTAGGGCAAGGGCATGTCGCCATATATACTACAGCCGTAGTTTTGCAATTAATAAAGCTTCTTATGGAATACGTGTCCCCTGTTTCTGAACTGGTAAAGGAGTTAGTTCTTTCCATGAACGGGCATGCTTTACAGCCTGAGCATCGGTAAGAGCCCAAGATCGGATGGCTGTTTAACCAATTACGTGTATCTGGTGGGGGCACGTAATGGCTGTGGACCAACCTATCCTTGAGACTTCTTCCCTTACGGTATGTTATCGAGGGTTTCTCAGGTAAGCAATCAATGAGATCAGTGTCCCGTCTAAGGATGTTCCAATATTTTTGGACAATCGCTCGGACTCTACTTGACTTATCGTCATAGGTGGCTATCAATCTTATCAAGCCATTCTCTTGTTTTTTGTTTGTTCTTGTCAGAAGGTCCAATCTTGTTTTGTCTGACGCTGCTGTCTGTGCCTCCCTGATGACCTCATCTGGGTAACCTCGTCTCCTAAACCTATCCGCCATATCTGTAGCCCTGGCTTCATATTCTCGTTTTTCTGAGCAGTTTCTTTTTACTCTCAAGAACTGCCCTTTCGGGATGCCTTTTTTAAGGGCCCAGGGATGATGACTCTGATAATGTAGTAGGCTGTTCGTGGCTGTGGGTTTTCCATAAATAGTTGTTTCAAGAGACCCCTCTGAAGTTTTGAAAATTTGCAGATCAAGGAATGTAATGGATTGGAGGTTAATCTCATAGGTAAAGTTCAATCCGAGGTCATTCTTATTAAGATGGCTGACGAAGTTTTTTAAGGAATCAATCTCACCTGACCACAAAATCAATACATCATCGATGTATCTGAGCCAGATGTCTACTTTGGAGGTCCACTGCATGTTGGACTCACTGAAGACAAATTTTTCCTCCCACCAGCCCAGGTACAGGTTAGCGTAAGTGGGGGCACATGGGCTCCCCATCGCGGTACCCCTGAGCTGGTGGGAGAATTTGTCATTAAACAGAAAGTAGTTGTGTTCAAGTATGAACTGTAGAAGCTCCAGGATGAATTCATTATGTTGGTCAAAATGCCTTCCTTTCTGGTCAAGAAAGTATTGTATTGCTTTTAAGCCACCTGAATGAGGGATAGATGTATACAAGGCTTCCACGTCTAAGCTGGCAAGATAGACTGATTCAGAGACGTGTATTCCTTCCAGTTTTCTCAAAACGTCCGTCGTATCTTGGACGTAAGATGGTAAGGACTCCACAAAATTGCGGAGGACCTTGTCGATGTAAAGGCTCGAATTCTGTATGATACTGCCAATTCCTGAAACTATCAGGCGGCCTTTGAAAGGGTCAAACCCTTATGAATTTTCGGTATGGCGTAAAATGTCGCCACCTGTGGATGAGTTGGATTAAGGAATTCAAATTCTTTATTATCGATCAAGCGGTCTTCTAGTGCTTTTGTCAAGATCTTTCTCAAATCCAGCAGAAATTCATCAGTAGGGTCTCTGGGTAATCTCCTATAGCTCGAGGTGTCTTTGAGGAGTTGTGAACACATTTCCTGATACATTGCTTTCTCCATGATGACAATATTGCCCCCTTTATCTGATGGTTTTACAATAATGTTTTGATCTTGTTCTAGGGAGACTAAAGCTTTCCTCTCTCAGCTACTGTGAGGTTTTGATGATGGATGCATTTTTCTCGAGCCAAAGACTGTAGTTCTTGTTTTACTAGAGTTTCGAAGATATCAATGTGAGGGTTGTCCCCCACTGGAGGCATACTTGTACTTTTATTTCTTAGATTGGTAAAAGGACCCTCGCCCACTGGTCTCTGAGCTTCCTGGCAGAGTTGCTCTAGATCGTTGAGGGCCGCAATGTCACTTGGATCTAGATTTAACTCCATACTTTTTTTCCGTTCTTGTATGGCGTAATATTTACGCCAACGTAGTTTTCTAAGAAATAGGGCCAAATCTTTCTCCCATGTAAAGAGATTGAATTGGTGTGTAGGTACAAAAGACAAGCCTTTTTGGAGGACTGTTGTTTCCTCTCTTGATAATGTTTTTTTAGATAAATTAATAATGCTCTGGTCGTTCTCATGGTTTTGTGGGTCACAGCTGTTCTTTTGAGAGATTCCTTTGTCAGTCAAATAGTTGGTCCTTTCAGTGTTAATTGTACTTATACCGGTGGTCCTCTGCGTTCCCACAGTAGGTACGTGGACATAGGGCCTAAAAAACGGTCTCCTACTGGATTATAGCCTCTACCTGTAAAGCATGCCCGTTCATGGAAAGAACTAACTCCTTTACCAGTTCGGCAACAGGGGACACGTATTCCATAAGAAGCTTTATTAATTGCAAAACTACGGCTGTAGTATATATGGCGACATGCCCTTGCCCTAGGGATTATGTCGGAAAGACGATACAACAACTGAGAAGAAGGATTCTGTCACACATAGGAAACATCTGCCGAGGTGAAAGTACTAGCTTGGCTAACCACATACGTGATGTGCATGGAAATGACCCCTACACAGTAAAATTTAGAGGTATTGAATTCCCTAAGACCCACAGCATGCAGGGGCCACCT
Organism: Eleutherodactylus coqui; assembly: GCF_035609145.1. Lineage (NCBI taxonomy): Eukaryota > Metazoa > Chordata > Amphibia > Anura > Eleutherodactylidae > Eleutherodactylus > Eleutherodactylus coqui. Next base: position 167,562,293 of record NC_089838.1, on the reverse strand, counting down.
GGATCGCAAACCCTTACAAAAAGAATCACAATGGATCCACCGCCTAAATTCGGTGGCTCCAAATGGTTTGAACGAATGTCTGTCATTTGCCCCCTTTATCTGAGGAGTAAGTGTTAAAATGAAATAAATAAAACAAAACCAATATATCGGTACTTATGAGATACAAGGATACACACCTGCATCATCAGTGATTAATACATCCTTTTATTCATCCTCTTATTATTCCCAACAACTATGCACTAATTAAGTAATATATAGTGCTAAATATTATGAGGAACATCAAGGGTTAATAAAACACGCTATATCTATAGGGCTGATATTTAGCCTGACCATATAATGATGCCAAGGGAAACCAGAACATGTAAACACACAAAGAGATATCACTATCTCTCCTGTAGACAAGCGGTGCGCTCTCGCATATCGAGTGCATGCGCAGAGCATAGTCTCATGATAGATTGTCTTCTCACAAGCGCCGCGCTTCTGAACGTAGTGCGCATGTGCGGACCGGAGCGGCATTTACTGAAATCTTGCGGTAATGACAACTTTGACTAATGGTCATGTGACCGGAGTCCCTAGGAATGCCCCTTGATGACTCGCACGCCAGCAATTGGTGCTGGGCAACACGAGCCCCCAGCAGAAGAGGCGGAGCCATGTGTACTTAAACTCTGGCAGTCCTGCTCATACCAGGTCTGCCAGAATATCAGGAGACATTGATCTCAGCAGCTGCTTGCGAATGTGTGCGTGTGTGTGTGGACGCTTGGAGTGGGCAACTACAGGCTAGACACTCCAAACGTATCTGATGCCAAGAATAAGCATTATTCGGCATCTTAATCTAATATCTATGAGACCTAGCTGCGTAAAGCAACGTCTCTCTATGCATGAATCAACATAGGAGGTCCAGCTGACTATCAATGAGCAATGTTATCTAGCTCATACAGCTACCTCAGCTGATTCATTGCGTCTGAACAACCAACATCATAGGGTAGAGTTGCTAGCACAGTGGAAACATCCAGTCTACCTATAATTGCCTACACAACGGCAAGCACAATACGCATAACAGCACCGTAGTGGATTATATGCTTCTATGATTGCGCCTTAAAATATCATCAGACGTCATCATAGACTCAAATTTTTATTTTCATTTGAGCAAGTACTCAATATATCAGCAACGTAACCTCTAAGGTGGCAATTAAAGTGGGTTACTAACTGAATTACTATCAAAACCAACTGCTCTTGATCTTAATATGAGTATCATGGTCCCTCCTGCAATTCTGTAAACACCCAGCTATATACATTCTTGAGTGGATAGCAACACAACATGATATTTTAGATCCTGATGAATCAGCTAAGTAACGAATAGCCGAGGAAACGCGTCGATCATTTCAGATAAAGAAGGCGCATTAGTTGCAATAAACATTAACAACTGCGCCTTAAAAGTGGAATAAATTTTCAAGATCCACGGCCATTTGAGATAACTAAGGTGCATCAGTTGCAACAAATCACAACAACTGCACCCAAGGAGTGGAATAAATAAATGAGATCCACGAAATAATTCATAATACAGCTAAGGCCGTATCTTGGCCAGCTGTCTTTGGAGACCTGTGGATCTCTTGGTAGCAGACCAATATCAGGGTGATTCTTATCACATCTACATACCTCCATAGAAGAAATAACAAAGGACTTACCTTAAGTATCAAGACTATTGTCATTTGTCACTAACATAGCATTAGGAACGGAGGTATTATTAAGCTTCGTGTTGTCATAAATGTTTGTCAATTTTTAATAGGATAAATAAAAGTTATTTTTTAATTTTGAGAAAAAAAATTACATTTTCTAGTTGGTCCTTCTCAGTGAATTATCTTTCATTGAAGGAGAACTCACCCCTCCTGTGGTAACCTGTTCCACTCATTGATCACCCTCACTATCAGAAAGTTTTTTCTAATATCTAATCTTTGTCTCCTCCATTGCAGTTTCATCCCATTGCTTCTAGTCTTGCCTTGTGTAAATTAAAATTTGACCGCTTATGCTTGCAAATTTTTGTGCTTCCAACACATTAATTTCCAGAACTAACTGCATACTTGCTGTCTAATATTTTCTACCACTTCAGAGATGCCACTGTTATGAGATAATCGATATTATTCACATTGCCTATGAGTTGTTTAAATGTTATGGCTGATTGGTGTATGTGGTTTTACATAGGATAGTTTAGCCTACAATCCTATTTCAGAAACTTATCACGCATTTATAAAACAAATAAACTTATTTACTAGATATTCACATATTTACTAGATATTCACAGCTAAATCTTACTTTTCATAATTTTACAATGTTTGTGTTATGTCTATATTCACTCATGAACTGGTGAACTCTGGCAGAACTCGAAAACAGTAAGTGGAACTCATAGACAAACATAACACAATGACTGACATATGCCCAAAACATGCATCAAGCATACCCGCATGTATAAACAGATTGAATAGATACAGTATGAGGTATTAGTTCATATTTTGGTGAAGATACTTAAGCTCGTGAGCCTCTACGAGGGTCCTCATTGTCTCGCGTGGTCCCTACTCTCACAGGACAACTTCCACATGAATCCTACCTGCAAGCGGGGCAAACATTCTAATAGGGATGGCCCCACACTGGAACCTAAGGACCTAACTAGCCCAGAGATGGTAAATGATCCATACAGAGAGAATACAGTTCACACCACACACCAAGGAATGCATGCCACACAGAACAGAATTCTCTTATACACTATGTCTGGCTACCTGCATGGACCCACAGAACAGCATCACTGCTCACACTATACCACGAAACATACATAGATGCAAAACAAAGGAAATGAGGAAACCAACCCCCTCTAGGAGCAGCTATATATGTGCAGCAGACCAGTGGGGATTTGCTGGCAGGACATAACCACACTCAGCAAGCTCAATTATCCCACACCTGTGAAGGTGTGCTACTGGAAACCCATATAGAACAACAGATCCCAGCAGCACAACCTGACAGTTTGTAGCTGAACTCACATATCTCTATTTTATGAAAATGAATAGAAGAAAATGACTTAAAGACCAACATACAGTATAAATTGATATTTTTTTTATGTAGATTTTTTCTATTTTACAGAAATATTGGAATATATTCTCCCAAGAACCTGTAGTATGCATCAATTTAATGAAATAACAAGTGCACGCTAAATTAGATTTGCAGAAAATAACTTTTGGTTACGAGCAAATAATGCAGTTTGATTCAATTTGTCCCATCCAAATGAGTAAGATCTGTGGATGAGTCAGCTATTATCACAATAACATCAGAAAGAAAACAAAAAGCCAAACGCTACTATTGATATGCCCATATTATGTTAAAGAATTAACCCTTTCACAAGTAATTGCTAATGGATAAGAATTCTGTGAATTTCTGCCGGTTATACTAAAATTAATATGGATCTTTCCTACGTATGGATATTACCTTATATCGCATTTGACAAGTCCTAGTTGACATGGCATCTGTCCCTGAAGAGGTTATCACAAGACGACTCCTGCAGTAAGCAGACAGTGGCTGTGATACAATAATGGTATTTCTATTCCTCTTATTTTGGTTACTGATAGCAAAAAATTCCCAAAAAAAATAGATCCACTAGTAGCAGAATATTAGGATTTTAGTGTAAAAAATAAACACATTTTGAATGTTAACATTTGAATACCATTTCTATAATTGTCTCTAATTCTAAGTTTAATAATTACATAATATATAATTGCAAGGCCTAATGCTCCATTTTCCTGATGCAGAACTCTAAATCCTCTGTAGAGACAAATAGGGAAAGGTTAGGATGAAATCTACATACAGATTTATTATTCAGTTCATTAGGTGCCATAAATAGTAAACTCCTAAACTACCTCTAGTGGTGGGTGTAGGCTGCCAGATTGTCAAACTTCAACTCTATGCCTGTGTGAAGTGGATTGGGATTTAAAGCTCTGTAACAGAAAATGTATTTCAGTTCCCATAAAGATATATTATGCAATTTAATTCCATTTATTTGTTTTGCCTGATTTTTATTCAAGTTGTGCTAAGCAATTCTAGATTTCATTGTAAAATGAAATAAAGCATAGTCCATATTTGCTCCTGACCTTTAAAGATTCTAAGAAATATGATGACTTGGGATAAAAAGGTAAAACATTTTAGTGAGCTCTCATTGCCAGGTAAGCAAAAATCTCCTGGCACTGGTTATTTTTATATATACACATGCAGTATATCCAAACCGTACTTTATCTTGATCATGAAGAGATGAAAGCCCTCCACTTCTACAGTAGTTGAACACCCTATGTGGCAACTTCTCAAGTTCTACTTCAAATTAAATGTGGCTAACTGATCAGCATAAATTGAATTTTAACTTTCCAAGAATAATGATATATTGCCATTGGTTATGGGTGCGTTCAGACGAGCGTGTTTTGGTGCGTACCTAGGTGCGTACATACGTCCGCACCCAGGTACGAGCAAAAGCACGCGTGAACACAGCTGCGTGCTTGTTGTCAATCGAGCCGCGGCTGCTGCCGGCGGCTCTATTGAAAACAATGCTCTGCCGGTCCCCTGCATTCTTTTCCAGGGAAGAGTTTTACATATAAGTCCTTCCCTGAAAAAGAAACATTTTAGTGCAAAACAAAAAAGAATAAAAAAACTTACCTGTCCGCCGCTGCTGTGACCCCCGCGGGCATGAAGAACACATCTGCCGCATGCGGTCGATGTATCCTTCACCCCCGCTAGTTAAGAGTATTTCCTGCTGCTACATCTGCCACATCTGTGGCAAATGCAGCGAAAGGAATTCTTCAATTTTCAACCGCAGCTGTCACACATGACAGCTGCGGTAGAGAATCCTGCTGCCGGCATTCTGTCTTCATAAGCCCTTCCCTGAAAAGCCATTTAAAATAGTGCAAAAAAAAAATAAAACAAACAATTCTCACCTCCCTTCAGTTGCCGGGGCTCCGCCGCAACTTCTAGCTCTGTCCCCGGCTCTGTAGTTCTGAGCTATCAGCAGCCGGGGACTTAAAATCCCCGCCTGCTGGTAGCTCTGATTGTGGTTGACTGAATTGCTTCAGCCAATCACAATCAGAGCTACCAGCAGGAGGGGATTTTAAATCCCCAGCTGCTGATAGCTCAGCAGCGCTACAGAGCCGGGGACAGCGGCAGAAGTCCCCGCTGAGCCCCGGCAGCTGTCAGTGGCTTTGCAGGGAAGGGCTTCATAAGCCCTTCCCTGAAAAGCCTTTTAAAATAGTAAAAAAAAAATTAAAAAAAGGTACTCACCTCCCTTCAGCTGCTGGGGCACAGCCGCGTCTTCTCCTGCTGTCCCCTGCACTGTGGTGCTGAACTGCTGATGTATCAGCAAGCGGGGATTTAAAATCCCCGCCTGCTGAAAGAGTTGTATGTAATTGGCTGAGGTCAGCCAATCACAGGCAACTTTGACCTGTCATTCATTCGGGGAGAGTTGCCTGTGATTGGCTGAGCACTAGATCAGCACCACAGTGCAGGGGACAGCAGGAGAAGACGCGACTGTGCCCTGGCAGCTGAAGGGAGGTGAGTATCTATTTTTTTTGTTTTTTAAATCACTTTTAATTGATTTCCAGGGAAGGGCTTATATGTAAAGCCCTTGCCTGAAAAACAATTCAGGTGTGCCACAGACCATTGTCTTCAATGGAGCTGCCGGCAGCAAAAGCGGCTCCATTGAAGAGAATGCCTGCATTTTTTTTTTTTACACTAAAACCTTTCTTTTTCAGGGAAGGGCTTATATGTATAGTCCTTCCCTGAAAAGGAATGCAGGGAGCCAGCAGGTCATTGTTTTCAATGGAGCCGCCGGCAGCAGCCGCGGATCCATTGAAAACAATGCGTGCATTCCCTATGGTGCACGCATGTCCTATCTTTGCAGGCACGCACCTGCAAAGTACGGACATGTGCCCACACCATAGGGAATGCAGTGTTGTAAATACAAGCGTGTTTTTGTGCGTGCGTATGCACGCACCAAAACACGCTCGTCTGAACGCACGAACAAAAAAACATTAATATTTAGTAAAAATGGTTGGTTATATTCACAAAAATTGCTAACAACAATGATTTCAGAGAATTGAATGCATATCTCAAGAAGTCTTTTTTTATATATTAAGGTTGAATGTAACTTTTTGGCATGTATACATTCCTGGAAACCTGATTGTTCCCGTCTGTTAAATGCAGAACAGTGAGCTTTCTTAGGTGCCTGCTGTGTGACCATCTGCTGGATCATAACCCTAACAAGACAACAATTCTACAAGCATACATGCAAAATCCCTACAGGATCAGATACAACTATGGGTGCCAAATTCACTCCCATTCTAAATACATTGTATTTATGATGTATATCTTCAATAAAGAAATAAATAATGTTACTATTTACATGAGATATTTTATGAAATTAGATGTTTATATTAATCTGAATGCATAAAATCATATCAATTCTATTGTATTATTGCATATTATAATAATTTAGTTTGATTAAAAGTTGATATCACTGACAAATGGTTGAATTATTGAATGCCATTGAATCACATAAGCAATAGAAATGTTTAATTTAACACAATTTAAAACCATTGAGAAAGTTCAGTAAAGCAAATGTTCATGTTGGCAAAAATCTGTTGAGCTATTTGTTCATGCATTGGGGTTTGTTGTAATTATTCTGTGTGTAAGGCATAGTTAGTTGTAGGGATTGTTTCCAGCCTAGAAGAAATATACTTCCCGGGATGTTTCAATCTGTTTTTGCAGCAGCTGACTTATTTCAAAATAAATTAAGTAAAAATGGCTGCTGCTAAATTCATCTAAAAAATGTTATTGAAATCTCATATTTTAAGATATTTTGAACTGTCGTTTGATGCTTGAATTTGTTTTGTATTTATATTAAATAAAATTTCATTTTTTATAGGTTCAAATAGTTTCCTCATTAGGGTATTGTACACAAATTTAAATAAGGATTGTCTAAGGGTTATTCCACACTGGGAACTAAAAAACAGGGTAAGTTCTGGATTGAAAAATCTGATAATAGCTACGTTTTGCAACAAATCTGCTGCATATTATTATGTTTCAATGCCCTTTACAGACGAGAACCCTAAAACTTTATTAGTGATTATAATCTAAAACTATGGACTACAGACTAAGGCCTTAGTCACACAGGCGCTTTTTGCCGCGATTTGCGGATCGCATGACGGATGCGCATCCACAAATCGCGTGACCATGGCCGAAAAATCGCCCGAAAAAACTGCTCCTAGCCGCGTTTCAATAGAAACGGGTCGGAGCTGTCCAGCGCATTGAATTCAATGGAGTCGGCAATACAGCCGGCTCCATTGAAAGCAATGCGCTGCGGGCGATCTCACGATGAATTGTCGGGAAGGGCTTAAATATATAAGCCCTTCCCTGCAATTCATCCAGAAATGTGTAAAAATAATAAAAAAATATATACTCACCTTGTCCAGGCAGACGGAGTTCAGCGCGGCCGGCTGGCAGTAGGTGTGAGTGGGTGGGAGTGAGAGCTGCCCCTGATTGGTCCCTGCGCTGAGCCAATCAGAGGCAGCTCTCACTCACACCCATTCATGAATTTGCTGTATTGCCGGCTCCATTGAATTCAATGGGCAAACATCGTTCTTCTCTGCCACAGCTGTTACAGCTGTGGCAGAGAAGAATGCTTTGTCTAGTATATGCTCTCAATGGGGTCGGCGCTGCTGCCGCCGGCCCCATTGAGCACATATAGAGAAGAGAACAGGAATCGCAGATCGCAGATAGGTGCGATCTCCGATTTCTGTTCTATAATTTATCGGACGAGCGCATAAAAAGCGCTCATGTGTCCGATACCATTGCAAAGCAATGGTTTTAAAAAATCGCCGGACGCATGCGAAAATCGCGCGAAAAAACGCGGGTCTGACTAAGGCCTTATAGACACATTAAAAACAGGGCTAGAATTAGCCGTCTAATGATATAAGAGGACAGTGAATAACAGCTAGAGAAGTTTAACTGAAACATGTTGAGCCTTTGAAACTCCTTTACATTTGCACAATACCAAACTTATATAGTTTTTTTTCTTGCTGTACTACTTGTATTTTTGTCAAAAAAATTTAATTTTTTAAAATGATTTTCTGCCGCCATCTTAAGCACAATAGCAATAGCTTTTAAATTTTTCCGTCGACATATTTGTGTGAGGGCTCATTTTTTGTGGGACATCCTGTAGTTTGTGTTGGTACCATTTTGGAATACATACGTCTTTTTTTTTTTTTTTTTAAATCCAATTTTATTGTTTTTTTTTTCAAATTAGAACTGGTTATTATCAAATGTTACAGCTGTGGCAGAGAAGAATGATTTGTCTAGTATATGCTCTCAATGGGGTCGGCGCTGCTGCCGCCGGCCCCATTGAGCGCATATAGAGAAGAGAACAGGAATCGCAGATCGCAGATAGGTGCGATCTGCGATTTCTGTTCTATAATTTATCGGACGAGCGCATAAAAAGCGCTCATGTGTCCGATACCATTGCAAAGCAATGGTTTTAAAAAATCGCCGGACGCATGCGCATGCGCAAATCACGCAAAAAAACACCCGTTTGACTAAGGCCTTATAGACACATTAAAAACACACAATGTCCAGGACAGGATATTCTCAGAATATCATGGAATCCTTACTGGGGACCTACATTAAGCCTGGGAGATCAGGGCTAGAATTAGCCGTCTAATGATATAAGAGGACAGTGAATAACGGCTAGAGATAGTAAAGTTTTGCGTGACTGAACAATAAAAATATATCCAGTGGCAATACTGTCTCCGTCTCTCGCATAAAACGTTTCAGTTAGAGCAAAAATGATATGTAAACTAAGTCCCAACACTCAAGAGAATAGTTTAACGTAATCCAGGGATTAATAAATGCTGTTTCTGCCTGTTTGGAGGTGATTGTATCTTCGGGGATCCCGGGGAATATTGTTAGGGATCCAGTGATAGTCTTTATGGGTACAGATTACTTTAACACCCAATATCTACTTTATTGAGACCTTTATGGTTGCTGATGAGTTGCGAAGTTTAACTGAAACATGTTGAACCTTTGAAACTCCTTTACATTTGCACAATACCAAACTTATATAGTTTTTTTTCTTGCTGTACTAGTATTTTTTTCAAAAAAAATTAATTTTTTAAAATGATTTTCTGCCGCCATCTTAAGCACAATAGCAATAGCTTTTTAATTTTTCCGTCGACATATTTGTGTGAGGGCTCATTTTTTGTGGGACATCCTGTAGTTTGTGTTGGTACCATTTTGGAATACATACATCTTTTTTTTTTAAATCCAATTTTATTATTTTTTTTCAAATTAGAACTGGTTATTATGAAATGTAAACATATTACGCAGTCAATCTCCTCGCAGGTAGTCAAAATCATGACATCGTCCGCTGTCGAAAGTCATATAAACAACATTGACTTGGGGATGTGGGCACTGGGAAGCTTCTTGTGTGATCTTCTTGTGTCTGCTCTTGGTAGGTCCACCCAGTTTAAGTACTCTGCGAGGTTGACTGCGCCTTTAAACTTCAGCGAAAACATAAATATAAACTTCGGGGGGAAGAAACAAGGGAAGGGCGGGGAGGGGGGGAAGGGTGCGGGTTGGTATAAGGGAGGGGGCATACGTCTTTTTGATTGCTTTTTATTGCATTTTTTCTTGGATACAGGGTGACAAAAAACGCGCATTTTCTTTTTTTTTTTTATTCTTGCGACATTCATCATGTAGGGTAAATAATGTGTTACTTTGATAGATCCGACTTTTATGGACGCAGTGATGCCAAATGTATTTTTGTTTTATTATTTATTTATTTTTATTCTAAATATGACAAAGGTTTTTATTTTTACTTTTATTACTTTCTTTTTTGAATAATAATTAATAAAACTTTACTGATCTCATTTTAACTTTTTTTTTTTTAGTCCCCAGAGTGGACAGCAACTTGCGATGCTTTGATCACTTCTGCAGTATGATGTAATGCCATACATCATACTTCGATCGGGCAGGGATTCTATTAAGCCACCCCACGGGCATGGCTTGATAGGCATTCTGCCATGACAGCCCTGGGGCCTTTCAAAAGCCTTACAGCTGCCATGACACCTGTACGTCTCCCTGTGACCTCATTGTGGGGGGCTCAGGACCCCTGAACATTCTGGGGATTTAAATGCCTGTGTCAGAATTGACAGCAGCTTATCGGAGCTGTTGCCGCTGGGTGTCGGCTATAAGAAACAGCAAGCAGTCCCGATGTATGGAGAGAGATCACTGTGCAATCTCTCTTCATACATAGCCCTGCCTTACAGGACGTAAAAACACAACAGGCCAGTCACAAAGGGGTTAAGGTTGCATGCAATTACAAGCAGGTGAAAATGTCACAAATTACACCGAATTTATTAAAATAGCACATGGGGCATTATATATTTAGTGCAACTAGCTCTGTTTCATACATCACCAGATGGCTGAAGTGCAGCAAACTTTAGCACAATGAAATTGCATATGAGTTTATTTAATGTGGTGCATGTTATTCCTCCTCTTAGCCACATCCTTTTTCTAGATTTTTTTAAAACTATTGAGGAGATGATAAAAAGTTTCTAAGTACATAATAAATTTGGTGTATGCTATGTACTCTACTTATGATAGAACTTTGTTGTATTTTGCTTAGTAAATCTCTCCACTGAATGGTCATCATCTTATATATCAGCGGTTCCCAAACTGTGCTCTGCGGAGCCCTTAGGGCTCTACGAGTGACAGCCAGGGGCTCCGACCGAGGGTGGTGAACCTGGGGCACAAGTGCTGACAGCTGCTCCCCACTGTTGTAATCACACAGTGCTGCTGATCCCGGTGCACACTCTGATGTCAGTGTGCATCCAGAATCCTCCTTTCCTGAGTCCTCTCTTCCTTAGTTCCACAGAAGAGGACAGCGGAAGAAATGCTCCAGCTCACACACTGACATCAGTGTGCACTGGGGATCAGCACTGAGCAGAGGAGGAGCGGCACTGACTACAAGGAGGGGCTTTTGTTGGGTTATTACTAAGGGGGTAATATTATTGCTGTGGCTACTGAGGGGGTTAATATTACTGAGGGGGTTAATATTACTGAGGGGCTATTACTGAGGGGGTTAACATTATTACTGTGGCTACTGAGGGGGTTAATATTATTATCAAGAGGTTAATATTATTACTGTGGCTACTGTGGGGTTAATATTACTGAGGGGGTTAATATTACTGGGGCTAATATTATTATTGGGGCTAATATTATTACTGAGGGGGTTAATATTTCTGAGGCTAATATTGCTACTGAGGGAGTTAATACTACTGGGGCCGCAATAGGGGTCACCTATTACTACTGGGGCCGCAATAAGGGTCACATATTACTTCTGGGGCCAATATATGAGTCACCTATTACTACTCGGGCCAATATAAGAGCCACCTATTATTACTGGGGCCAATATAGGAGATGATATTACTACTGGGGCCACTAATATAGGGGATCACTATTACTACTTGAGCAACCAATTTAGTGGGTCACTATTATGACTGGGGCTACCAATATAGGGGGTCACTATTACTAAACAGGGCCAATATAGGGGTCACCTATTACATCTGGGGCCACAAATATAGGGGTCACTATTACTACTGAGGCCACCAATATAGGGGTCACCAATTACTACTGGGGCCACCAATATAGGGGGTTACTATTACTACATTGGGCGGATTTGCTGTGGAATTCACAGTAGCTGGAGCAGCAAAGTGGATGAGATTTTGAAAATCATCCACACGCTGTGGAAAAAAATGTGAACAAAACCTGTGTGGATATTGACATGTTGTGCGGGATTTAATCCCGCAGGATGCTAATTTTAAATATAATGTATATGAATAGCTAGAGATGAGCGAACGTGTTCTTAACGAACACTTACGCACCCGGACACCGGCTTTACCGAGGACCTCAGTGTCCGCGCGTAAAGATTCGGGGGGCGCCGGGGGGCGGGGAGAGGCGCAGCGGCGCGGGCGGCAGCAGCGGGGAACAGGGGGGAGCCCTCTCTCTCTCCCTCTCCCCCCCACTCCCCGCCGCACACCCCGCGCTGCCACGGCGACCCCCGAACTTTTTTCGCCCGAGCACGGAATTGCTTGCAAAGTTCGGTGTTCGGGCGAAAAGGGGCGGAGCCGAACACGTTCGCTCATCTCTATTAATAGCCCATCCAGTGCTCCAGCATTCCTTCCTGTATTTTTTTAAGCGGCCCTGTCCTTTTTATAACAATAGAAGTAAAAATATGTTGTGATAAGCCACACCTCTAACCCCTCCCTTGACCACACCTTGGGGCTCCATGAGAAACTTTTGCTTCAAAAAGGGCTCCATGGCTGAAAAAGTTTGGGAACCACTGTTATATCCTATAACAAACATTTATTATACAAACATCTATTTCTGCTCACCTGAAAGACAAGCTATCCAGCAATGAAAGCTCTATTTTTGTATTACATTCTCAGCTCATAGTCATGTAACTTGAATCATAATATTAGACACAAGTGCCTCGTAACCTCATGTTAAACCATCTTGATTACATGAGGAACATGTCACTTAACTTCATAATCAAGAGTGCCATTTCAGCTCTGTTAAAACCAAATGCCACAAACTTATTCCTGCAAAGGTTGACCATAACTCAAATTATTCTGAATAAAAACTTGAACAGCAACTTATTGATTTCTGCTTAGTGAAAGGTCATTGCCTAATGCATTTGATATTTAACTTTGGTATTATAAATTGCATTCCTGTTTCTTAACAATTAACAATTGTGTGTCTTGTAAAATATAGGAAAAGTCTCTTTGTTCCATAAAGGCATTTACTTGTCTTATTCATGCTATTTTGTATCCAAGTTATTTCTGCTTGCAGTTAATTAAAACTGTATAGTTTATACAGTATATTGACATGGAGTATGTGATTTAAATGCATTTGTTAATCTTCTCAATAAAACATTTCTAGATCTTTTTTTTAACCAACTAATTGATGCAATCATTGAACTTTATATGTTAAAAATCCAATAATGATAAATAACTACAGTGACTACCAATGTTCCAATTTTGTGGTAAAACTGGGCTGTTTGGAGAATTAGAACATTTTCAAACTGTGACAAATTGCATTGAAAGTGTAGAGTGTTTTTAAACTCTTGATCATGGGCTACCATTTTCTATCAGTGGTGACCCCTCGGTATATTTTAAGAACACATACTGTTAAAGGATCTGCATGCTTGTGATTGTTTTAGCTACCTTTGCTAATAGTCATTATATCAGACTAGTACATGCAATCGTTTAGATCTAAGATTATGGCATATATTTTGATTTTGTCTTTGTACTGATGTACTTCATTTTATCCAAAGTCTTAGTACTATGTATATATACTCTATGGTAATTACACTGGTATTATTTTATTTAAACATACTACATGACAAAGGTCCAAGAGGCACCAAAACATTGTTTGACATATCTTGGTGAAATTTAATATTTTATTATATTTCCAGATGGAATATCTATATATTTCATTTTAGTTCTTCCCAATTTGTTTTCAATAAAGTGGAACTATTTGCGTCACTATATATTGTGTGCCACAGATTCTCCTTACTAATTTGTAGATTAAAGAATCCTTCTACTGAGCACAACATTAAATGGTGTTTGATACCATTTTATTGTGACTTCCAACTTATCCCTATTACATACATCAGTGCAGTTATGTCCTAGCCCCATTTTCATTATTAAAAGAGACCTTGACAGAACTCATAAGCAGAGCCCATTCAGTTTCACATCTACTCAATTTTCTTGATACTTTTCAAATTATAATTACTACAGATGTAGCAAAGTTTAATTGACTGTTGACATGCTATTTTATTTCCATAGCGTGGTTTCTCATTCATTTTGAATCAGCAGCATGCTATGCAAATAGCATAGAGATGCTTTCATATCAACATATTGCACCAAGATGGTTATTTTACCCTTTGGTAAATCAGTAGTTAACGCATTGCTTCTTGTCCTGGATGTTCACCCTGCTAGTGTACATAAAACCTATTAACTTCAAGCAGTAAACAGCTTATATTATTCTCAAATTCCCACTTATCAGTGATGCTTTTTACTTAGCCTTTACAGAGGTAGGTTAAGGCTATAACCTCTGCTTTTTGTAGATTTGCCCACCTCTGGCTCACCATTGTAGAGCTTATGAAGCTGAAGCTCAGTAGGTTAGTGATACAATACTACAAGGTCCAGTACCAGAGCAAGGTTCACTACCAAACACTGTTAAATTCATGCACAGTCTATAAAAGTAGGGCACATTTTTACAGCATCTGTAAAAAATAATTGATGTGTATGATTTTTTTTATGCTGGAGGAATTTGAACATATCATTGAGACTGAAATTATAATTAAATTAATTTTCAGGTGTCTTAGTCAAACCTGCCCCCCTCACGAAGATATTGCCACATATGGTGGAGGATGTAGGTATGTCTAGTTGCTAAAGCCAATGGCAGGACAACCTGTTGATGTTTAAGGACTAAATCTGCTTATGTCATAGGTGAAACCTTCTACTATTATAAAATCACAGCTTGCTGCTCTAGAGGAGATTGTCAAGCAGCTGGTTCAGGCGAATGCCCAGCTGATGCAGGCAAATGCCCAACAGCAGCTGACAAATGCCCAACAACAGGAACAAATTACTCTGCTGAAAGAGGCACTTCTGGGATGGCCAACAAGAAAGGAATTAAAGGCTCCTGCCACTGTATGTTCAAAAGAAGCTGTGCAACAGTATACACAAAAGATGACTCCTGAGAACGATGTAGAAGCATATCTGACTGTTTTTGAGAGAACTGCAGCAGAAAGGGTGGAGGTTCTTGCACCATATCTCACTGCTGAAACCCAAAAAGCCTACCATTATCTCAGAAAGCATAATGTTAAAGACTATGTAAAGCTAAAAGCTGAGATACTGACTCGTCTGGGGGTCAAGACGGCTGTCTGTTCACCACAAGTACTTAATTGGAGCTACCGGGTTGACCAACCTGTCAGGTCCCAGATGTTTGACCTTTTCCACCTTGTCAACCAATGGCTGGAACCAGAGTTCTGTGCACCAGTCCAGATTGTGGAAAGAGTAGTTATCGATTGCTACGTCCACACTCAGAGTTACTACACTGGATCGGACATGGAGACCACAAAGATGCTAACCAGCTGGCTGACCTTGTGGACCAATATGTTGCAACAGAGGACTATCTCTATTGCCTCCCTGCTGTCCAGACCTCCCCATGGACTAGCCAGCCCACTGCTGGTAAGAGACTTCCATTTGCTGGGGGAAAGTTGAGGTCTGTGGAGAATGAACCAAGGGCTCTTGAGGTAGCACCACATGGGCTAGAGTCCTATGAGCCTAAAGGCACAGTCAGCCAAATAAAGGACTCTTGGCCAAAGAGACCAGGGATGTTGCAGTGTTGGAGGTGCCAGGTGCCAGGAGCCAGGACATGTCTTAGCCCATTGCCGCTTAAATACCAAGCCCATGGAGTGCGACAGAGCCTACATTTATTGCTTTGCCAGGACTAACAACTGCACATTTTTTGTGAATGCTCTTCTGGACTCTGGTTGTCTGGTTATACTGGTTCATGCTAGCCTGGTAACTGGAGGCTGTATGCCAGAGTAACACTTAGGTGTAATGTGTATCCATGGGATACAAAAGTGTACTCTGTAGCTTAGCTCTGGCTACCATAGAGACCGCAGTGGGAACTGTGTCTGACGAAGTAGGCGTGGTACAAAATCTAATGCAAAAGGTGATATCGGGGCATGATTTCCCTCTATTTTGCGACTTGTGGGGAAGAGCAATGCCTGAAACTAAAGAGGCTGATATAACCTCTAGTGATCATTTGCCTCCTCCTGACAGCAGGGAAAATATGGACATTGAGGAAGGATATACTAAATTCTATTGCAGGTCTTGGCTGGAGAAGATGATGAGGAACCGCCTCCAGTTCAGGGTGTGTCTGAACTAGATATTTCACATGAAAACTTTGGTACTGCACAATTGATGGATCCCACTTTCACAAGTGTATAACAAAAGTCTTGTGGTTATAAACGGTGTACCACAAGAACCAGGTGCTGACCAGCAGTTTCCCCACTTTTCCATGAAGAACGATCTTATATAGAGAGCATCTAAAAATAATAAGAGAGTGGTTGAACAGCTGCTCATACCTAGGTCATATAAACATAAGGTCCTTGGTATAGCGCATATTAATATACTTGGTAGACACTTGAAGATTGATGAAACACAGGAGCGAGTCCTACAAAGGTTCTATTAACCTGGTGTATATAAAGAAATAAAGAAATACTGTAAATCATAGAATTGAAATTGCTAATAAAAAAGTGACGTTTTAAACCCGTAAATAACGAAAAAATGCATCACTTAAGTGGTTAAGCAATACTGCTGCCAAGAGTATAGCATGAGAATTGTTTTATATGTTCTCCAGAACAAGCATCACTAAAGAAATTCTTATTGATCAAGGGACCCCATTCATGTCAAAAATAATTAAAGAACTTTGCCAACTCTTTAATATCAAATGTCTACGTACCTCTGTATACCACCCTCCAACAGATGGGTTAGTGGAGAGCTTTAACAAGACTCTAAAGCAAATGTTAAAGATGGCAGTAGCCAAAGATGGTCATGACTGGGACAGTCTGTTACCGTACCTGATGTTTTAAATTAGAGAAGTACCACAGGCTTCTACCAGATTCTCCCCATTTAGTTGGTCTATGGCCGTCACCCAAGGGGGCTGATGGACATAGCCAAAGAGACATGGGAAACAGTCGACTCCCTACAAAAGCATTATTGAGCAAGTGGCACAGATACAGGAACAAATTGCTACTATAATGCCTATTGTCAGGAAACACCTGCAGAAGGCGCAAGAGGCCCTAAGCAGAGTGTATAATCGGTCTGCCAGGGTTAGAAATTTTAACCTTGGGGACTGAGGCCTAGTCTTGGTACCTACGTTGGAAAGCAAATTTCTCACCAAGTGGCAAGGTCTCCATGAAATAGTAGAGAAGGTTGGAGATGTAAATTATAAAATACACCAATCAGGAAAAAAAAGCCTTACCAGATTTACCATGTTAATTTAATTAAGTCCTGGAAGGATAGTGAATCATTGGGTGCCTCAGGTGTTAGGAAGAAAAATGTGCAGCAACCTTTTCCCGCAGTTAGAATAGGAGACTCTCTCCCCTTGTCCCCAGCAAGAGGACAAAGAGTTTCTGTAGAGAAATACTCGTAAAAGGAAGTTCTCTGAACTACCGGGCTACACCCCTGTAATTGAGCATGACATAATAACTGAGCCTGGCTCAGTGTAGAGAAGCAATCTCTGCTGAATTCAAGTGCATGCTTGAGCTAGGAGTGATTGAGGAGTAAAAAAGTAGGTGATCAAGCCGCATTGTTTTGATTATCAAAACAAATGGAACTTAGAGGCTCTGTAATGACTTCAGAAACGATAAACGAAATCTGTAAGTTTGATGCTTACCCCATGCCAAGGGTGGATGAGCTAATTGAGAGATTAGGTAATTCCAGATACATTAGCACTCTTGATCTTACAAAAGAATACTGGCAAATAGCTTTTGACGGATAGAGCAAAAGAGAAAAACACGTTTGCCACCCTGGATGGTTTGTTCTAATACAAAAACATGCCATTCAGATAGCACAGAGTGCCCGCTACTTTTCAGAGGTTGATGGACCAGATTTTGAAGCCACACTATGACTTTTCCGCTGCATACCTGAACAATGTGGTCATTTACAGTTTAGATTGGGAAAATCACCTTTGTAAAGTTCAGGTTGTCTTAGATGCAATAACGTATGCAAGCCTGACTATAAACCTGAAAAGCGTGCTTTAAGCTTGGAGGAAGCCAAATACCTTGGCTACATCACTGGCAGAAGTGTAATCAAACCACAGGTCAATAAGATGGACGCTATACAGAGTTGGCCTAGACCTTTGACTAAAAAGCAGGTCAGAGCTTTTCTGGGCATTAAAGGCTATTATTGCAGGTTTGTGCCAAAAGGTCGGAAGTCAGTGATGGTGACGTGAACTCCAAAGGCAGAGAAGCCCTTTCAGAACCAGAACTTTGCTTTATGCCAGCAGCCAGTATTAATTACCCCTAATTTCATCAAAGAGTTTATAGTGCAGATAGATGCTTCTGACATGGGTTTAGGTGCAGCATAATACCAATCAATAAATGGTGAAGGACATCTGATAATGTATTTAAGTCAGAAGCTGCCCCCTGGAGAGAAAAATGATGCCATTGTGGATTGGGAATGTTTAGCAGTTAAAGGGGTTGTCTCGCGAAATCAAGTGGGGTTATACACTTCTGTATGGCCATATTAATGCACTTTGTAATATACATCGTGCATTAATTATGAGCCATACAGAAGTTATTCACTTACCTGCTCCGTTGCTAGCGTCCTCATCTCCATGGTTCCGTCTAAATTCGCTGGCGGCTTGCTTTTTTAGACGCGCTTGCGCAGTCCGGTCTTCTGCTCTGAGCACGAGCCGCTTCAGTGTGCTCCCCGCTACAGCTCTTCTGCGCATGCGCAGACGAGCTGTATCTTCTCGGGAGCACGCTGGAGCGGCCATTCTGCTACCATCCTCTCTTAGAGGAAGGTGCAGAGCCGCCCAGCCATGCCGAGAAGCCGCCCAGCCGCCCAGCAGAGCCACCCAGCCGCCCAGCAGAGCCGCCCAGCCCAGCTCAGCCGCCCAGGTCAGCCCAGCCGCCCAGGTAAGTGATGGGTGACGGACTGACGGGGGTGACGCGTGACTGACTGCCGCTGTGTCCCCGGAGCCTACCGCTGTGGCCCCGGAGCCTACCGCTGGGCCCCGGGGCCTACCGCTGGGGAGCCAGGGCCTACCGCTGGGGAGCCGGGGCGTACCGCTGGGGAGCCGGGGCGTAGCAATGGGGAGCCGGGGCGTAGCGCGGGGAAGCCGGGGCGTAGCGCGGGGAAGCCGGGGCTAGCGCGGGGGAGCCGGGGGCTAGCGCCAGTTACCTGCTGTCTGGCGGTGGGTGACTGGTCGGCCGTGTTCAATCCCGGGGTCCGGTCGGCGGCTGCGGGGCGTCTGGTTGTCAGGGAGACACAGCTGGTAGCGTCTCGGGAGCGCGCACGTCGGGCTACAGCAAGCGACGGGAAAAGAGCCGGCGGCCATCTTGGGGAAACTTTTTATAAGTTGCTGAAACGCTGGAACTGTAAGTACAAACCAGCTAGAAAAGTCATTTACAGGGGGGCTTAGTAATGTATGCTTAATTAGGGGGACTGGGCAAAAAAAAAAATTTCACTGCTTCCTCGAGACAACCCCTTTAAGTGGGCACTGGAGGCATTAAAATACTATCTCCTAGGTAGAAAATTGTGGTTGATTTCTGACCATGCCCTCTTAACCTGGATGAAGCAAAACAAAGAAAAAACGCAAAGGTGACAAGAGGATTCTTGCTATCGAGTATAGACCTGGCAAGTCTCAGGGTAATGCTGGTGGCTTATCTAGGGTGCACTCTATGGGGGCTAAAGTCCGGTCTGGATAAGATGTGGGGGATATGTAGACATGGGCAAGGAAAAGTACTGGAGGGAGTGTACTTTTCACCCAAATGCTCAGCCTGGGTGAAATAAAACTCCAGAATAAGTCATCCTTCTCAGTACCAGTGAGCTCAGCTGGGTCCACTGAGTTAATCACTGGGACATAAAAGGCTGCAAGCGCAGGCAGTCATTTGTCAGAGCCTTGAGTGAGCACATCTACTATGATGGACTTCTGCTGTTTGCTGACAATTGCTGCATGTTAGTAGTAGGTGAGAAAACTACTGTCTAGATAGTGGCTCGACGGGGCATCGTTTGTTTTATTGCACAAAGTGTACGTGCTGCCAGTGCTATTGTTTTTCACTGGATTTTCAGTTCTATTACTGAAATCAAGAAAAATAAAGCTGTTGGACTTTTATATGGAGTGAGTGAGCAACTGTGTCTTCGCCGACCACCCCCCCACGCAGACATTGCCACACTGTTTAAAAATAAACATAAATAACTACTTAGCATGCCAGATAACAAATATATAAACACATAATTCTATTTTTAGAAATATATGATTCATCATCATGACAATGAATATAAATAGATATTGCATCACATGCTAAAATAGAATCAAAGATATCATGTTGTTTTGTTTAGATTTTGTGGCTGCAATGCACTGATCTCGCTACATGTTCCAGTGCGTGTGTACCCTGTATTGGCGGACTAATGATGTCATTCTGAAGTATGGATATCAATAGTGGTAAAATCTCCCAACGCCACTTCAATATACATGTAAAAGAGAAACAGAAGCACAGGCACAAATTCCATTTCAAAGTAGAATCTCTTTATTTAGTAGGTTTGAATATTGCAAAACCTTTTAGCATCACTATAAGTAACCATATGAGCATACTGTCCACACGCTGTATAGCAGAGAACATTGATGGTAATGAAGAGCAAATCTTCAAATAAAGATGTGAGCTTTCTACTCAGTGTATTCGCTATATAAGTACAATGTCAGTAGCAGCTAACATCAATGATACTGAAAGAAAAATCTTCTAGTGGTAATCCCAGCTTCGGGAGCAGTCGGGAGGAGAAAAGGGAGGACACAAACGCTTTCAGCATTTCACAGACATATGTAGAGTGCTCTCTGTCACAGTAAATCCTGTGATGTCATTAATTATGTCAGATTTCAATAGTAATAGTCTAATTGTAGGAGAAATGGCAGGAGAATACAATATTCAATATTCTCCTGAAAATTGGTTCAAATAGTATACAGTGGTGTAGGGGTCAATTGTAGTACAGGGGAGGGTCACTGAAAACAAAAGAAGACTCACATAGGGTTTTTTCGACCGAATATCATCCCAAGGAAGATAGCAAGTGTGCTGCTTCTTTTAAAAGCAATGTCATAAATTTTACAAGGAGAAATTCTGCAAGATGAATACTGAAGCCCGGGCCTACTCCGAGAAAAAGCTGTAGAGCTAACAAATATTTCACTACGCAACACAGCAGGTGTGCTGCTTGTTTTAAAAACGATGTAATAAAGTTTGCAAAGCACACATTCTACCAGGTAAACACAATAGCCAAGCACTGGCCTTCTCCAAAGAAAAGCTGCAGAGCTACAGCTATTTCTTGTGCTTTAGAAATTTTTTGCTTTTGGAGAGGGGTGAGGAGGAAATAGACAAAGACAAATGTCTCCCCACTCTTGGGGATAGCATGAAACATGAAGCACCACTTTCGGCTTCATTCCCGACCATGTAACACCTCTGGCCATGGTTGCTGGACCACGCGTCTGCAGTCAGGTGCATCCTGTCACTGACAGCATTCTTCAATGCCAGGGACATGTGATCACTCACATGGCGGTGCCGGGCAGGGACAGTTTTTTGAGCAAAGAAATGGAGACTGGGCATCTGGTACTGTGGGTTAGCACAGATCATCATGTTGTGAAAGATGTCTGTGTCCACTAGCCTGAAGGCCAGAATTTCCATTGCAAGCAGCTGTTAAATGTAGATGTCAATGTCAGTGAAGGTGGCGGCTCAACTTCTGCTCTCCTTTACCCACTCCTGGCTCTGAGGCCTGCATTCCAATTGTCAAGTGCAAAGGAAAATGTGTGAAGAAGTAGGTGTGCTACTGCCCCTGCACAAAGCTGCCTCTCTATGCTCAAAGGCTACTAAATAAACAGAGACAGAGGTGGAGTAAGAGACAGCTACAGCAGTGGAAGAGAGAGCAGGATGAGGCTGACTCTTTTCCCTCTGGTCCAGGTGTGCTCTCCAAGGCAGCAGGTGGTAGGAAGTCATGTAACTCTTCATACACATTGTGTTGAGGCTGTTTATGTTCTTTCTGCATTTTAAATGCTTACCAAAGATCGTATAGATGACCACTTTTCTGCCTTCACATGCGGTTTCAAAGAATGCCCGGGCTGCACAAGTCCTGTGAGCAGTGCAAGCTGGTGCTGCTGCGGCTAGTGACAGTACAGCCTTAATGTTTGTCTGCAACACCCTACTTTCTGTTTTTAGCATGGTGCTGCCCCTCAATGTCTGCCTTTTCTACTTCCCCCTGTAAGCTGCTGTCAAGACTTTTCCTGTATGTCCATGTTCGGTCAAGCACCTTATCGCCTTCCACCTCCTTCTCCTCCTGAGTGGACTCTATGTCACAATGAGCATAGGGAACTAGCACCTCTGTTTCCACATCCCCTTAAATACACATTGCCTGAGAGGGCTGACCATGTGCACTGACCAATCCTCATCTCCCTCTTCGAGGGAAAAAAAATGGTTGGGCATCAGTGCATTCAATATCTTGGTCTTTGCCCTCTGGTTGTTAGGACTGCAAACAACATGACATACATGACATTGAATGATAAAAGAGCTCTACAGGGAATTTGGCAGTAGGGGCAGTAGAGGCAGGATGCTCATGGCCAACTGGTGCAGGCTGATTGCTGTGTACATGTAACTAAGATGAAAAGTAGGAAAGTGGCACCTGAGGCATACTGTGTCATCCACACTATGACCTGCTCTGTGTGCTGTGGATGCAAAGCATGGGCAGAACTACTTCTAAGAAATAGCAGTGGGATTGCCTCCCTTCCTGCAGAACATGGCCCATTCTCTACCACCCCCGCCACCACGACCAACACCTCTACTACCCTATGTTTTCTTCATGTTTCCTATTTATTTGTTTTTGGCTACTTTTTAGTGTAGTTTTATGTAACTTATCAGTTAACTTTGTAGTTTACATAAAACCACTGCTAGCCGTATAAGGACTGTAAATAATTTCCAGTGGCCAGACCATCAAATTTGAATGACATCTTAGGCTGCTGGCATGCACGTGTGAATATGTTATTTCCTGTTTGGGTTTCATTTTTTTATATTAATAAAAAAATCACCACCAACAAAATAAGCAACAATCCCTGGGAGGCACAATATGCGAGAACAGAAGGCCACAGAGTATAGCTTGTATCTTTGTGAGCTGTCCCTGCTTGGCGCAGTGTAAATGAATACCCGAAACCTCCCTGCTAGCTGCATAGGGTGTACAAATAATTCACAGTGACCTGACTTGTGACTGAGTGATGTCTGAGGCTGCTAACATGCACTGAGAATATTTGCTGTTTCTTTGTTGGGTTTTCTTTTTTGTTATATTAACACAAAACACCACCGCCAACTAAATAAGCTGCAATCCCTTGGTGGCACAATATGTGAGAACAGTGGGCAACACACTATACACAAGCAGCCTCTGAGAGCCTTTTTATATGCCAAGGGTGTAATCACTTTTAGGGCTTCAGGGGGCAAGACCGTTCATCTAATCACACCACAACTTTAATCATTTGCATATCTGCCTGAAATGTAACTATTGCTGACTTTTGCAGCAACACAACAACTCCTAGGTGCTTGATTTTTTTTGACAAAGAGTGTAATTCGTAGTGGCCAAACTGGTGACTTCGAACAACGTCTGAGGCCACAGACAGTGGACTACAATATTCCTCATACCAAAGCATAATTTGTCTGTCTGATCTGCTGCTATATACTTTGACAGCAGCTGAAATATACCCTCTCCCAATATATAGACCACATTTCGTATAGACATATAAATGTGATGCAGCTTCATTTTCTGTTCCCTCCAATATAACCCAAGTATACAAGCTTTCACACTCAGCATTAATTTATCCTCTGTAAAATATCTGTCCCTATCAACAGACCAGGTGTTACATGTATATAGGCATATAAACACGATACAGCTTTTTCTCTGGTTTCTCCAATATACTCCTAGTATACAAGCTTTCACACCAGCAGCAGTATATCCTGTGTTGAATATCTGGCCCTAGCAATGTATCCTGTGTTATATAGGCATATAAATGTAATGCAGATTCTCTGTCCTGTGCTCAACTGTAAAATGGCTGCTGGCTACACTGTATTTATGTTATATATGGCTAGGTCATATGATGCAGGTATCCAATAAAACTGCTGCACATAAGCGATATGGCAGACACATTTGGTGACATCAGCAAGGTGCCCTGGCTGCTGTTTAACTGACCTCTACAGCAGGCATTATTGAAATTGATTTGATTTTCCCATGATTTTTGCCAAAATTGGTTGAGACTTACACGATTCAATTTTGTGAAAATTGGGACTATTTTATCGCCTGGCTGATCATTCATAATATGAATTCAATGAATGGCTACCTTTAATTGGTCACAGCGCTCAGCCAATCAGAGGCAGTGCTTTCCAGAGGCTGGGATTTTTCAATCCCCAGCCACAGGAATACAGATGAAGACTGACGGGGACAGGGAGATAGCACTTCTAGGTGAGTAGAATTTTTTTTTAACACCTAGGGGTTATTTTCAGGGTAGGGCTTATATTTCAAGCCCCACCTTCCCCGAAAATCATTGCTTCATCCCATTGCTGTCAATGGGGCAGCAGTGCCGGCCCCATTGAAAGCAATGGGATAGAATCGCAGTCCTCTGTGACAGCTGTGACAGGGGATTCTTTCGTTCCCGCTGCAGACCCCTTATCCCTGAACACTGTGACAGTGCTGTCACAGTGTTCAGTGATGAGGGGACTGCCCACGGGGATTAACAGAACCCTCTGGGAGTCCCCTGATTCCCTGTCACCTCTGTCTTTACGCACAGCACTGACCTTACTGATGTGTATTCAAGTCACGCATGTCCTATCTTTTGCAGGTGCAAATATTTTGTGCCTCTAAAAAACAGACATGAGAACACTTCATAGGAAACCAATGGTTCTAATAGACGCAATTTTTATTGCGCATATAGGCGCGCAAAACAAAAAAATCGCTCGGCTAACTGAGCCCTTAATCTGTAATCACTGAAAAAGTGCCTCCACAAAGCACTGAATAAAGGGTCTGAATACTTAAGAAAATGTGATATTTCAGTTTTTTACTTTTAATTAATATGCAAAGCTGTTGACAAACGTGCTACTGTTTTGTCATTACGGGTTATTGTGTCTAGATTCACGAGAAAAAAAGGAATATTATTAGAGATGAGCGAACGTACTCGTCCGAGCTTGATATTCGTGCGAATATTAGGGTGTTCGGGATGCTCGTTACTCGTAACGAGTACCACGCGGTGTTCCGGTTACTTTCAGTTTCCTCTCTGAGACGTTTGCGCGCTTTTCTGGCCAATTGAAAGACAGGGAAGGCATTACAACTTCCCCCTGTGACGTTCAAGCCCTATACCACCCCCCTGCTGTGAGTGGCTGGGGCGATCAGATGTCACCCGAGTATATAAATCGGCCCCTCCCGCGGCTCGCCACACATGCCTTGTGACTTAGCTGAGGGAAAGTGCTGCTGCTGGTGCTGCTGTAGGGAGAGCGTTAGGAGTCAGTGTAGGCTTCAAGAACCCCAACGGCCCTTCTCAGGGCCACATCTACTAGTGTGCAGTACTGTGTTAGCACAGTAATTTATTTTTTTTTTGTCCAAAATTGGATCTGCAGAGCATTGCGCCCAGCAATAGGAACAGAAGTGGGGGTTAGGCAGGGAGAGTGTTAGGAGTGAGTGTAGGCTTCAAGAACCCCAACGGTCCTTTCTAGGGCCACTTCTATCCGTGTGCAGTACTGTCCAGGCTGCTGTTAGCAGTGTTGCATATTTTTTTTTCTTCTCAAAACCGGCTGTGCAGAGCATTGCACCCGGCATTAATACTACAGGGATAGAATTGTGTAGGCAGGGCTAGAAGACATTTATTATTCATTGAATACACGCAGTGGGGTCTTCCCTTTGCTAAAAAGGAAAAAAATTATATTTTGCCTGCCTGTGTCAGTCCTAAGGTCTCCGTGTACGTGTGTGCTGCGTGTACAACGTACAAAAATCAGACGCAACCAGCTACGCTTTACTGCAGCCTAGCGCCATTGTCTTTCCTGACTGGCAAATACCTGCTCTGCTAGAGTTAATAACTCTGCTACACTATAGTTGTGTGACACTTTTTGAGGGCCACACCACAGATATTAAACTTCTTGTTCATTGAATATACGCAGTGGGTGCTTCCCTTTGCTAAAAAGGAAAAGACATTATATTTGGCCTGCCTGTGTCAGTCCTAAGGTCTGCGTGTACGTGTGTGCTGCGTGTACAACGTACAAAAATCAGACGCAGCCAGCTACGCTTTACTGCAGCCTAGCGCCATTGTCTTTCCTGACTGGCAAATACCTGCTCTGCTAGAGTTAATAACTCTGCTACACTATAGTTGTGTGACACTTTTTGAGGGCCACACCACAGATATTAAACTTCTTGTACATTGAATATACGCAGTGGGTGCTTCCCTTTGCTAAAAAGGAAAAGAAATTATATTTGGCCTGCCTGTGTCAGTCCTAAGGTCTGCGTGTACGTGTGTGCTGCGTGTACAACGTACAAAAATCAGACGCAACCAGCTACGCTTTACTGCAGCCTAGCGCCATTGTCTTTCCTGACTGGCAAATACCTGCTCTGCTAGAGTTAATAACTCTGCTACACTATAGTAGGTGTGACACTTTTTGAGGGCCACACCACAGATATTAAACTTCTTGTTCATTGAATATACGCAGTGGGGTCTTCCCTAAGCTAAAAAGGAAAAAAATTATATTTGGTCTGCCTGTGTCAGTCCTAAGGTCTCCGTGTACGTGTGTGCTGCGTGGACAACGTACAAAAATCAGACGCAACCAGTTACGGTTGAGTGCAGCCTTGCGCCAATTTCTTTCCTGCCTGGGAAATCAAATCACTGGTAATACAGCATGCTGAGGGGTAGGGGTAGGCCTAGAGGATGTGGACGCGGCCGAGGACGCGGAGGGCCAAGTGAGGGTGTGGGCACAGGCCGAGCCAGTGCGGTGGCCAGGGGTAGAGGCAGGGCCAGACCGAATAATCCACCAACTGTTTCCCAAAGCGCCCCCTCGCGCCATGTCACCCTGCACAGGTCAAGGTGCTCTACGGTGTGGCAGTTTTTCACAGAGACACCTGACGACCGACGAACAGTGGTGTGCAACCTTTGTCGCGCCAAGATCAGCTGGGGAGGCACCACCAACAGCATGCGCAGGCATATGATGGCCAAGCACCCCACAAGGTGGGACGATGCCCGTTCAACGCCTCCGGTTTGCACCACTGCCTCTCCCCCTGTGCCCCAACCTGCCACTGAGATGCAACCCCCCTCTGAGGACACAGGCACTACCGTCTCTTGGCCTGCACCCACACTATCACCTCCGCTGTCCTCGGCCCCATCCAGCAATGGCTCTCAGCGCAGTGTCCAGACGTCGCTAGTGCCACAGTTTGAGCGCAAGCGCAAGTACGACGCCACGCACCCGCACGCTCAAGCGTTAAACGTGCACATTGCAAAATTGATCAGCCTACAGATGCTGCCGTATAGGGTTGTGGAAACGGAGGCTTTCAAAAGCATGATGGCGGCGGCTGCCCCGCGCTACTCGGTTCCCAGTCGCCACTACTTTTCCCGATGTGCCGTCCCAGGCCTGCACGACCACATCTCCCGCAACATTGTACGCGCCCTCACCAACGCGGTTACTGCCAAGGTCCACTTAACAACGGACACGTGGACAAGCACAGGCGGGCAGGGCCACTATATCTCCCTGACGGCACATTGGGTGAATTTAGTGGAGGCTGGGACAGAGTCAGAGCCTGGGACCGCTCACGTCCTACCCACCCCCAGAATTGCGGGCCACAGCTCGGTGGTGGTATCTGCGGCGGTGTATGCTTCCTCCACTAAGGCACCTTCCTCTTCCTCCTCCTCCAACGCAACCTCTGTCTCGCAATCAAGATGTGTCAGCAGTACGTCGCCAGCAGTCGGTGTCACGCGGCGTGGCAGCACAGCGGTGGGCAAGCGTCAGCAGGCCGTGCTGAAACTACTCAGCTTAGGAGAGAAGAGGCACATGGCCCACGAACTGCTGCAGGGTCTGACAGAGCAGACCGACCACTGGCTTGCGCCGCTGAGCCTCCAACCGGGCATGGTCGTGTGTGACAACGGCCGTAAGCTGGTGGCGGCTCTGCAGCTCGGCAGCCTCACGCACGTGCCATGCCTGGCCCATGTCTTTAATTTGGTGGTTCAGCGCTTTCTGAAAAGCTACCCCCACTTGTCATACCTGCTCGGAAAGGTGCGCCAGCTCTGCGCACATTTCCGCAAATCCCACAAGCACGCTGCCACCCTGCGGACACTGCAACATAGGTTTAATCTGCCAGTGCACCGACTGCTGTGCGACGTGCCCACACAGTGGAACTCTACGCTCCACATGTTGGCCAGACTCTATGAGCAGCGTAGAGCTATAGTGGAATACCAACTTCAACTTGCGCGGCGCAGTGGGAGTCAGCCTCCTCAATTATTTACAGAAGAGTGGCCCTGGTTGGCAGCCATCTGTCAGGTCCTTGGAACATTTGAGGAGTCTACCCAGGTGGTGAGCGGCGATGCTGCAATCATTAGCGTCACCATTCCTCTGCTATGCATCTTGAGAAGTTCCCTGCAAAGCATAAAGGCAGACGCTTTGCGCTCGGAAACAGAGCCGGGGGAAGACAGTATGTCGCTGGATAGTCAGAGCACCCGCCTGTCTATATCTCAGCGCGTTGAGGAGGAGGAGGAGGAGCATGAGGAGGATGAGGAGGAGGGGGAAGAGACAGCTTGGCCCACTGCTGAGGGTACAGATGCTGCTGGGCTGTCATCCTTTCAGCGTGTATGGCCTGAGGAGGAGGAAGAGGAGGAGGAGGAGGATCCTGAAAGTGATCTTCCTAGTGAGGACAGCCATGTGTTGCATACAGGTACTCTGGCACACATGGCGGACTTCATGTTAGGATGCCTTTCTCGTGACCCTCGCGTTACACGCATTCTGGCCACTACAGATTACTGGGTGTACACATTGCTCGACCCACGGTATAAGGAGAACTTTTCCACTCTGATTCCCGAAGAGGAAAGGGGTTCGAGAGTGATGCTATACCACAGGGCGCTGGTGGACAAACTGATGGTAAACTTCCCATCCGACAGCGCTAGTGGCAGAAGGCGCAGTTCCGAGGGCCAGGTAGCAGGGGAGGCGCAGAGATCAGGCAGCATGTACAGCGCAGGCAGGGGAACATTCTCCAAGGCCTTTGCCAGCATTATGGCTCCCCAGCAAGACTGTGTCACCGCTCCCCAGTCAAGGCTGAGTCGGGGGGAGCACTGTAAAAGGATGGTGAGGGAGTACGTAGCCGATCGCACGATCGTCCTCCGTGATGCCTCTGCCCCCTACAACTACTGGGTGTCGAAGCTGGACACGTGGCCTGAACTCGCGCTGTATGCCCTGGAGGTGCTTGCTTGTCCTGCGGCTAGCGTCTTGTCAGAGAGTGTGTTTAGTGTGGCTGGGGAAATCATCACGGATAAGCGTACCCACCTGTCAACCGACAGTGCCGACAGGCTTACACTCATCAAGATGAACAAAGCCTGGATTTCCCCAGACTTCTCTTCTCCACCAGCGGACAGCAGCGATACGTAAGCAATACGTAGGCTGCACCCGCGGATGGAAGCTACGTTCTCTCTCACCATCCAAAACGGGGACATTTCTGCTTCATCAATCTGTGTCTAATATTCCTCCTCCTCCTCCTGCTCCTCCTCCTGAAACCTCACGTAATCACGCTGAACGGGCAATTTTTCTTAGGGCCACAAGGCTCACTCATATAATTTTTCTAAACAATTTTAATATGTTTCAATGCTCTTAAAAGCGTTGAAACTTTAACTTGAACCAATTTTTCGTTAAACTGGGCTGCCTCCAGGCCTAGTTACCACTTAAGCCACATTAACCAAAGCGATTAATGGGTTTCACCTGCCCTCTTGGTTGGCCATGGCCAATTTTTTGGATGTACATTAGTACTGTTGATACAGCAATTTTTGTGGGCACTCGCCTGCAGTGTAATCAAATGAATTTTTAGCCCACCTGCATTACAGCTGATGTTACATCCGCTGTGTTGGGCAATGCAATGGGATATTTTTATGTTCCGCCGGTGGGTTCCAGGGAGCCACCCATGCTGTCGGTCCACAGGGACTTCACAATAGGGAGTTGTACCTGCCTGTGTCTATGAATTAAAAACCGCGGTCTGACTGGGGCATGCAGACACCTTGACAGAATGAATAGTGTGTGGCACATAGGTTCCCCATTGCTATGCCCACGTGTGCAGCTCCTGATGGCGGTGGCACAGGATTCTATTTCTCATTGCTTCTGTACAGCATTGTGGGCTATCGCCCCGCCCCTTTTAAAGAGGGTCGCTGCCTAGCCGTGCCAACCCTCTGCAGTGTGTGCCTGCGGTTCCTCCTCATGGCAGACGCACTTCTAAATAGACATGAGTGTGGCGTGGCATGAGGGCAGCTGAAGGCTGCGCAGGGACACTTTGCTGTGCGCTGTGGGGGGGAGGGGGGGCGGTTGGGCAGCATGTAAGCCAGGAGAAGTGGCAGTGGAGTGTCATGCAGGCAGTGATTGTGCTTTGTTGGAGGTAGTGTGGTGCTTAGCTAAGGTATGCCATGCTAATGAGGGCTTTTCAGAAGTAAAAGTTTTTGGGAGGGGGGGGCCCCACTCTTGCCGCTATTGTGGCTTAATAGTGGGACCTGTGAACTTGAGATGCAGCCCAACATGTAGCCCCTCGCCTGCCCTGTCCATTGCTGTGTCGTTCCCATCACTTTCTTGAATTGCCCAGATTTTCACACAAGGAAACCTTAGCGAGCATCGGCGAAATACAAAAATGCTCGGGTCCCCCATTGACTTCAATGGGGTTCGTTATTCGAAACGAACCCTCGAGCATCGCGAAAAGTTCGTTCCGAGTAACGAGCACCCGAGCATTTTGGTGCTCGCTCATCTCTAAATATTATACATGTTAGAATAAAGTTCTAACATAATAAAATGGGGAAAAGCCTAAATGTTTTCTGAATGTACTATACATATCCTTAGCATAAGAAAAGCAAAAAATTTATCATTAATACAAAAAATGCAATTACCCACCTTCTACTCTAAAACATTCCAATATACTGAACGTCTGTACTATTTTCTTTTATGAGAGTTACAGTCTGCATTTTTACAGACATCAAATATTTAATGTTATGTAAGATTGGAAAGAACACAAAGAAAGAACATTACCAATGCATCATCCAACTGAAAGCCAATTTATAAAATACAGTAGAAAAAACTTAAATATTTAATGCTATGCCAGTAAAAATGGAAAATAATTTGTAACTGCCACTGTCACTGATTTGTAATTGAAAATCATTGCAGAACAAATTAACTTGCATCCTTACCAAAACTGGCTAACTGAAGAATGGAACTTTATTAGAAGTGTATTTTTTGGTGTCAAAACATGTACATGGTTAATTATAGTAACCGATTGTGCTGCAAGTTAGGCCACATGTGGTTATATATTTAACTGTATACATGTGAATATAAAGAAGCATGCTAATATATACTGTGCAGTGCCCATAAATTTTTAAAGCATGTATATGCTAAATATTATGGAGTCATGCTTCTCAAAACTACGGAAATCTACAAATAGTTTTAAACTATGTTTTTTCAGTATTTTTTATAATATAAGTAAATATTTAGTGGATCCTCTAGGAGTGCATTAAACAGGATGGGCTTAAGAGGGCTACAGACAGGCGTCCTGAACCTGAGAAATGGTTAACTCCTATGGGTGTGGCAGGAAGCTACATAAAAGTCTGTTCCTGTCATATTCAAAGGGGAAGTTGTAGTTCAGTGGAGCTGAAAGGCTGATAGCCTGAGGTCCTGTGGGGACCTGTTTGGGGAACCATCATGCCAGTCTGACGGGTTAATGATGGGAAACCTGTGGGTTGTAAACCCTGGACATTGGTATGCTGTGTATGTGGTGCACGTTCGAGTCGGATAGGGTCGACAACCCAAGACTCTCACACCCAGATGGGGTGTAGTTAATATGAACTGTGATATGCTGTGTTGCTGTGAAAAAAGGCTGGCAGGTGCCAGATTTATAAATAAATTCAAGTCTCCTTGAGCAATTTATGCACATGTTGTGTCCATTCCGCTCTGAGAGAGGCCAGCGATCCGAAAGCGCGTGGCCCTGAATGCCGCAATCCAAATATACGGTCAAAAACTCTCTGTGAGCATGTGTACACATAGTGGATTAGCAGTGGATTATCCACTACAAAGTTTTGCGCAGCAGTTTCCCAGAGGATACATTAAAGTAAATAGAATTTAATGGAATCTGATCTATACATTGTGGAAAAAATCTGCTCTGAAAAATTTGGCTTGGTACAAATTTTCAGCTGTGTAATGGCTATGGATTTACCCCAAATCTGCTGTGGAATTTAATCTTTCCATTTCAATGCTTTAAGTGCTTTAACTGTGAGGGCTGGTTTGCAGGTAGTTTTGCAGGCACATCCTCATACAAATATGTAATGTTTTATCCATGACACAGATAAATAAAGATTAATAACCAATGACTTGATAAAAAGTCAACGGGAAGAAGAAAGAAAGTCATTTTAGATATGCACTATCCAGCCCAGGATACCAGGAACACAATATGTCCATGTAATGTGCAAGACAATTTTCTTATGAAAATCTAGTGTAGAATTCACACTTGGTAATCATAGAAACCCATTAAGTGTCTGTTTCCTGCATCATGAGGTCTTTTGGAAATAGAGGCCTTGTCACACTACATCCTCTTTGTCATGAAAGCACTCCTGGCCTATTCTCCATCTGGTTATGCCAATGCATTATTTATACAGAGCTCTTCCCCATGTTTAATTTTTTGACTGGGCTAGTAAGGACATTTTTATATGAGAAAAATTCAATTTTTAGGAAAATGAAAATTTGAAAATGTGTTTTTAAATAACAATTTAAATTCTATTCCGAGATGGAGGTACACCTTTGTCATTGAGGATGTCATAGATTCTGCATAACCAACAAAAAGCGGACATATGCAGAGGTTTGTTTGCAAAGTAGGATGGTACAACAGATAAGGAGCAAGCAACTATAAGTTGTTTTTTTTTAATTTTTAAAAATGTCTAATCATAACCATATGTTATTTACATATATTTATGTATTTTTTTAAGTTAACCCTTTCCAATCCACTGTCTGACGTCTGAAGACCTTCTGATTGAAGGCTGTACACAGCTCCGATATCGGAAGACGTCCGGCAGGGTATTCTTACTGTATATTACTGGCCGCTCGGTTGTCGGGGGGCCTCTGCAGTATGTCCCATACCACAGTACTGGCTCTAACCAGCAGATGGCGCCATTGTATAATGGGAGACAGAGAAAGCCCCCTAGGAAACCCTGAATCCAAAATTGGATTGCAAAGGGTTAAATATTTGAAGAATCTTGGAGTAGTGTAAGGAACCATTTCCAAAAGTTTCTGTCTTACGAGGAATCCAGTGGTTCCTCACTGAGCAGGAGAAAGTACATGTATTAAAATGAACTACAATCTCTGATGACGAGCTGTGTGCTAAGAAAGTATTTTATTTTGCTAATTTTAATCAACACATTCTTATTAAAGTCCAAAAGATGGGTAGTAAATAGAGATGAGTGAGTATACTCGCTAAAGGCAATTGCTCGAGCGAGCATTGCCTTTAGCGAGTACCTGCCCACTCGAGACGAAAGGTTCGGGTGCTGGCGCGGGGGAGTGGGGGGGAGAGAGGGAGAGAGAGATCTCCCCTTCCCGCAGCTCCCTGCCCACCGCCGGCACTTGAATCTTTCGTCTCGAGTGGGCAGGTACTCGCTAAAGGCAATGCTCGCTCGAGCAATTGCCTTTAGCGAGTATACTCCCTCATCTTTAGTAGTAAACAAATGTAATTCTAGCAGTGTGACAATGCCACCATTTTTCAAACCACTCATGATGCAAGCAACGGACACTCAATGGGGTCTATGATGACAAAGTGTAATTTCAAAACTGGATTGGCATGTGAGACTTGTATGACACAGCACATGGACATATGACTTTGTTCTACATTGCAAATATTAGCTGCTGAAAGAAAATGTTTGACTGTAGTCCATGGTTAGAAACCCAATTATTTTAATAACTGTTACCAAATACAGACACACTCCTTATTTTTATTTTACCTAAGCGCCTCGTAGCAAGCTGAGAGGACCTTGGGCAGTACAGCGAACCCAGAAGTGGAGGGATCTGCGCGGTCACCACTGCCAGGGAAATCAGGTAAGCAGGGCACACTGGCCACAGGCATGGCGGATTCTGTGTGGGATTCCTTGCATGGAATCCGCACATGCAGTGGACATGAGGTCTATGTTTCTATGTTGTGTGACCAGAATGGATAAAACACAGGTCAGGTTTTATTTTATTACATGAAGGGCTTTCAAACTTGTGGCATTTTGTGAAAATGTTTATGTTCAACTAATATAAATGTCGAGCAGATCTTTTTTTTAAATTAGTGCTCCAAAGTTTATTTCTTCTATAGAAATTAAAGTTTGTTTTCAAAGCGAGATTGAGGTTTTTTTTTACAAAAAATATCTTTATTTACTATATAGTTAGCCATAAACATTTACAGTGTGTGTAGAAACATTTTGCTTTGTTAGCAAATGTGTAATGAACAAAAGCATAAACACAGTGTTTGTGCTTTTATCAGAAAAGCTTTGATTAATTAAAAAGTAGTGCTTACATCACCCACAACCACACAGATTACTGCTATTTATATATATATATATATATATATATATATATATATATATATATATATATATATATATATATATCACACACACACACATATATATATATATATATATATATATATATACATATATATGTATATACATACATACACGCACAGACATATATATGTATAATATTGTATAGCTGAAAAACATGAAGGGAGCTCGCCTTTAGGGCCACTGACGAAATGACTAACAACAACATATATATATATATATATATATATATATATATATATATATATATATATATATATATATATATAGTGTGTGTGATTTGCAAAGGCCTAATTAATCATTTTGCTCCATTCTATGAGCCAAATACAGTGTACATACATGCACATATAAATATTTTTTAGATCAAACTGTTTCTTTTTACATCTTTTTTGTCCATTAGTGAGACTTGAATATGTTATCTCTTGATTTCTTTTACAATACCATGCCATGATCAGCATTGATTGTTGCATCTAAGGTGTTAATCATCTTTAAACCCAGCCTCTACAGGCAAGTGTCAGCTTATATGGAATGGTCTCAACATCTGAGCTTTGTCTTTGACCACCCCAGAAACCAGACCCTTCTTTTGAGTTTTCCAGAAGAGCAGCACTACGGAAATAGTTTATTTCATGTTGGAAAACGATAGGAAAAAATCCCCCTGCACTCAGTGTCCCCAAATATTCTACCGCACCAAAGCACGGTCAGGTGTAAACCAAAAGGCTATACGTTAGTACAGAAAATGTGGACAAAGAGAGGAATTGTGCCATTATCCGCCTCGGTTGTGTGCTTGAAAAAGGAACCCATTCGTTTTGAAACGCATTACACTTTGTTCTGTTCACACTAAATAAACTATTATTTATTTATTGCCTTGACAAGTCTTCTCTTTGTCCACATTTTCTGGAATAACATATAGTGTCTTGGTTTACACCTGACCATGCTTTGATGCTGTAGAATATTTTGAGACTCTCTGAGCGGAGTAATAAGCCACATTGGGTCCTGGGAGATATCAGTCACAGCTTTTTTATTTATAGGTAACAGGACATTTCATAAGGACAGAGCATAAAGCAATGGTAAATTGAGCCAATGGTATGCTATGTAACACATTTCAAAGGTATAAACCTTCTTTATCAAGCATAAAGCAGAGATTATCAGAGGTGCTTTATATACAGACAATGATTATAATAATAATAATCTTTATTTGTATAGCGCCAATTTATTCTGCATTTGTGATTACACATATAGTTAGGCAGAAAGGGAAGGGGAGTACTTAGGGGGAAAAAGGGGGAAAGAGAGATGGGAGGAGGAACTGGGTAGATTTACCCATGATTCATGAAAAGATCATCCCATTGGCTGATGGGGCAATCTGTTTACGCTCAACAAGGGATTTCCCTGCTGGGTGATGTCATGACGACGCAAGTCACGTGTCCACACTAGAGATGAGCGAGCCTACTCGGCCACGCCCCTTTTTTGCCCGAGTACCGCGATTTTTGAGTACTTCCGTACTCGGGCGAAAAGATTCGGGGGGGGGGGGGCACCGTGGGTGGGGGGTTGCAGCTGGGAGTGGGGGGGAGAGGGAGAGAGAGAGGGCTCCCCCCTGTTCCCCCTGCTACCCCCCATGCCTCCCCCCGCTCCCCGGCGCAAACCGAATATTTTCACCTGAGTACTTAAGTACTCGAAAATCGCGGTGCTCGATCGAGTAATTACTCGAAATGAGTAGGTTCGCTCATCTCTAGTCCACACCCATCACCCGACTTGTTAGGCCTAGTGATCACTGCCATACCTTCCTTACATGTGCCCATGCTGGACGTGCCTGCAGCTGGCACCATCATCATGCAAAGCGCATACGTCCCAGGTCATAAGTATTCCGGGAGGGAGATGGTTGCGCTTCATATGTCACACAACATCCTCCAGCCAGTGTCAGTGATCACGTGAGGGGAGGGGCCAAACAACCACGTCACGTGACTCTAGGGACATTATAAATATGTCATTAAAATAAGAAAATGAATGAGCAAATATAACTATCTGTGAGGTGAGGTTATTAAGGGGAATGATGATACTTTAATTCTGTTTTATAGTGTAAATGGCTCATTTAGACTGAACGAATGTCGGGCAAATGATGCCCGACAGTCGTTGCTGCACAGGAGCTAGTATCGCTGGCTCCCACTGGGGAGGCTGGAGGAGATTTATCTCCTCGCTCTCCCCTGTCACTCTTCATTGACTTAACATAGCAGATGTTCAGTACTGAACGGCTGCTATTTACACTGCGCTATTATGCTGCAGAAGCGATGGACGATGGGCTGAACGATCATCGTTCAGTGTAAATAGCAGCTGTTCAGTATTGCCATGCCTGGCCCACGTTTTCAATCTGGTGGTTCAGCGGTTTCTGAAAAACTACCCCCACTTGTCTGACCTGCTCGGCAAGGTGTGCCATGTCTGCGCACATTTTCGCAAGTCCACCACGGATGCTGCCATGCTGAGGACACTGCAATGTTGGTTTCAGTTGCCAGAGCACTGACTGCTGTGCGACGTGCCCACACGCTGGAATTCTACGCTGCACATGTTGGCCAGGCTGTACGAGCAGCGTAGAGCAATAGTGGAATATCAGCTGCAACATGGGAGGTGGAGTGGTAGTCAGCCTCCGCAATTCTTTACTGAGGAGTGGGCATGGATGGCAGATATCTGCCAGGTCCTCGGAAACTTTGAAGAGTCTACCCAGATGGTGAGCGGCGATGTGGCAATCATTAGCATTACCACCCCACTGCTTTGTCTGCTGAGAAGTTTGCTACTAAGCATAAAGGCCGCCAACGCTTTGCGGTTGGAACAGGAGATGGGGGATGAGAGTATGTCGCTTGATAGCTAGACCACCCTCATGTCTATATCTCAGCGTGTTTTGGAGGAGGAGGGGGAGGGGAAGGAGGAGGAGGGGGAAAAGACAGCTTGCCACACTGCAGAGGGTACCCATGCTGCTTGCCTCTCATCTGTTCAGCGTCTATGGGATGATGAAGAGGAGGAGGAGGCTCCTGAAAGTTATCCTCCTAGTGAGGACAGCAATGTGTTGTGTACTGGGACCGTGGCATGCATGGCTGACTTCATGTTAGGCTGCCTTTCCCGTGACCCGTGCGTTAGACGCAATCTGACCAACACAGATTACTGGGTGTACACCCTTTTAGACCTACGGTATAGAGAGAACCTTTCTACTCTCCTTCCCGAAGAGGAAAGGGGTACGAGAGTGATGCAATACCACAGGGCCCTGGTGGAAAAAGTGATGCTAAAGTTCCCATCTGACAGTGCTAGTGGCAGAAGACGCAGTTCCGAGGGGCAAGTAGCAACGGAGGTGCGGGGATCAGGCAGCATGTCCAGTGCAGGCAGGGGAACACTCTCCAAGGCTTTTGCCAGCTTTATGGCTCCCCAGCAAGACTGTGTCACCACTCCCCAGACAAGGCTGAGTCGGAGGGAGCACTGTAAAAAGATGGTGAGGGAGTATGTAACCAATCGTACCACTGTCCTCCGTGATGCCTCTGCTCCATTAAACTATTGGGTGTCAAAGCTGGACACGTGGCATGAACTTGCACATACCCCCTGGAGGTGCTGGCCTGCCCTGCTGCTAGTGTCTTGTCAGAGAGGGTGTTTAGTGCAGCTAGGGGAATCATCACGGATAAGCGTACCCGCGTGTCAACTGCCAGTGCCGACATGCTTACACTCATAAAGATGAACAAAGGCTGGATTTTCCCAGACTTCTCTTCTCCACCGGCGGAGAGCAGTGGAACCTAATGATTCTTTTCGCTGCAACAGGAGAAAAAAGCATCTTCTATCACCACAAAAAAGGGGGAATTAGCTTGGTCAATCACTCTCGGATATTATTACTCCTCCTACTCCTCCTCCTAAAACAGCATGCCATCATGCTGAACTGCCAATTTTTATGCATCCCAAAAGGCTCTGTTTAAATGTTTTTAACAATTTTTCAAAGTTCTGAAAGCAGCCGTTACTGATTTAAAGAGACGTTCACAGCTGTACTAGCATCCGAGTCCGCTTTATGCCCACTATTACTGAGGGTGTGAGCCAAGGCCGAGGTCCTTGGCGGGCTAAATTTGCCTTGTTTGGGCACTCTAATTTCTTTATGTGTAATACAGTCTTTGAGTTTCATGGGCTCGCCTATGCTGTGGGTGCACAAAGACTTCCCATTGCGTTGTTTTACCTGTCTGGCACAAATCCACTGACTGACTAGGGCAGAAATGTGGGCCGAGGCCCTTGGTGGGGTGAAACTCTGCCATGTTTGGGCACTCTGATTTCCTCATGTGTAATACCATGTTTGAGTTCCTTGGGCCCACCTATACTGTGGGTGCACAAAGACTTCCCATTGCGGTGTTTTACCTGTCTGGCACAAATACACTGACTGACTAGGGCAAAAATGTGGGCCGAGCCTGAGGTCCTTGGTGGGGTGAAACTCTGCCATGTTTGGGCACTCTGATTTCTTCCTGTGTAATATCATCTTTCTGCACCGACAGCATAGGTGAGCCCAAGGAACTCAAAGACTTCCCATTTCAGTGTTGAGCTATCTGACACCTACACAAAATGAATTATGTGGGGGACACATGGATTTCCCATTGCTATGTAACTCGCGGCACCTTGGGTCACACAAGGTGGAGGCTGAGACTGAGCCTGACCCTGGGCCCACTCAAGTGCTTCCTACACAGAGTATTGCTGCACTGGGGAGATGTGTAGAAGTGCTGGCATCTGAGTCCCCTTTATGCTCACGTTTGCGGCTCCTGACAATTTTGTCAAAGAGGGTCGCTGCCTAGCTCTGCCAACCCTCTGCAGTGTGTGCCACCGGTTCCTCCTCATGCAGTATGCACTTATAAATAGACATGAGGGTGGTGTGGCTATG
Organism: Eleutherodactylus coqui; assembly: GCF_035609145.1. Classification (NCBI taxonomy): domain Eukaryota; kingdom Metazoa; phylum Chordata; class Amphibia; order Anura; family Eleutherodactylidae; genus Eleutherodactylus; species Eleutherodactylus coqui. Next base: position 167,522,737 of record NC_089838.1, on the reverse strand, counting down.
AAGTGGGCGTGTGGCATGAGGCCAACTGAACGCTGCGCAGGAAAAATTTTGTGTGCGCTGTGGACGCAGGGTCGTGCAGAGGGTTGGACAGCAATGCCAGCATGTAACCCAGGAAAAGAGGCAGCGGTGTCACACGCAGGCAGTGATTGTCCTTGGTTGCAGGTAGTGTGGTATTTAGCTAAGATGTGCCAGCACGTATGCCCTGCTAATGAGGGTTTGTCCCAAGTAAATTGTTAGGGGGGTAACTGCCAGGCTCTTGCCCCCATTTTGGCTTAATAGTGGGATCTGGGATCCCCAGATGCAGCTATCTGATTGATTTCAGAAGCTGGAGCCTTTAATCCTCACTGTAAGTTTACATACGGCTAGGCTTTAAGCCCGGTACCAGGCGCCATAAATTTACAGCACCTGGTCCTTAACGGGTTAAAATAGTTATTTCATCAAAGACAACCCCATTAAGAATTTGCCCCCAGGGTCAATCAACGGATCACTCTTGTCCCACTCCCAGAACACCCTGCAAACAGCTGATCTTGACAGGGAATCTTTGCCCAGCGTCTAATGCAAGAATAGATTGAGTCCAACAGAATGGGAGCCACTCTAAGAGAGTAGAGTGTTTTCTAACAAATTGAATAGAAGACTTCTATGATGTACATGTGCCCTAATAAGGCAAATGAACAGGGGTTGTCTTTATGAGGCAAAACCTTTAAATGGTAATTGCACTTTCAGCTAACTTATGACATGTCATAGAGACATTTCAAAAGTATTGATCAGTAGGAGTCCTGCTGTTGAGACCCCTGCTGTGCCTTCTCACCTGTCTTAACTGCTCTTTGACTCCTTCCAGCTTTTTATAGACCTCTATAAGGTCATCTTCAGCTGCCGTAAAAAGCTTAAAGCAGCAAAGACAGCCGAGGGGGCACAGTGCTCATGTAAGCTCTACAGCCCCCTTGTTCTAGAGATCAGAGGGGCAGCACGCCCATTACTAGTCAAAAGTTTCGACATGTCTATGAAATGTCAAAGGTTAGCTGAAAGTGTAGTTACTCTTTAGTAAATAATCTGTGGAAGACTAACATGTGATTTGCAACACCCATAAGGATTATATACAGGGAATTCTCATCCAATCCTGCTTGCAAGAAAAAAACACAATAATTTAGGACTTTGCAACATGTGTCTGAGAATCTTATCTGTTTGACAAGATGCCAGACTCCAGTGATATCAGAGATATCCTACTCCATCTTTGAGAGATGTGAGTCTAAACACTACCTAATGCATTTTCACATTTATTGCTGTTTGAAATGTTATGAGTTTGTTTTTCATATCTTCAATAACTATTTGAATCTGCCATTCAGCATGTTTCTAGCCACGGAATCTTGGAGTCTAATCACTGCCACATTTTTCGCCATCTGAAATGTTATCTGTTTGCCTCTTATACCCTTGATAACTATTCGAATTTGCTAGTTATACAATCTTAATTATTTTATCGAAAGTACAGTTGTATGTGGGTTTGGTTGTATCAATGACTAATTTGAATATATACTACCTTTTGTTAGGCTACTATGTTGATGATATTTATGTTATCAGAACTGTGTAACCATGACACTAGATCAGATGGATCTCTGATAAGCCCTTGTAACTAGAGGGGTAAAACGCATAGGTGTTTTGATAATATCTGTGCTTTATTGATATAGAATAGTGTCATGTTCTATCATGGAATGTATGTACAACAATGTTAACTTTCTTTGATTGATAAGAAATCTCTCCATTTATTGAATCATAGGAGCATTGTTAATTGATTGTGAGTATACTTTGAAACATGATTCATTTATTATATTTATTGCGTATATAATTTACATTGTGAACCATATCCATTCAGACAATTCCCTCTATGCCTTTTGCTCCTTATTCTAGGGTGTATATAGGGTTAGGTTTTGGTGCGGCGTTGACCTTTTTAAGGCGTCTATCCCAATTATTGCTAAAGTATACGAAGCAGGGTATAATAGGGTATTGTAGTTTTCTGTTTTTCTTTTAGAGAAATAATTCATAAACGTTATGTTTAACATTTATAACACAACATTTCTTCTGTGACTCCCATTTTTTTCAATAACTGTGTGAAGAATATCTAGCCATAGTTCTGTGAAACACTGCTAGGTGCATGCAGCTGTGGCTTTCAGAATGAATAGAGAACAACATAATTTTAAGTGTCACACCCCTGGACTCAACACATAAGCTTCTATGAGCCCATAACCTTAGTTTATGGTGCTCATAGGAGCTCACAGATTCATTTCAAAGGATTTCAAGACAGTTCCAAGAACCATTCAATGTACAGTATCTGTTGAAACTGAATTAAATACGTATGGGTCACATTCTGCACACACTTCATACTACTGTCTATGGAATCTATCACAGTTATATGTTACCATACAAAAACCATGCATGGATGTATTGGCTGTATATTAGTTTAGAACAGATGTTTTTCTTCATAGTAAAGGTGTAAATAAATATAGTATATATACAGTGATAAGTTAGTGGATAGAAATTCTTTGTACTATAAAGCTTACTGAGTGCTATCCCTAAGGCATAGATGTAAGGTGTAGTAGGAAAATGTACTTCCTTTGATTGAAAATCTATAAATGTATTTCCTGTCATCTGTAATGCATGGATTGCATAAGCACTAGACAATTACCTGCTTGGAAAGGTTTCATCATTGCATTATGACATAAAATCAATATCCTTCACACTAGTAATAAGACCAATAGGGTGTAAAAATTGGAAATGTATAAAATATATACAATCTAAAATATAGCACATAGGAAACATTCACATTAAATTGGTAAGAGCCGTGTCTAGCAGGGGTCAATATGTTTGTTCTCTTTTATTTTGTAACTAACCTTAGATAGACTTGTAAAAATAGATTTTGCTAAATAATAAAAGCCTGTGAATAGTAATAGAGAACAAGTAATTTGAATACTCATTAGTTTGTTTACATAATAACTTCTTTTCTTTAAATTCCCATTGTTTTATAGAGAAGCACGCACAATTAAATATATGCATATCCATTTATTGTTACTCACATCGCAGGAGCTGTAACAATACTAGTTTATAACCAGATAATAAAACATATTATGAAGCATGAGATCATGCTATGTGATGGGTGTAGAGATAAGCTCAATAAACATGAAAACAATTTGCTTTTGCAAAATCTTGCTACTTGCTAAGATTAACAATGCAACAATGCAAATTGTTATCTCTCTTGTAGTAATTTGGTTTTATTTGATAATTTGCATATGTTTTTGTACAATTTAGATTGTATGGAAAGAGGTTTAGGCTCTATGATAACTCAACATCCGCCACATATTAAGGTAAAACAAAAATCCCAACGTATGAAAATGTTTAAGATATGTTTACTTGTTTTTTTTAACCAACAGATTGACATTGAAGTTGTGGTATAAGTCATGGTAATGTTACAGTGTTATGATGATTCCTGGGTAAAATTGTGTCATCGTGGAGTTCTAACCTAAAATGCCTATCATAAGAAGAAAGAAGTGTAAGAAATTGCTGTTATATTGGTTTGAAAGTATGTGTGGTGGATTCGCCCAACACCTCTCCAGGACTGGATAAGTTAATTCTGTCCTGAGTCTATGGAGAGTGATGAGGAAACCCCTTATATGTAAATGGAGGTTGTTATAAAAAAAAGGGAGGGGGGGGTGTTGTTGAGACATTAAGTTCCACAGCACATGGGAATCTAGAGGGGAGATTCTTCAGGCAGCTAGTCAGATATTCCCTCTACATACCAGAGAGCTGCTTCAGCTTAGCTGGGATCAAGTCGGTAACAGCATCAGCACACTACCTATATAGTTGGGCTGAATCTAAGCTATACTGAAGAAACAGCTACTGTACTGTTTAATTACTTTCAATCTGCCTGTATAGAGCTGGTGATACCAATTCTGCTGCATCACTGCTCCTGCTTGATTCATCTAGGCTTTATGCATTGTTGTTTGGTGATTGCAAATTCCTAAGCATCTCTGGTTGATCATATGTGGATATGTAATAGCCACAGTGTGATCCTTATACTAGATAGATTTATAGACAGGGACTGGTGTTCAAGTTACGAACAGTGTCGGGTTAGGTGACTGCTGGTCCGTAGGGAGAGTAGAGGTCCGGTCACACTAAGAGAATAGATAGAGTAGAGGAAATGGTACAGTGTAGTTAGGGTTGTCTTCAGCATCCGGCTTCCTGTGTGGTGATCGTTGGATACAGAACCTCCTGGTCCTTCTCATTCTCTTCTATCTCCTGACCTGCATTTGAGTGCACTTCATTTTGCTGTTGAATCCTGTATCTGCTACCAGCTACAGGGGCCCCTGCATCATGACTCTTCATCCTTCTGATGTCCAAGGTATCGTGTATACGCCTCCATGCACACCTGTATATGCATATACCCGGGTATACAGTCCCATTTAATCAAGACTTTTTGGAACTACTTATTAAGTACTATATCATTCATTGTATCATATATATGCATCAATTGTATCTTTAACTACTGTTTTATAAAGTATGATATCCTTTACAGTCATCTCTGTACAATCATTTATATTGAATAAGTTGGATTCACAAATATATGCCTGTTTGTATTAATGCATAGGTAATTCCCAGGAAGTGACCCTTGTTAGTCTAAGGCGCTATCCTGAGTGGAGACACTGACTAGAGAAAGCTCTCTATTACTCCAATTCTTCCAAATAGCAAAGGTGCCAGGTCTCTGTGTGCCATATGGGTTAGTGCCAGGGCCTGTTGGGAAGGGTCCCTATATATGCCCTTCCCCAAACAGGGTTATAGAAGCCTTTTTAAAGGAGTAAATATTCAGTTATAGCACTAATAGAAACAAAACTGTCTCTTTTGTAAATATGGTGACTCAGCAGTTAGCACCGTTGTCCTGCAGTACTTGGAGTTTGCATGTTCTTCCAAAGCTTGGATATATTTTCTTTGAGTCCTGTGTAAATCACAGAAAGAGGCCATACTTACTGATACAAAGGCAAGTAGGAACACCAATTCCTGACAGCATCCAGATAAAGGGCAAAATGCTATATGGAGGAGGTAGCCTCACAGGATGGCTGCTTAGTATTATACTTACACATGGGTAAGAGTGCCAGTCTCATGGTGTTAGGCCACTGTACAGACTTGCTCCTCTCCTCCTGTGTCTGGCAGGCACAGCCGTCATCCTGCTTTGCTTGAAACCTGAACTTCTACCTGCTTTCTTCTAACACATCAATAGTTACTTGCTCCTGGCCTTCCAGGACCTTTGCCAATTATTGCGCTATATTGCAGAGCTGGGAATTCCATTCAGTGCTTCAGTATTGTTGTGAGTTTACTCTCTCTGACATCCTGCTTAGCTCCTGCTTCTGGATTTATTCTGTTACTATCCAGTATCCTTCTGTTTGTTGTCCTGCCTTGGCACCATTTCTGTCAGTAGTCTTATCACCTGTTTCCCTGTCTTGTCCTTGTAGGCCTGTCCGCCCCTCTGTTTCTCTACTACTCCCAGTCCTGGTTTGTCTTTTGGTGTATATCAGTTCTACCTGTAAGGGTCAGCTAGCGCCTAGAGGAAGACCATGAGGTCGTCCTTATTGGGACAAGTGCTCCATTCCTAGGCAGGGATATCCCTCCTTCCCTGTACTACTTTAGGGGGAAGTATCTTCCCTAGTTCACCTCCTCGGATTGGTTACTGTCATCTGGCATCCTTACCTCCGATTCTCTTAGGGTCAGCTATCAGCCCCGCTGGACTGGGCCTTTGCCTACCTGGTAAGTTGATCCAATAGTTCCACATCCACAGTCCTAACACACAGTTATGTATAGTGCATCCTGCCGGATTGCAGTTGTTAGTTACATTCATAGAATTATACTAGTTGCTTTGCAAGTGCACCACACAAGGAACTGACACCGCATGCCTCTCTAACATCACAAGGCTAGACCTCATCCTGCAAAAATGATAAACAATAGTTATTAATTGACATTTTGATTAAAATACACAAGCTTGCAACCCACTTTAAGTGTCTTCATTGGCATGTGAATCCATACACTAAAATTACATGCAAATCATAGAAAATCAGATCAGATCTACTTAAAATAGAAAGAGGTCAACCTTACTGATACTGATCCAATGGTACAAGTTCAAGCTAGAAACACCTATTATTATCAGCAGTTTGCAAAGCCATGGGGGATGCATGCAGATTTAAATTACTGATGAACAGTCACTCACACAGCTACAATATTCATAAGCAGGTTGGCTACTTAATATTGTACTTACACATAGATAAGATTTCTTTAGGGTATGCAGCCTATTAGTTATATTCATACTATTAGATTAGGTGGGCTACCCTGCAGTTTCTAAGTGTACCACACAAAGTAATAACACCATATACTCGCCCAAGATTAGTAGACTAGTCTCCATTGTGCAAAAATAATAAACAGGCAATATTAGTTAATATTTCAGTCAAAGATACACAGACGTGCTATTGCAGAAAAGACATAAGTCCAAATGTTTGCCCCCAAGAGTAAAGAAAATAGAATCTTAGTGGTGAAACAGCATAGTTAACTGGGGAAAAATGTGTGTGGTTTTTCTGTTGTGGCTTTAGGGCTTTAGGGCACCTCAACTACAAGATGTGAATACATCCTTTTTTAGACTGCGCTACATGCTTTCATATAAACATATAGCACTGATGATTAAAAACTTCATGACTAGCAATGTTGCAATGCAGTGTAGAGAATACAGCCAGCCAGAGTTAAGATAAAAGCTCACAAACATGATGCACAAATACTGACATAATGCATATCAAAACCTGCTCATGTCCTGTCATTAGTACAATGCTAAGCACCTGCTCATCCACATGTATAACATCCCAAGTACACACAGTGGGCAGTAATAGTCAGGAAACCCCAGTGCCGCCCATCACAATTACAGCCCCAAGTGCTCTTACAACCCCACTGATTATTTAATGTCTATATTCTGTAATATCATAGCACTCTGGAAAGGCATCTAGTCCCCTCTTAAACTCCTCTATCGATTTTCCCATCACCACGTCCTCAGGAAGAGAGTTCCACATTCTCACTGCTCTTACAGTAAAGAATCCCCTTCTGTGTTGTGATGGAACCATCTTTCCTCTAAACGTAGAGGATGCCCTCTTGTTACTGTTGCAGTCCTGCAAATACATAGATCATGGGAGAGATCCTTGTATTGTCCCCTAATGTATTTATACATAGTTATTTGATTGCCTCGTAACCATCTTTTTTCCAGGGTGAATAATCCCAATTTTGATAGTCTCTCTGAGTATTCCAGTCCTCCCATTTTGTTTATTAATTTAGTTGCCCTTCTTTAAACCCCTCAAGCACTGCAGCATCTTTCCTGCTAACCGATATCCAGAACTGTACACAGTATTCCATGTGAGACCTGATAAGTGATTATATAGGGGAAGAACAATGTTCTTGTCCCTTGCACCTATACCTCTTTTGATGCACCCCAAGACTTTACTTGATTTTGCAGTACCTGACTGGAACAGATTGCTCCAGTTAAGTCTACAGTCAACTAGTACCCACAGGTCTTTTTCCATATCACTTTTCCCTAGCAGTACCCCATTTAGTAAATATTGGGGACATCAGTTTTGTTATGTGCATAACCTTACCTTTATCAATACTGAACTTCATTTGCCATTTTTCTACCCAAGACCCCAGATAATCTAGGTACATTTGCAGCATTACATTGTCCTCTGTTGTATTAATTACCTTGTATAATGTCGATATTTTACTGTGCCGTTCCTCTATCAGGTCATTGCTAAAGATATTGAACAGAATAGGGCCTAATACTGAACCCTGTGGCACCCCACTAGTGACAGTGGTCCAATCAGAGAATGAACCATTTATTACCAGCCTCTGCTTTCTAGTTCTGAGTCAATTTTTTACCCGGCTACACGTAGAAGCTGATCACATTGGTCTGAAATGAACGACCCCTCATGAACTCATGCTGATGAGGAGTTATACCGTTGCTTTCCTTGAGGTATTCCAGGATGGCATCTCTCAGAAACCTCTCAAATATTTTTTTTCAATTATTGAAGTGAGATTTACCGGCCTGTAGTTACCACACTCTCTTCTTGACCCTTTTTTGTATATTGGAATCACATTGGCAATACGCTAATCCAGTGGTACACTCTGATCTCAAAATTGTCCCAAGAAATAGCGGTCTGTCTATAACTTAGTTCCCTTAGAATCCTTGGGTATATTCCATCTGGGCTTGGTGATTTGTTGATTTTAATCTTTTTTAACCAGCTCTGCACTTCCTCCTGAGTTAGGCAGGTGATATTTTGTGGGGGTTTGTTTTATCCCCCTACATCTTGTGGGACATGTCTTTTTCCTTCGTGAATACACTTTAAAAAAACCTATTTAATAGATTTGCCTTCCCCCCATCATCTTCTATGGTTTCTCTGGCATTATTTGTTAAAGTACTAGTGTTTTCAGTGCATATCCTTTTACCATTTATATAATTGAAAAATAGTTTAGGTTTATTTTTGCTCTTTTTGGCAATCAGTCTACCTGTATGTTTTTAGCGCTTCTTCACTGCCTTCTTGTTGCAATAATTTAAGCACTTTATTTTTTTTGCTTATAGCCCCCTTTACAGTCTTGTCAAGCCACATTGGTTTTCTTCTACTCGTAGTTCTTTTATTTTTAAAGGGTATGAACTGCTCACATGAGGTTAATAAAATGTTTTTAAATTTCTGCCATTTTTCGCCTGTACTGTTATTTTTGAGGATGTTGTCCCAATCACTGGCATAACTATAGGGGATGCAGGGAGTTGTTTTGCACCTAGGAATAGGAGCCTTCGGAGGCCCATAAGGCCTCTCTTTTCCATTGAGGGAGCCCAGTACTATGAATAAAACATTATAGTTGGGGGGGCCCTGTTACAGGTTTTGGGACCCAGGAGCTTCAAGTTACGCTTCTACGTTAAGGGGTTAAGAGAAGTTGGAGTGCCCCAAGATAAACTTTCAAAGGTACAAAGAAAAAAGTCACTCTGCACTCTAGTGCAGATATGCGTGGCAACCTGGAATGGCAGAAATATTAATATCCAGTATTTGGGCTTTGGGTGGGTTAATTTTATAATTAGCTAGCTCCAAACGCGATTCTTTGTGGTGGGTGTCAGCTGGCACCCACTATGTATGCAGCAGTCTCAGTTCTTGAGCCCGCTTTATACCCAACCAGCACCTCTGCGACATACATGTACATCACAAAGGATCTTGGAAATAGAGATTGATAGAAGTGCCACATGAACTGCCATTTTTTTTTAGATTCATATTTTGTGGCTTTGCAAATATAAGTATCCACACATTCCTTCGACAGAGTTGTGCTGTGTGTGGGTAGATCTGTGGGAGAGTCTGTGAGAACAAAAAAATAGGAAAGTTGTAATAGATAGTTGCAATAAATCAGTTCAGTGAAAGGAATCAAGCAAAGTGTTAACATTTATAATTTCAGATGACTTTGTAGAATTAGCTGCCATTAGTGTACATGAAGTATAACATTACATTTATCTATTATGCAACTTTTATCACAAGTTTTCCTGTATGCAGGCTGTGTGTTTAATTTTCAATTCACTCTGAGCTGGTTGGGGGATTATAGCTGTTATGCTGTTTTCTATACACTGCACTTAGAGAATACAAGATTTTTCTACTGTAATTCTGTGTAGCAAGTAGAGACATAGCATCACCATGAAGGACAGTGGGGCTGACTCACGTACATGCAATTGCAGTACTGTTTATTGAGGCAAAATTAACAGAAAAGATTTATTTTATTAAACTAACAGTAGAGTTTGCCCATAGAAAATGCATGTTCTAAATTATGAATTTCTGATCTTATTCTAACCTTCTTAGCCTGATGTTGTTGTGTATATGGATGATAATTTGTAGATGCAATCCAAAAAGGAATAACATTTTAGTTTTCATACTGCTGCAGGGTAGGCCCCCAGAATCAATTATACTGGTATACCCTATGTACCACTCTAACACAGGAATGAATACTTGAAACTGTAGTTCTCTAGCAATATAATTGGTTAAGGAATGGGCATTGTATAAAGCTTTTTTTAACCCCAAAACATGAATGTTTGTTTGAATTTTAGAATGCTTTTTAAAAACGCCCTTTTACTCCAATGCATTTATACACTGCAGTTATATACTGTAATACGATTTTTCTAAGTACAGTTACATGGAGAAACTTGTATCTGATTTTTAAAGGTTAACTATTGATATTTTCTTTCCATAAGGGAAATAATTTACAAGACAATGTTAAACATTTTACACCATGCTCTCTATAGTCTAGGGACCCTAGAAAAGTATGCTCACAATTACAACTTTAAACATTAGATTTTCTCAAACAGCAGGTTTCTACATTTTCTGACTGAATGGTTTTAGGACAGTTGAGTACAGAAATATTTCAGCGCAATTTAAATGCATTGAAATTGAAAGCAATCAAAATAAATGTAAATCACCCTGCACATATTTAACAATACCTTCTGTCAGGTTTACTGCTAAGACTGTCTGTTTAACCATGCAGAAATATTTGTATTTTCTCATAGCAACAGAGAGCGGTGATGAAATTGAGATGCAATGAAAACTATTTCTTATACTAGTTACCGTAATCCTTTTTCTGTTTTTCTAGATATTCAGAATGGTTTGGTAAATGTTTCTATTTGTTTCCAATAACTCTTCAACTATTTTCTTTCTTGTTACTACATTTTTGATCATATTATATAAAAAGGTTTCCAATATGTTTCATCCTTTTGGAAAGATGGAATTTTTGATTTGACTTTAGACAGTAGGAGTCAGTCTCGTGAGTTTTGAATTGGCATGCAGCTGGTAACTGAATCTGATTCCTCATTACAGCTGTCAAAACGCTCTCACCTCAGTTTGAGATGTACCATTCATGCAAAACATTTAAGAGAGGAAAGATCATTACATTAGAAAACAAGCTGCCAACGCAACAATTTCCACAACACATTTTTCCATTGTTCTTATTTTTTAGCACTTTTGAAACTATACAAATACAATCACACTTTCAAATCCAATTAACTATTCCTATTATCAGTTTGGGTAGATAAACCGCTATGCTGTATTATTTTTATAATATCATTATTATAAATGATATCAAAGCAAAAATAAGCAAAATACCTGAGATCTGTAAATACACTACTAAACTGAAGGTAAAAGAGCTAGATATGTCAGTAATAGGCCTTCAATACCGGCAGCTTGTTTCCTTCTTTGATCATCAGCTAATAGTTTACATTTAGAATAATCTGCATAAAAAGTTTGCAAATACAAACAAGTAAAAAAGTTTACAAAAAAAGATTTCAAAATACAATACAATTTTCTAGAATGACAAAATGTGCTATGCATTATCAATTTGTTTTTGTTTCCCATAGCTGTGTGTTACAGTTTGCAGTGTTTTAGTACATTATGTTACACAGTTTTATCGTGACAATAGCCAATGACACACGTAAACAGAATACAATGCCAGGTTCATCATATATTAGCTTCCTGATACTGTTCTAAGCAGTAAAGTATTAGAATATTTTTTTTGACTCCTTCTTACTTTTTTAGGCTCCATTCACAGCATATTTGTATATATTTAGTGTATCAAGCAGGAAAACTCCTGACATACAAAGAAAATGTGTCCAAATTCTTTTGACCTCTGTCTGCCTAGAATACATTAGCATACCACAAAAAATATGGCATCATTCACAGGCATCCTTTAAACATATATTTCATGAACTTTTCATGAGAAATCCATTAAACAGATGCCGTTATAGTCTATTATAGCCCATGGATGATTAATGGCAGTGATGAATGCCTAATAGGAGCATCTTTCACTTCTAGTCTATAATGGCACCCATTTAACAGATATGTTGTGAACACCTCTTGATCTATAGGCTAAACAGATGCTATTGTACACTATGGGTGACAGATGCATCTGTCACAGCCTCTGTTTAAAGGGAACCTGTCATCTCAAAACAGCATCATAAACTAAGTTATGGTATTGTTTGGGGAGGTGATGTGGAGCCAGGGAATGTATTTTTCATACTCACCTGCTTCCCCGTTTCCATGCTGTCTGCCAGTGAAGTCCATGTGTGGTCTGACAATCTGTCTCTTCTCAGACCGCTGAGCATACGTTCTCTCTAGACTTTTCTCGGAGTGTGCTTGCATGGTGGTTGGAAAAGAGTCAGATTTTCAGACTGCAGGTGGACTTTGCTGGTGGACAGTGCAGAAATGGAGGAGTGGGTGAGAATAAGAAAAAAATCCCCAGCTCTCTGTCACCTCCTTGAACAGCATCATAACTTAGTGTACGGTGCTATTTGCTGGTGACAGGTTCCTTTTAATGTATATTTTGGAGCTTTATATAGAAAACTAGAAGTGAACTTGGTCTTTCAATTGCTAACACTTATTTGACCAGGTAGTAATATATCTTCTAGGCATATATAATTAAGCTGTTACCAACAAGTATTAGAACTAGAGATGAGCGAGCGTACTCGGAAAAGCACTACTCGCTCGAGTAATTTGCTTTATCCGAGTAACGCTGTGCTCGTCCCTGAAGATTCGGGTGCCAGCACGGAGCGGGGAGCTGCAGGGGAGAGCGGGGAGGAACGGAGGGGAGATCTTTCTCTCCCTCTCTCCCGCCCGCTCTCCCCTGCTCCCCGCTGCGACTCACCTGTCAGCCGCAGCGGCACCCGAATCTTCAGGGATGAGCACAGCGATACTCGGATCAAGCAAATTACTCGAGCGAGTAGTGCTTTTCCGAGTACGCTCGCTCATCTCTAATTAGAACATCTATTACAATGGATTGCTTTACTAGTGATTTAATAACTTTAATTTGATGGGCCATTTTATTGCATACAAAGCTGTATGTTTCAATATTAATGCTCTACATTACATTTATTTGCATATATTATAAGCATTCATGCCCTTATTGTCTTCTAATTATATAGCTGGCCAGGGTTTGGTAATACCAAAGTGTGCTAAATTTTTACATTGCAGTTCTATATTCACATCTCTATGAAGTTATGTGAATTATGGACCTTTCAGTGCATGATATAAACTGCAAATTATGATGGTATCAAGACTATAGCATTAGTTGATTGAACAAAGAGTCATTTTCTTTTCTGTCTTATTTGTAAATGCTAAATTGTGCTAATAAATCTTCAGTTTGTTTAATAGTCTTTCTGAAAGTACTAAATACATTGTCCCAGGTGCTTAAAAGCAAATCATTATAATGTAATGTTATTTCCAGCAACAACATTTTGCTTTAATATGTGCAATATTTAGATTGCTTAGAAATGTCTCTTTAATTTATAAATGTATATCAGATATAATTTATATAAAACCTATTAAATGTGACCTTCTAAAACCCCTTTGCAACCAGAACAGAGGGTTCCTGGGCCAGTCCATTAGTAAAATGCTGACTTATAAAGTATTCAACGAGCAATACTTTAATTTGGTACTTTGTAATACATTGTGTTTTGTTAGCTATATTAAATTGTGCAATCTCATTTTAAATTCATAGAAGAAGCTCTTAGAAATATAAATTATAAAAGAATATCTTTATAATATTTCTGTCAGTACTGTCCACTCATATTTTACTACCATGTTATACTGCTTATTAAGATTATGATTGCGATGCTCTTCCTTTATTACCTGGTGGTCTAACCTTTAGAAGCCTAAGGAGCTTCCATGGATTAAACAATAAATTTTCTTCTAACAACCTCATTTAATGCTTCTATAAAATTGATAAGTTTCCTGATGCTTGTTCACTGACATGTGCTATAAATACGTTACCCATAAATTTCTAAATTTAATCTCCAGTGGTCCACACCAAACAATAATAAAAACTTACATGGGAAGAAAGACAAACATGAGTCTGTTTTTTTTATTATTGCAGTTATTTTACTATTTTAATCAGTTCATAAAAGAAGAAAGATGTAAATGTTTTATGTGGTAAATTGTTTTTAATAACTTGAAGCAATCTGCAATATTAATATGAGGCCAGGGAACATACTGTATAATGTAATACTCATTTTTATATGGAAATCAAATAATCTATACAATCCTTTGCTAAGCAAGACAATATATCATATTGCAATGTTTTGTTTGCAGGTATTTTACATCCAAGCCTGTTCTAAAGATGAGCTCTAATTTAATAGTCTATCTAGACAGGCTTTCATGTGCACAGCAAAGTGGCATACAGAATACCTGTGCTACGCGACATGTGTGCTACCATATAATACCTCTAATATCTCTGCACAGTTTCATATTAGAGGTAATGCTTCTAGGGGAAAATATATCCTTAATATGACATTTGATGAAATGTGGAACAATTTTTTTCCCCATTGTAGTCTGAGTCATATATGGTATGTGGTATGGTACAAAGCAATACTGCAACTGCAGAGTGCAAACCAAGATGCAGCAGAAAATGTGCATATGAAACTAATGTTTTTTGGAAACAATCAATGTTTTATTTTTGTCAAAGGAAATATTCCAATATATTTTCCTAAAACTGACTTTTTCGCTGGTTTATGTTACCATCCCTTAAGCATCCTTCACACACCAACCCACCTACACACCCACATAACTAGCTTTAAAAGCGCTGTAGGTTTTGAGCATTTTCCCCAGTATTTTGGGTGGAGGTTTTTATTTTCCATTGTTTAAAACAACCATTTATCTGGCCTTTTTAAAATCCTGTAAAGAAGCCTCTGGGAAACGCAAGAAAAAAATTAAATACTCAGCTGCAAGCTGCATTTTGGAAAAAAACAACCTTAAAAACATTACAGACACCAAAAAGCCACATAAATGCCCAACGATGCAGTTTGTGGTGGGATGAAGGGGCGCCCGACGATGCAGTTCGTGGTGGGATGGAGGGGTGCCCGACGATGCAGTTTGTGGTGGGATGGAGGGGCGCCGACGATGCAGTTTGTGGTGGGATGGAGGAGCGCCGACGATGGAGTTTCACCTGAGCCCCGACAGCGGCAGAGAGGTATTTTTTTAATTTATTTACACGTTAGGGATGATTTTCAGGGAAGGGCTTATATTTAAAGCCCTTCCTCAAAAAAATCACTGCATGCAGCCTATTGCTTTCAATGGGGCCACCAGCAGCAGTGGTGGCCCTATTGAAAGCAATAATGCACGGACCTCACTCAAGTATATATCTTTTGTATGGCATAATTACAAAGCACACATTATATTACAAAGTGCTTTGTAATAGCCATACAGTAGTATATAGAGCCATTTTGCACAGTGGGACAACCCCTTTAAGGTACAAAACAGCCTGGTCCTTAAGGGGTTAAGCCTGAGGAAGGACCTTGAGAGGTTCGAAAGCTCGCTATTACATCATGTATTTTTGTTAGCCATTAAAAGGTATCATATCTACAAGATTACTTGTACACACACAAAAAAGAATTGAATTGGTTATGCTTGGTTCATCTTATTTGTAAAGTTCATCCCACTTTTTTCACTAGCTGCCAAACATGTGCCCTAGACAAATACAACTGTATGCCTGTACAGCTGCATATATCTGTTATTGACTGCTTAATTAAAATATATACTGTATAGGGATGTGGCCAGGATATGGAAGCAAATGGATGTATAAATTGAGAACTCTGCTTCTCCAGCATGCTTATCAGCCACTTCTCATCATTGCACATCAACTTACAGATTACTATAGAGACTGGGACTTCTTCTAGACCACAGCAGACTTAAATGTTGCGCAATATGCATAAATACGTGACGGATGCTGTAGCAACTCTTCATCTAACATGGTGCCTCACAGGTCAGACCATGCGGACAAAAGCCCTGTGGGTAACACATAGAGCCCTTCTTCACTTACCTCCAACAGGTCAGGCCCAACACTTCAGCAAGCACCTGGACACTGCATTCCTCCAGTCTGAACAGGGATGACCTGCAAGAGCTTGAACTGCAATTGGTTGCCATATCTACCAAGTCAGATATGGAGGTTTGCATTCACAGGATGGATATAACTTTCAAGTCTAAGATTCAGAAATTTAAGTGTGAGGTGGCTGCTACGGAAGGACTGCAAACTATTTGTGGACCAGCATTCAAAACAAATACTTATGCTGTTCAACATAGCAGAGGACTATGAAAATTGGAACAGGCGCAACAACATTTGAGTGAGAGGTATTCCCAAGTCTGTATACTTTGCTCAATTGATTCCCTCTTTTTTGGGCCTTCTGGCTGACTCTACTTTGAAAATAGACAGGGCTCATAGGACTTACAGTCCTCACAACCTAGGCTCTAACAGGCCATGCAACACTTTGTGTCATATACACTTTTCTCTGTTAACGAGATCACTCTCTTTAAAACAATGGAAACAAGGAGACAGCATGCTTGATGGCACCAAAATCAGTTTCTAACAGACCTATCGAGGATGAAAGAAGACTCTCCATTCCTTACTAGATGTGCTGAGAGAAAGAGAAATCTCTTTCTCCTGGGGATATCCTTCTTAATTGCGGGTTCAATGAGATGGATCCTTTTTATGGTGCAAGACCCTGAGGACCCTGTGTTGTGTGTGGCACTCTGTCAAACACGGATCCACATCCCCAATTGGCTATTTGTTCATGCTCTACCTCAGCAATGTCACCAGTGGAGGGTACTTGGATTGCTTTAGTTTAAACTGGGACGAATGATCAGCTGATTGCCAGGGATCCCAAGGGGCAGTTTTCCGTCAATCAAGTATTAATGACCCATTCTTAGGATAGGCCATCATAAGTATTTGCCAAGAAAACCCTTTAAATATATAATCATAAAGGAAACAAACATGCTGCAGGTATGAGCTGGGGCTCTTTTTGTAATAATGTTATAATGTTTTCTCTTAACCTCTTCAAGCCTGGCCTGGTTCACTCACTCACTTAGGATGAGCTTTAAGACTCTTTCACCTTTTGGTTACACCTTTACATATATACAGTATCTATGATTAACTGCACATCAGATACAGTATATATAAAAGCATAGACTTTAGCCATGCATATATGTGGTTTTGGAGGAGTGTCCCATGGGAGAGAGCTAACTCATATAAAGAGTTGATATACGCTAATATATGGTTTGATGCCTGTGTCATAGTTAAAGGCATTGAATTGTTTTATATTCTGTTTTCCAACACGTGGAGCTATATCGTTCTTTCTTCAGAACTATCTCTAATTGAACCTGTTTGGTCGTGTGTGTCCTTTTGCAGTTTTTCCTATCTCCCTTCAGTAGGGGTGATTAGTTCTGCCTTGCACTAAAGATGGCACTATATTTAACACTGTTCGGTAATCCTTTTGGGTAGTCCCATATGGTCCAAGACACCCACCAAGTCCAGGGGTTTTGTACATTCCAGAAGCAGGAAAAACAGTGCACTAATGATTGATACCAGTAGCTCTATTTTTGGATGTATGCCTCTCCATAGCGCTCAGTTCCCAAGCAGATGGTCCAGCAGATTACTCTTGGCAGCCAACAGTTCTTTCTCTCGCAACATATCACACTTTGTACAAAGCTTTCAGTAATATGCAGTCACAGTAGCTCTCAAAAATACAGCAGTCAGAACATGGCCCACAGCATTGGCCTCAGCAGTATAATGCTCGGTCCAGTAACACTTAGTCCTTAAATGACGCAGCAGTCCACAGGAATATGGCATGTATCCATCTTCCCAGACCACTCACAACTGTTTTACTCTATTTGTAGGATACATAGAGGCTGCTCCACTGTTTGCACCATGCCCTGTGATGATGGCAGGCTAGCTATTTAGGACTCTCTGCTCTTCCTGTTATCTGCTTAATCATAGTCTACCTAAGAACTGGGGCGTCACTCAGTCTGGGGTGCAGTTATTGGATTTTATATTATTCTCCCTGCTTTCTTTCTTCTCCTCTGCTTTTCCTGCAAGAGGAGGGACTAATTGGGCAAAAATGCCCTTTTCCAAGATGGTTGCCACTGCAGAGTCATGAGAGAGGATGAGGTCAAGGGTCCTTCAACACTGCTCTCTGGCTGCTTTCTGTATCAGAGCATATTTATCATTCTGCCTACATTACTGATATAGAATTCCTATCCTTGAAAGATGGCATGCTACATTTGCAGTACAGACTGGTGTTACATTGGTAAGTCTGGCATATCAAAAGGATTACCCCCTTACACCCCCTTATTGACCAATCCTACACCAGCATGGCTACTACCATTCACTTTAAATGGCGTCCGTGCTACACAAATAGCATAGCTGCGCCGATTAGTGTTGAGCTGCGACATATTTATGCAGTAATCAGTTAAAGCAAGAAGCATTCGCAGTGTTACATTGGTAAGTCAGGAATATCAATAGGGTTAACACCTTACTGCCTTATTGACCAATCCTACACCAGACATAGGGACAGAATGTGCAGCTTTTTAAAAAAAAGCAAACTGTGAACAAATGTGGCCACATGTTAGCTTTAACATTGCATTCCATATCTCAGACATTCCAAAACTCCCTTAAAGGGGTTGTCCCGCGGCAGTAAGTGGGGTTATACACTTCTGTATGGCCATATTAATGCACTTTGTAATATACATCGTGCATTAAATATGAGCCATACAGAAGTTATACACTTACCTCCTCCGGTGCTGGCGTCTCCGTCTCCATGGCGCCGACTAACGCTGCCTTCTCCTTCCATTAGACACGCTTGCGCTGTGCGGTCTTCTGTTTTGTTGAATGGGGCTTCTCCGGCGTGCTCATGCCGGAGAGCTGGTCTGCGCATGCGCAGAAGACTTATGCATCGATCATTTGCCCTGCATCTGTGTGTTTCATTAAAGGGGTTTTGTCATTAAAATTTTTTTTTATCTAAACTTACCTATTCCTTCCCTGTCAGTCTCCTTATCACATTTTCTCCTGGTTGAGCTTCTCCACTGCCTCAGATCAGCTCACTGCAGGCTGGGCCCAGCTTGTTATGAAGGCTGCTCATTACAAACTCCTTCTTGCTGGGTCAGTGAAGGTCACATCCCTGTACTGCAGCTTCACTGCCTAGGAAGGAATTGTAATCTATTTCAGAGACAGCTCGCATGAGCAATCTCTGAAGAAGATAGGCAGTCCTCCTGCTGGCCTGTGAGCTGTGACGTAACGTACATTGGCAGACTGCCAACCTAATGTACGTAACCTCACAGGAAGGAGCAGAATCAGGCAGCTGGAGCTAAAGTGAGCCCCCGGACTGCAGGAGACAGGAGAAGATAAGGAGGTGAAGATCTGGTAAGTAGACTGATGGGGGAGGAATAGAGCATTTTTCTTTTTTAGTGACAGAACCCCTTTAAGCTTCTATAAGCTCTCCAGGCAGCTAAATTTTGAGATGCATAAAGAGAGTGATGGAGCCACAAAAAAGGTGCTTTATTAATAATTGAGGCCACAGATGGGATTTTATAACTAATTGGGGCCACGTAAGGGCCATAATTTGAGCCACAGAGATTCCAATAAAGGTCCTAGAACAATTATATGAATATCCAATGTCTCGTTTTATTTAGAATATTGAAATTTAAAACCCAGCTAATGAACGCGTTTTAGGGTAAACCCCTTCATCAGTAGTGGGACATGGGTCCAAGGGACATCTACTCTGCACCAGCTCATGACTCTGTTACCTAGTAGTTAGGGGTATGAGTTCCCTTCCTGAGAATGAAGTTATTCCAGCACTACTGATGAAGGTGTTTACCCCGAAGAGAGTTTATTAGCTGGATTTTAAATTCCAATATTCTAAATAAAACGAGACGTTGGATATTCATCTAATTATTCTGGTACCTTTATTGGAACCTCCTGAGAGTTGCGCCTACACAGCAGATTTTTCTTTTAGCAACTTCTGGAGGAGGGCAATTCAGGTTCTGACATCCGTATACAACAGCCAGCAAAATTCCGTGAAGATCATCACCAATACCAAGCGTTCCTTGACCATGTGCCGTATTTACTTCCAGATGTAATCTACCCCATTTAACAGTGACTGAAAGAAGGTGTTATTTATCATCAACATCCTCACAGATGAGGCGCTTGCATGGGCCTCACCATATGTGAAAACCAGCAGTAACCTTTTCCACAATCTTGTTGCCTTCACTACCACTATGAATCAAGTTTTTGACCCGAATCGCTGTGCCACAGCAGAGGGTAGGTTACATATCCTGCGACAATGGCATTACTCTGTTGTCAAATATACGACACAATTTCGTCGCTGGGTGACTGATACCACATGGAATCTAGTTGCCCAGAAGAGGATTATCAGAGCCAGTGAAAGATAAGCTTGCCAAAGTTGAGACGCCTGAAAATTTGTTTATTCGGTTATGTATTCAAATTGATCTGTGACTTACAGAACGAAAGAAGGAAAACTTGCAGGTTTTTGGGAACCATCCTGCCTATTCTTTCAGTCAACCAGCGTTTAACACCCAGCAAAAGATTGAATCCATTCCTGAGCTAATGCAGATTGATGTCAGCCTCAAACCCCTTTCCTTAGCAGAAAAGGAAAGGCGCTGTATGAAGAATTTATGTCTCTATTGCAGGAGCTCAGTACATTATGCTATTAACCGGCCCAACTAGTTCCAAAAGACTATTGCCTTTACCAGTGCTAAGACCACAGGCAAGTTTGCTATCACAGGCCATCCCATCAATCACTCAAGATAAAGACAGGATATTGTAATTTTTGGTCCCTATTAGAGTTGAGTGAACATACTCTGCCAAGCTTGATGCTCGTTTGAGTATTAGCGTACTCGATGGTGCTTATTACTCGAACGAGCATCAAGCTGAGTTCGACCCTGCCTCAGTTTTTGGCTTCTTCCTGCTGTGATGTGCCTGTTTTGGACCCTTCCCGCCACGACGCAGCGCGTCAATGGCAAATTGTTTTTGTCTGGTAGGCAGGGGGGAGAGAGAGAGAGACAGAGAGAGAGAGAGACAGAGAGAGAGAATGAACCAAGGAAAAAAAAAAAGCCTGGGACCCGGCGGCCCCCATACAAAAATGCTCGAGTCTCCCATTGTAGTCAATGGGGTTTGTTACTCGAGTAGAGCTCTCGAATTTTACGAAAAAGCTCGACTCGAATAACGTGGACCTGAGCATTTGGGTGCTCGTTCATCTCTAGTCCCTATCTTTTCATTTTGTCATTCCCATACTGGTCCTAATTTGGGACTAAAAATTACAATGCTGTGCTATGTTATGGACTTTAAATACACCATTGATAATAACATTACTAGCAGGACCAAACCCATATCCATCGATATGGAAACCATGGATGGATCACCATTGTCTTTGAAGCCTGTAACTCATGAGACAATCGAAATCGACAAACTTGAAATCATTATTGAGCCTGACCACCATGAAATGATTTGTTTCCTTTTTCCCCAAATTTTTCAGTTATTCTAGGAATTTCTTGGTTTTGTACCCACAATCTTTAAGAAATGTAGTTTATGGCTCTGGTGCTGTATTTATGTTATCAGCTTGGTTCTGGTTCTGTATTTATATTATAAGCTTGGGCCTGGTTCTGTAGTTATACCATGAGCTTTGTCCTGTATTTCCGTTGTGAGCTTGGTCCTGGTGCTGTATTTATGCACTGAGCTCCTTGCTTGAGTCTCCTTGTGTATTGTGCAGACATTTGCGCATCCCTCCATAGATTTCTATAAGGACCTTTGATGTGCAACTGTGCACAAAACTAGATCGTGCAGCATTTTTTCATGAGCATGGAAAAAAGGAAACGTGAACAAATCTATTGACATCAATGACGTCTATTCTCTGCTTATTGCATGCACAAATTGTCTGTAAGCAAAAACGTGCACAAGTACGTCAGTATGAAACCACGCCTAGGAATAAAATAAGTTATGACTTCTGATTGAAATGAATAAACATTATAAATAGAGATGAGCGAACGTACTCGTCCGAGCTTGATGCTCGGGCGAATATTAGGGTGTTCGGGATGCTCGTTACTCTTAACGAGCACCACGTGATGTTCGGGTTACTTTCACTATCATCTCTGAGAAATGTGCGCGCTTTTCTGGCCAATAGAAAGACAGGGAAGGCATTACAACTTCCCCCTGCAACGTTCAAGCCCTATACCACCCCCCTGCAGTGAGTGGCTGGCGAGATTAGGTGTCACCCGAGTATTGAAATCTGCCCCTCCCGCGGCTCGCTACGGATGCATTCTGATATAGAGGAGGGAAAGTGCTATCGTGTTGGAGCTGCTATAGGGAGAGTGTTAGGAGTGATTTTAGGTTTCAAGAACCCCAACGGTCCTTCTAAAGGCCATAAATCTTCTCTATATGCGCTCAATGGGGCCGGCGGCACTTCTTCAGACGATCTGCGGCGCTCCTGCAGGCTGTCACTCCCTCCTGGTGTTTGCAGGCTCTTGCTCCTTCCTGGTTCCCGGCAGACTATTGCTTTCTCTACGAAAGGCTTTAAATCCCCGCCTCCAGAAACACACGTGCCTTCAGCCAATCACAGCCAATGACAATGATGTCATTGAATGGCTGTGATTGGCTGTGTTTCTGGAGGCGGGGATTTCAAGCCCTGCGTCCAGAAAGCAATACTCTGCCGTGGACCAGGAGGGAGCAAGAGCCTGCAGGAGCGCCGCAGATAGTCTGAAGAAGTAAGTAATGATTTTTATTCTTTGCTCCACTGTATTACCGGCGTATAAGGTGACAGTTGGGGGGTCGTCTTATACGCCCCGTCGCCTTATACGCCGGTATATATTTTTATTGTAACACATTTCTGGATGAATTGCAGGGAAGGGGTTATATATTTAACCCCTTCCCGACAATTCATCCTGCGATCGCCGGCAGCCCATTGCATTCAGTGGAACCTGCTGTATTGCCGGCTCCATTGAATTCAATGGGCAAACATCGTTCTTCTCTGCTACAGCTGTTACAGCTATGGCAGAGGAGAACGATCTTTACGCTGACAGTGCGGGGGGGGGGGGGCACTCTTGCCGCTATTGTGGCTTAATAGTGGGACCTGGGAACTTGAGATGCAGCCCAACATGTAGCCCCTCGCCTGCCCTATCCGTCACTGTGTCGTTCCCATCACTTTGTAGAATTGCCCAGATTTTCACACATGAAAACCTTAGCGAGCATCGGCGATATACAAAAATGCTCGGGTCGCCCATTGACTTCAATGGGGTTCGTTACTCGAAACGAACCCTCAAGCATCGCGGTAATTTCGTTCCGAGTAACGAGCACCCGAGCATTTTGGTGCTCGCTCATCTCTAATTATAAATTAATTTGTTCCTACTGAAATAAGCAAATCACAAAAAAATCTAGTGATATAGTGACTAAATGTTATTTTCAGAAGTTAATGCTTAGCGTATTGCCTTTAGCCCATTTAATTTATATGGGCTCCTTTCTGCTGTAAAACAGCACAGTCTTGCTACCCTTTTAACCAAGTTGCATGACCTTCCTTAGATTTGTCTGGTTGTAAGCAGCAGGGCAAGCTGGGATCCAAATTGAAATCAGCTGCAGCCATCATTAACACATGCTGAGTATCTAAACATACACAGTACGACTTAACCCTGTCTTCTTTCAGTTCTTTTCAGTTTTTATCCATCAAGGAGTAATTTCCCACACTTATCTTTAGACAAATCAGCCAACTGGAAATACTGTACATTTTTAAAGGCCTAGTTATGATTCTATCCATCTATGGTAAAGCTATAAATTTAGGAGAGAGGATAATGTGCTCTATATTTTCACAGCAATGTTAGTAACTGGTTTATCATCTAGCTATTAATATATATGTTTACACTTTTTGCTTTAGATCTATGTTTTAATTAAATCAGTCACAAATATAACTTTTCAAAGAAGAATGTTTTTTAAGGAAATTCATTATACTTTATTAATGATTTACTGAGTAGCTTTCCCATTTGTTATTGTCATTCATTGCAGTACTTAACATCTTAAGGAAGCGATTGAAGTGAAATGCAGATTTTTGTTCCATACTCCCAGATTTAAAAACAAGGTAACAAAAATGGCATTAAAGGTTTTGCTTTAATATCAAATTCTTCTAAGCAACTGCGGTTGCCTAAGTAATCTATTAAATCCAATTTTTTCACGAGTAGCCAAGAAAATAAAAAATCAGTATCAGCAATCTAGATGTTAGAGTATTATTATACTACTTATTTTGTATGACCATATCACTCTGTTGTATCATCTGACATAGGTTTTGTTCATATGTTCTTGAAATATTATTTCAATTTGGTACTTATTTCTTTTATACTGCATATGAGGCGATTTTTCTCTTTTTTATGCCATTGCACATGATACATTATAGACATTGGACTGTAGACATTGGTTGTCCTTGTATAATTAATTGGGACTCAATAAAACATTGAAACAATGTATTTTTTCCCACTGTTAAATAAGTAACATATAAATAGACGATTGATGTCAGAAAAAGACCACAATGTACATGTAGTCCACAATGTCCACGTAGCTCTATATTGTTTTGTTTTCTTTTTCTCATAGGATAGGTATATGTGTATTCCAGGCAAACTTACATTTATCTATTGCTGATTTTTTGCAGTTTACATCTGCTGGAAATTTGTTCCAAGCATCTAGTACTACTTTTCAGTTAAAAATATATATATATTCTGATAATACTTATGGTTTAATTTCAGATTGTGTCCTTATTCTTGTGTTTACTTTCCTGCTTTAAAACTTTAACATATTATAATGGAATCTGTCAGCCACATTTTCCTCCATCTATCAATCCTGACCATAAATGGGGAAATGAAAGCAAACCTAAAGATACATTTTCTTTTTTTTCAGTACCTCTGTGCCCCCCAAAATCTCAGTTTTCAAGCTCTGCACACTGTATGCAAATTAGGAACAAATAATTCAATGGGCAGTTCACTCCTTGTGACTGGTCTAGGCTTTCTCCCCTTCCTTAGGTTCTAACGCCTACCTTTGACAATTTTGTGATTTCTCTACCGTCTTTGAGCTGGAGATACTATGTGCTTCAGAAGCGACAAGTGTGCCACATTTTTGGGATAGAAATATGACCAGTGACTGGTAGTGCTGTAGGTGGTGACATACATGGTGTCTTCGGCTGAAAGGAGCTTGTGACATCAATGATTGCCAATGAGCGGGGTTTGAGCAGAAGGAAGGGAGAGACCCTGGATCAGATTTGCCCCTAATTTACATACGGCTTGCAAACCCTGAAAATGGCAATTTCAGAACCACAGAGGTACTAAGAATAAAAGAAAATCTATAGTTGGGTTTGAGTCAATAACTCATCTGTGGTTTGGATTAATAGATATCTCTCTCTCTCTCCCCCTGCTACCCACCGCCTCCCCCGCTCACCCCTGCCACCCCCCTGAGCACGCTCGGACAAGAATGCAGTTACTCGAGAAGAGCGAAGCTCGCTCAAGTAACTGACTTATCCGAGCGTGCTCGCTCATCTCTAGTATTTATACATTGTAAATGGACCATGGCACCTTTCTAATGGACTACTTCATTAATCTAAGGGAAGGTGTATATGTACTTTTTCATGTAAAGATTCTTTAGCATGGGATTGTTTGAAGAATGATAGTAAAAAGAAAGGGTGGAGCACGACTAAAGTCTATAAAAAAAAAATGGGTAAGACGTTTTCTTCCTTTTTTATAGGAACAAAGACGCTAATTTTGGTAGTATGAACTTTGTAAAAAAAATGCAGCCAATCGGAAA
This sequence comes from Eleutherodactylus coqui, assembly GCF_035609145.1. NCBI lineage: Eukaryota > Metazoa > Chordata > Amphibia > Anura > Eleutherodactylidae > Eleutherodactylus > Eleutherodactylus coqui. The sequence continues at coordinate 167,497,054 of NC_089838.1, read as the reverse complement.
CTACTGAACTAATTAATCTAAGGGAAGGTCTGTGTATACTTATTTACTGTAAGGGTCCTTTTATACGGTATTGCTTGGAGAATGATAGTAAAAAGAAGGGGTGGAGCACTACCCAGGATGCTAAAGTCTAACAAAAATCTGGACATTTCCTTCCTTTTTTTGTAGTAACCAAAATTCTAATTTTGGTGGTATGAACTTTTTAAAAAAAGTTCAGCCAACTCACAAACCATCACACCTTTGAATAAGAATAAGCAGAGTAAACGAAGGGAAAATATGGGTGTTGGCACAGCCTTTTTTGAGAGAAGCATGAGACATTATATTTAGCTCAACTCCTCTGTTTTTTTAAATTTACAACCATTATACATAAACGCGTTACAGGGCTGTGGTACCCCTTCCTCAGTACTTTACTGGAAATACACATCCAATGTGGAGTATTCTTGAGTAGTGGCGCTCTACTTGTATGCTGATTTTAAATAAAAGATGGACCTGTTGAGTTAAATAAAACATCTTTTTTCCCTTTGTTTACTCTTTTACATGGGATAACTGTTATGCACTTAATCACCCAACAGTCATTACAGCAATATTCACTCCTGTGCTTGCACAAGAGCAATGATCGCTCAGTAAACGGAACTGACCAGAAATTACTCCGGTCGCCTGCCTCCATTTACAGAAAACAGGCTGTTGTTCACTGATGAGTGGCAGCCTGTTTATACAGTCCGATCTCCGTTTGATTTTTATTCCTGCAGAAACATTCAGTGTAAAAGAGCCCTAATACTTCATCTTGTCCATGAATCTCATTTTTCTGGGTACTCATTTTAATGACTTTTAGTGCACTGTTTTTGCTCAAATATGGAGATTTATTTAAATGATGCTTATGTTCCATCTCTTTATGTAGACATGTATGACACTTGTCTATTTGACATTACAGGTAATAAATAAGCATATGGATTTCAACATAATATGTTGTAAGTATGAATATTTTGAAATTGATATCAAAGAATTATTAATCAGTGCATAGACAATTCATATTCTACAAATACTACAGATATTGACATTTTTTATGTATTCATATAATTGATAGGTAATTTAATAACAGCTAACAGAGACATGAAATGATGGACATGCATAAAATACAAGTGAAAAACTCACTGAAGTCTGTAATTCACTCATTTACCAATGATTACCAAAAAAACTGATTAGAATTCCAACATCATCCCCACCCCTTCCGTGATAAGAGTTGTATTTAGCACATTTCAGCTTTGTCGACGTAACAATTATCATTCAAACAATTGTTCAAATGAGTGAAAGTGAGAAATAATCGTTTGGCTTAAACGCGAGCCAGCGACCAAATGACAAACAAGAATCGTTCACTTTTTGTTCGTTGTTTTGTTTCAGCCAGCATAAAAATCATTGTCGGCCTAATTGCTTATCATTGCATTTAAACACTCCCCACTTTCAAATAGGAATGTGCAAATGGGAAAGTGGAACAATACCTCTGCAGCACCACCTATTAGAAGGCAGCATTCCTGCAAGGCAATGGTAAAACTTTTTAAACAAACCTTGTAACAATGACTGGAAATATTGAGCCAAAGTCAGAATAACTTTGCACAGACAGCTGTTTCAGGGTGATTGCCCCCCAGTGTGCAGAATGTCTCTGGCTTGGCTAGTGAGAGGCCTATAGAGGTGTGTTACGTCCTCTGGTGGGATGCAAACGTGCCCGTTTAAAATTGCAAACACACACATATAGTACTAGCATGGACCAATTGCACCTCTCCAGAAAACTGAATGGACAACTGTCCCTAACTGATCAGGAAAAGATGGGCACTCCTGCCTAGAAGCGGAGTCATCGCCTTGATAAAGGTGACCCCACTGTCTTCTTCTAGTGACCTGGCTATCCCTGATCAGGGAGCTGGAGAGATGCACTAAACAGACACAAAGGACATAACACTGACGTACCAAACATAGAACAGGACTAGACATACAGAACATGTCTGTCAACCAGCACAGACATATCAAACACGTTGCTGTTTACACCAAACATACAACAGATAAGGCATATAACAGGAACCCCACCCAAAGCTCACATGCATACAGATGAAATAATACAGCAAGTCTAAATGTCCCCACACCAGAGGGATAGACAGTCAGCCACCGTGCTGACATAGGTAACTGAGTTAGACCTCAACCATCTGACACACAAACGAGACATAAGACATCTGGAGGCTGCATCTGTCAGGGGATCTGCATATGCTACAGACAAGGACTACAGGTGTCCAAACAGTCTTTAGAGAAGCAGAGAGACACTAACAGACAGACATGCAAACACAGATATGAGTGGGCACAAGACAGTGATATCCAAGCAGTACAAGACACAGTACACACAACATGCTGCAACAGGACAGACAACATGACTGCTTACCCTGGACACCAAAACAGACACTGCCAGGAGCTGGGTAGATATGTGAGCAAAGACCCGGGGAATGGGCTAGCAGGAGATTACCATACCCAGCCAGCTCAATCATTCCACACCTGTGGGGCTGTGCTGCTAGAAATCTATGTGGTACAACAGATCCCAGCCAGCACAATTATTCCACAGCTGTGGGTCTGCGCTGCTAAAAAATCTATGTAGTATAACAAATCCCAGCCAGCACAATCATTCCACACCTGTTGGGGCTGTGCTGCTAGAAACCTATGTGGTACAACAGATCCCAGCCAGCACAACCCACACAGGTGGGTCAGGAAGGGTATTGCTTTTCCTTAGGCCTCGTTCACATGAGCATAGTTTTAGTGCATTATAAGCACGCGAAAAGATCGCGCCTAATAGAACCAACGCGCGTGTGAATAAGCCCTTAAGGAGAGCACTTAGAATGTATGTGAGGAAACCTATAAGGCCATCCATGCTCTTCTGGGAAATATGCAAATGGGAAGATGGAACAATACCTTTCCAGTGCCACCTATTGGAAGGCAGCATTTTTGAATGTGAAATACTGAACAAGAAGTTAACAATTTTCAATGATAATCTGCCTGTCTTAGGCTGAATAGGTGCAAACAAGTTAATGGTGACGTCATTCGCTTGTTCAAACGAGTATTGACTTGTCTAAAAGGGGCATGAGAACACTGCTTAACTATTGTGTTCTGTTCAATTGTGGAAAATACATTACCTGCAACACAATAGGCAAGAAGCAGAGCTGTCTCTATTTACATGTAGGCTGTTAGATGACACAGTTAAGATCCTTTTACACAAAACAATTATCGCTTAAAAAAAAATAAAATCATTCAATCAAGTGAAAATGAATGAATCGTTCAGTGTAAATGCAGCCAATGATCGAACGACGAATAAAAAACATTCACTTTTTGTTCATTGTTCATTTTATGCAGGCATAAAAATCATTGTTGGCTTATCCACTAATGATTTGGTTTAAATACCAATCATTCAGTCATTCTCATTTACTTATACAGCAGGGCTGGCTCCACATCAGCGGGAAAAATCGCACGGTTTTCGCCTACTGCGATAGTCAGTAAAAAAGCAGAATATAAAACCAATGACTTACAATGGTTTCATTCCCATCTGCGATGTTTTCACTGAAATGATGTTGAGATGATACAAAATTGTGGCGATGTGCGATTTTTTTAAGCTCCCATGTATTCATATGGAGGCTTCTTTTTATCGTATCTTAGCACTACAAACGCGCGTTGCGATTTTAACATTACAAGTCCCATTGACTCATGCAATAAAAAATTTGTAGGATTTTATCGCTGGCGGCAGCGATGTGAAATTATTCTCCAAAAAAAGCAGCGCTGACGCTCACAAATCACACTGAAAAAAGATGCAATTTTGCCGATATTTCCTGGCGAAAAAATCGTGATTGTCCATGTGGAGCCAGTCTAAATGTGAACAACTGAGCAATTTCTAGTTCAAACAAGTCAGTGATGTATTTGTCTGTGTAAACAAGCTGCCCGAGTGAACGAGCAAACTCTGACATTGTTAATGTGTTCAAACAATGAATTGTTTGGTGTAAATGGACACTCAGGCCGCCTGCAGACGGGTGAGTCGGAACCGGCGGCGAGGATTCTCGCCGTAGGACCCGACCAGAGCACCTGCAGGGACCAGCGCGTAGTCACCCGTAGTCATATGGCTGTTTGATGTGCCAGCTTGCCAGGCAGCCGGCGCATGCGCAGACCGGAGCCAGCAATATTTCGCGCGGCCAAACTGCGGCCATCTGCATAGGATTGCGTTTGTTAACGCAATCCTATGCAGGTTTCCAGCGGCGGGAAATCCCGCCGCAGAATTTCCGCTCGTGTGCAGGCGCCCTTAGATTGGACAGTTTATCTATCCCAATCTCTGCTTGGAAACTATTGAACATGTTTACATGTATTGCCAAGGCACTTTAAACTCAGTGTTTGCTAAATTTTGATGATAGCCCTAGTAAGATGAATTAACACTCCGCTATATAGCAATAGCTAGATCAACATAGTACTCTGAATTAAATGCTAGATCATACTTTGTTATAAGGAAAGATGAAACCAATGTCTAGGGGAAATGATATTACAGCTCTATGTGTTTTATTGCAGCAGCCTATGAAATCTTGCTTACAAATTGAACAAGAATAACTAATAAAATAAACTACATTCACATTTGTATTTTTGTTTTATAAAATATTTAACTGATTCAATAATATAATCCTTTGATATATAGCTGGACATGCGTTCCCTAGTCTTTTAGGTTATGAAGATATTATCATATCAAAGGGTTTAAAAACTATTGCAAAAAAGTCAGACATGTTCTTATTGGAAGTAAAACTATGAAGGACTCTGTAACCTTTTTTTCTGACATTATTTATAAACCTTTAAAGAAATGGCAAAAAAACAGAGTTAAAATCAATAGAGGATGCTGTTATAATCAACAGTTCCAGAAAGAGTGCTTAAAAATTAACTTTATTGCTAGCTCTAGCATTTATTCTACTTAGCCATATATTAATTATAATTACAGCTATTTTTATATATTAAGCTGTAGTTAATGCCAATAATAGCTTTCATTTGTTGCATCCTACTTAACGTCTCCACAGAGCTGAAAACTAACAGAATGCCACTGCTGAGCCTATATTTGATTAGAAACTACTATACAGTATATACAGTGGATAAAGTCTACACACCCCTGTTAAAATACCATGTTTTTCAGGGCGTGGCCTATCCACTAGAGCGACAGTTCGCACAGAAAAGAGCTCTGCTGTTAGTGGCACAAATTGGTGTTTTTGCTACAGCTCTGGACTCCTAGTCTAGCTCATCAGACCCCTCAGTGACACCTTGACAGGCAAGGAGCAGCAGAGGATGCTTGCAGCTCCATCGGAAGCTCCTAGAAGAGACGCTGCGGCTTGAGGCCTAGGGAGTATATTTTCAGGCACCAGCGGCCGTAGCCGAGTGATACGTGATAGGAAGCGGCTTAAATATGGGGACTGGGGAGAGATCTTCTCCTCAGACCCCCGCGACTGTGAGAGGACAGACGCGGGCTCTCGCAGTCAGGAGAGCTTGGCAAGAAGAGAGATAGCAGCCACAGTATATGGACCGCTGTTGGTACAGAGATCAGCTGTGCAGCCTGAAGGAAACAGCAGCTACAGGGTGAGTTAAGCTGCAGCTGAGAACCTTGGTTATACTCAGAGACCGACAACCTCCATACATCAGAGGCTATACGGTGACCACACTGAGTACTAACTCTATTAACAATCTTTGAACTATTGGAGCTTGGTCTCACTAAACTTATCTGGAGAATTCCCCCTGGAAGGCGGCTGGCCACAAACCTCTTCAACCTTCTCAAATTACCCATTTCAAGCATACTTAACCAAAAAATAAAAAACAATAAAAAATCCTAGCTTCACACAGAGACTAAGTTTTGGTGTATTGAATATACAAAATTCAGCAACTAAGGCTGCAGAACTATCATGCCCTAAATCGTATTTATCCCGTGTGCCCTACATAGCAGCGACATTAGAACTGAAGCCAACATAATGGTCAAGTCAGGAAAGGAGAGAATTGGTCAGGCCTTTGGACAGCAGTTGGACACTATGAGTCAGGTGGATTTGAAACGCTACTTAAAAAAGAGGAGCACTCACTCCACTGCAGGGGCTTCCAAAAAGAATCCGACACATGTAAATGAGGGAGATATCCCTGCAGATTCAGACATAGAGAGCAACAATGAGATGGAGCAAAGCAATACTCAGAGAGCAAGCATATCTAAAGAATTCTGTAAGAAGGCCCTGGCACAAGCTATACAACCTGTCCTCTCAGAACGTAATGACATGAAAAAAGAAATCCAACATACTGGCAACAGAGTGAAGGAGTTGGAGAATACATATTCTGACATTTTCACTCAAACAAACAATTTATTAGGCCATATGACAAGACAAAGAGACCAAATTGATAGAGCATTGGTTCTGATAGAAGATCAAGAGAATAGAGTCGGAGGCGTAACATTAGGATCAAAGGACTTCCCGAATTCCATGCACTTAGAAACATGGCATCAACCAAATTTACAGATCTATTGGGAGAAGAGAGAGCTAATGCAGTTATAATAGAAAGAATTCACAGAGTGATGCATCCAAAGCCAAAAGTAGGCTAAACTAAGAAGCTGGACCTTGCTCACTACTTTAGCGGACTGATCTGTCCTTTGATAGAGCTACCATTACCAGGACGGAAAAGAGACTGACTTAATTCTCTCAGTGTTCTTGTTTATTTTGTTACAGTGATAAGACACTGGAGTGGAACAATCCCAGAGGCTATCTGGGCTTGATCAAGAACACAAGTTATTGTCTTTAGAAAGGTTCATATTCCCGCTGTAATTTCTATTCTCATGTGAACAGGAACTGTATATTCTGTTGGTAACATTCTATGAGCTTTTATGCCCGCATGAGTGGGGTTTGTTGTATGAGGCTGACCTCCCCCTTCCCCTCCTCCTCTCCGTCTGCGGTTCTGGAGTGACTCAGGTCACCCTGAGCTGATCTGACCTTATCTGCTGTGCCGAGGGCAGGGCGGTAGAGGGGCAGTGGGACTTCATGTAAGGGGATGGCCTCTGCCAGGGACCAGGTTGGCTACTCTGTCTTTTGGATGGGTGTCCCTCGGCCCTGGTAGTCGGACATTTCCCAGGAGTTTAGATCATTGACCGTAGACACAGAACCTTGAGTTGAATGTTTATATTAGTGGGGACGGACCTTGGTCTGTGGGTGTAGGAGTAATTGATTCCCAATACTTTAGGACCACTGTATGAACGCGGAGCCCTGTGGGTCAGGTAACTTCCAGATTCCCTTTCACAGGTCTTCAGTTAAGGTTATGTTACAGTTGACTTATTCAATATATTTTGACGTTAACAAACTAGTCACTTAGCTGCACCAAGTTAGAACAAACATAGATCTAACTCTCTGACAATTTTATTGTTAGTTCGTTACAGTTGGGCTGAGTTTTCCCAAGTCTAACTCAAGTGCGTTAAGTACTTGTTCTTTAACCCTAGTTCGAACCCCAACCCACTCCCTGGTTCCACTGCGGGGGTGTGACCTTGGTATGAATAACCTATATGATAATATTAAATTGGAAACTAAAATAACTAATGAATTGATTTTTACTTCTCTCAACTCTAAAGGCCTAAATTCTCCTCAAAAGAGAAGCAGAGTGTTATGGCTCTTGAAGAGACTAAAAACATCTATTGTGTTTCTCCAAAAGACCCATTTTAAAGGGACGACGCCTCAGAAGCTTCCAAAAAAGCCATTTGATAGATGGTATTTTAGTAACCATTTCAATAGTGCAGCTAAAGGAGTGGCCATTGCGCTTCATCCCTCGGTCACATTCATCTTAAATAGCAGTTTTTCTGACTTAGAGGGTCAAATGTTAGTTTTGAAGGGCAAAATCCTAACAGAAACTTATACCCTACGTACCAAACAAAAACAGGTGTCCTGGCTGATAGAAGCCCTAAATAAACTTTCACTAGTTTTTCAAAACTAGAACAGATGTCAAAACAAAAAAAAGTAAGAGAAGCCCAATTCTAAGGGCTTTTACCCACTAACATTTTTTTTTTGCTTTGATTTCGCTGCATTTGTTTCCTAAATGTCAATGAGACTTTCTAATGTTAAAATCGCATCGTACAAAAATCGCAAATTTACGTTGCTGCGATTTTTGTACGATGCGATTTTAACATTAGAAAGTCCTATTGACATTTTGAGAAAAAAAAGTAGCGAAATCACAGCGAAAAAAAAAATGCTTAAGGGGAAAAGCTCTAAACTAGCAGATCTAATAGAAAATCTTAAAGATATACTAAATAATAAATCTGCGAAATGTCTTCTGTATTATAAACATCAACTTTTTGTATATGGCAACAAAGGTGGCTGACTCATGTCTGCCCTAATAAAAAAAGCTGGGGGAAAAACACATATTCAAGGAATAAAGGATTCAGGGGGAAAAACGTATAGTGAAACACCAAAGATAGCTCAGATTTTCCAAGACTTTTACTCAAAGTTATATAACTTGAATACAGTAGATAGACAGGCGAAAGAATAAAAGACATTAAACTAAAAAATTATTGGCTTTGCTGGACCTACCCACTCTGAGTCAAACAGAGGCAAATGTACTGATCTTTCTAATTTCCCTTGAGGAATTAACTTCCGTTCTAAACAGTTTTCCCCTACACAAAAACCCGGGACCTGATGGTCTTCTCTTAGTATACGCTGCGGAATAAGTTGGCGCTATACAAATAAAGATTATTATTATTATTTTATACTATAAAAAATTTCAGGACATAATTTTTCCATATCTAGCCATGTCTCTCAATACCTTACTAAAAGGAACACAGCTACCCAAACAGACGCAGAAAGCTTTCATCACCCTTATTCACAAGAGAGGAAAAGATCCTCTTTTGTGTGATAGTTATAGACCCACCTTTTAAACTTAGATATCAAAATATGGGCCAAACTCCTCTCCAGACGGATAAACAAGTTCATACCTAACTTAATCAATGAGGAACAATCTGGGTTTGTCACTGAGAGGGACAGACAAGATAATTCAACACGACTTCTACATGTAATTAGATATGCCCAAATTAAGAAAATCCCATTACTTTTTTTTAGGTATAGACGCTGAAAAAGCATTTGACAGGGTGGATTGAAACTTTATAGGGGCAGTGTTGAAAAAATTAAACTTCCCTCCATCTCTAATCAAAGCACTTTTCACTCTATATTCTAAGCCCCATGCCAAAATTAAGGTAAATAACTCTTTCTCACCACCATTCTCCATCACCAAAGGAACACACCAAGGATGCCCTTTATCCCCAACGCTTTTTATACTTTCACTAGAAATTCCAGTTCAATTAGTGCGGCAGAGTAAGGACATTGAGGGAATTAATCCGAACCAACTCGCTCTCAAATCTGTTGCTTTTGCAGATGACATACTATTTATTTTACCGAACCCAGAATAAGGTCTTCTGAAATTAAAAAAATCTTGGGTCCATATTAGAGATGAGCGAGCATACTCGCTAAGGACAACTGCTCGAGCGAGCATTGTCCTTAGCAAGTACCTGCCCGCTCAGAAGAAAAGGTTCGGGTGCCGCCGCAGGTGAACGGTGAGTTGCGGGAGTGAGCAGGGGGGATCAAAAGATCTCCCCTCCGTTCCTCCCTGCTCTCCCCCACCGCTCCCCGCCCCCCGCCGGCACCCGAACCTTTTCTTCCAAGCGGGCAGGTACTCGCTAAGGACAATGCTCTCTCAAGCAATTGTCCTTAGCGAGTATGCTCGCTCATCTCTAGTCCATATGGTTACCTCTCAAATTTTAAAGTGAATGCAGCAAAATTAACCATACTGAACATAATGCTACCCCCTGAGATGTTAAAAAATCTCCAAAGATCCTCCAACTTTTTCTGATCTAAGACTTGTATAAAGTATTTGAGTATCAAGATCACCAAAAACCTAGAGCACCTTTATGACAACAACTTTTCACCACGTCTTAAAGAAATCTCTTCATTTTTACAAACATATGATCTACCAATGCTGTCTTGGTTTGGTCATAAAAACCTCATACAAACTTATTTGGTCCCAAAGATTCTTTAGAAACTGCAAATGCTCCCAATTTACTTCCCCGACTCCTTCTTTAAACAGATCAGATTAAACTTCTCAAGGTTTATATGGAAGCATAAAAGGCCGCGCATGGCTCATAAACTACTGGTCCAGAGGAGGGAGTATGGTGGGATAAACCTGCCTGATGTATCCCACTATTACAAGTCAATTCACCTGATTAGATGGGTGGAATTAACCAACCCCTCGAAAAACAATATTGTGAGGTACTTGGCCCAAGCCTCATACAGAAATTGTTTTATCAGAGACTTGTGGCTTCCTTTCCAAAAACTTTACAGAAAAGCTTCTTTTGACCCCCTTCTCAGAGGTGTGTGCAGGATCCACACAACCATCTCCCACTACTCCCCTGAGCCTAATACCAGACTGTCTAGGGCTAAAGCTAGATTTCCATACAAGACAAATCTAGTCTTTCCTCGATGATCTCTCTATTGCAGACCTTTGGCTGGCGTGTGCATTAGAGAGCAAACAACTCCCCCACTCAATGTCTTATCAAGTTTGCACTTATCTAAAACCCTGGAACAATTTAACAAGATCTACCCATCCTCCCATCCATATTCTGAGTTGGAGCGCAAAATGCTAGCACGTTGCAGTTCTAGTAGGAAATTAGCTCTCTTTAAAAAGAAATTTATCACACCCCAGATGGAAGGCAGGCCAGTGTTTATAACCTCATGGGAAAAAAAAGCTTAACAAAAAACTAAATGACAAAGAGGTGAGATGTGTGTTGGGTAGCTCACATGGTCATTCCAAATGCGTCCGTCTACAGAAAAACCACTATAAGTTATTAATAAGATGGTAGAAATCTCCTGAGTGGGTTTTCGCCTCTAAACTGGCTGACTCAAATCTTTGCTGGCAATATGGTGATGATGTGGACTCTCTATTCGACATCTGGTGGTCTTGCCAAGTATTAAGACTATTTTGGGACCAAGTGGAACTAACGATACGAGAGGTTATTGATAGGAACTTTAGGCTCGCCCCTGACTATGTGATTCTGTCTAGGCCCTCCTACAACTATAAGCCTTACAGGACTCTCTTAACTACCCATCTTGATCCTTGATCCCCCTACAATGGCTCCAACCTAATCCACCTACTGCAAGTCAGCAGATTGCTAGATTTGAAGAACTGACAAGCTGAGCCTCCAGAACACACGATAAATTTAAATTAATCTGGAAGCCTTGGCAGTTCAGGTTTTGTCTCAAAATGGCCACCTAATGGGTGCATCTCCTAGGCACGTGACTTGTAAATGGTTTCATGTAGCAAATATCAGTTATGGTATAGGTGTAGTATGGCATCCTATCCTTAATGTAGAATCTAGCCTCTATTTTTCATTCTCCATCCCCTCCCTCCCAACCCTGCCCCCCTTCCTCTCTCTCCCAATTTTTATTTCCTACTAATGTTCTGAATAAAGTTAAAACAAACATTTTTAAATCAAGATTTCATGGAAATGTACATGCAATGTAACCGCATGATATTACTATAAGTACTGCTTTGCTATTGTATGATATATATTCCTTTATTTTCAATGAAGAAAGTATTTAGAAAAAAAAATACCATGTTTTTTTCAAGTAAAAAAATCCAGCAAAGATGAATGTTTTCAGATTTATTTCCACCTTCAATGTGACCCATTATCTGTACAATTCTATTGAAAAACAAACTGAAATAATTTAGGGTGGAAAAATAAAAATAACAACACTAAAATAATGGGTTTGCATACAGCAATTTTGATCTACCCCATATAAAGTTCCGTTGTTCAAGTAGGATTTTTCTGACATTTTCCTAGTTGCATTTTTAGCAAAAGCCATGATCTGTAGAGAGCTTACAGCACATAAAGGGATCTGTTGACAGCTATCAGTCAGAAAGGGTACCAAAAAATTCCAATTGCTTACTCTTACGTGTGCTGCTGAGACCGGTAGTACTATGGTTTCTAACAGCACAGCTACACAGGTGGTGAATGATTGAGCTGGCTGGGTGTGGTGACTTCATGCCAGCCAATCTCCTGGGTCTTTGCTCACATATAAACCCTGCTCCTGTCAGTGACTGACTAGTGTCCAGAGTGAGCAGTCATGGATCCATGTCCGTTACACCTTGCTGTGTGTTTGGTGTTCAGGGTGAGCAGTCATGAATCCTTGTCCATTGCAGCTTGCTGTGTGTTTGGTGTCTTGCTGATTCATGTCCGTTTGTATGTTTATTTTCTGTCAGTTTGTTCTGCTGAGTTCTTTTACTATTTCTGCGATATGGTGGCCCCTAGGGTCCTCTAGTAGATGTGTCTTGCTAATGTAGGGACTGCAAGACACGAGGGGCCTTGCCGGGGCTTGCAGCTTAGGTTCATTGGCCAATGTATGAACTAACACCTCGCTTCTATATTCAGCTTTACCATCTGCTGTGGCGTGCGAGATTGAGTGGTGTGTTTGTGCATTGGGTCAGTTCTGCCTGGTTGTGAGTATTCCCCTTTTAGGGAGAGCAGGGCCGAGGTTCCAGCGTGGGGCCGCCTTTATAGAGGCGATCGCCCTGCATAGTAGGTAGGGCCTTATCATCTTCCCTGTAGCACAGGGCCAGTTGTTCAGTAACCCATGTGTGTGTATCTGTCCTTTGGTCACGATCGTGTGGGCACTGTGCTTAGTTTGCCCACACGATCGTAACACTTACATATACCATTGAAAACAGTGAAGACAGTCATCAAGAAGTGGATTTGGCACAACAGTGACATTACCAAGAACTGGACATCTCTCAAAAATTGCAGAAAAGACCAGAAGAGACTGCTAAGAAGCCAACAACAACATTAAAGAAGCGGTGTTCACAGCGGAAGTATTGCTAGAATCTGCGTCAGAGCCCAGCACATCATGCACTGTGTATGCGCTCCGGCTCGCTGGACAGAACACTCACGGCGGATCTGGACAGGTGAGTATGAGGTCTCTGGGGGGCGCCGGGTCTGATTCCGCTGCGAGATTTCACAGACGAAATCCAACCTGGCCATGGGCATAAGCCCATAGGGAAGACTGAAAAGGTGAATATTAGTTTGTTTGTTATTTTTACATGTGTGGAGCCTGCTTAGATTTAACTTGAATAAGTCAGACAACCACTTTAAGTAAGCAATACAGATGACCTAGGGACATCCTCACTTTCTCCAATCTCAGCAATCTGCATCAAGGTGTTTTCAATTCAAAGGAAATATAACTTAAGATTTCCACAGCATAATACATTTTCTGGGTGATTTACATGGTTGTACTCAGGAAATCTATCTGCTTCCTATGGTCCAAACAGTTAAATCATAGGACACTGGGAACCCAAAAGACTCAACATTTGCTAAACCAAAAAAGGTATGACACCTGTGCTTAGTATTGAAATATAATGGCCATAGTTTCTCCCTAGGAGTTTTGTGGGAAAATATGACCAAAATAAGAATTGTGGATGAAAAAGTGTGCAATCCTGCATGTACATATCACATTGCTCAGAGGGAGGGTTATGGGGGTGTGCTTGGCTGGGATATGTTAAAAGTATAGCACCAACTAAAATTCAATGTCCAACCCCAAGATACTTTACCCACTATACAGGAATGCCCAAGACATACCCAGCATGTGACCTCATGCCCAGATTCTAACCAATCTAATCAGTAGGTTATGAAATTCTATTTCATTCACTTTCATTTTTGCAACAATTTTTGAATGTACTGTATGTCCTTTTTATATTGTTTTTGTGTACTTTTTATAAGCATTGCAACTTTTAGTAATAAAGTTTTAACCTTTATTAAGCTCAGTCCTTGTCTCTCAATGAAAAAAGATTTAAAAAAACCTTGACTTCTAGCGTACGGTGAGTGCCTGCACCCCCACGTAACCAAAATTCAGGTGGCTGACTTGCCTTACAGTAAAACGGTCAGTGGTGACAATGTGTATATTTTTGGAGCATATAGGACTGTGTTGAAGTGTGATCTATGTTCCTCCTTGTAAGAAGTACAGTATTGAGGTAGTGGAATGAAGTCAACTTTTTGCATTCATGCCCATGTCACATGCTATATGAGGGCCTGGTTTGCAAGAGACTTCTATTGAAGAGTATTCTTAGCATGTTCTTTGATGTGTGTAGAGGTCACTATGCAGGGAGGAATATAAGATAAGCTATGATGATCACCTATTGTGATTGGTGGATCTTGTGTTATCCATATATAGATATTATTTCTTATTGTCAGTCTGCCTGCCTGAGATAACCACTTCCTTTTTTTTCTGCAGTAAGTCTCAGCTTATTATCAAGCTTTGTGGTCAGTGTGAAAACGGCAGGGTTTAGATTTTTTAATTGATTGAAACTTAAATAGAAAAAAAATGTCTAACATAAAAACTTGATTTAGGCCTCCTGCAAACAGGCGAAAATTCAGCGGCGGGATTTGGCACAGAATTTCCACCCGTGCACGCTGCCATAGGGTTGTATTACATAATAAATTTCTTTGCAGTTAGCTGCAATTTGACCACGTGAAAACTCGCGCGGTGAACAAATCACTGCATGTCCTATTTCTGTCCGAGCCTCGCAGAGGCCTGCACAGAAACGTCACTGGTGATGCGCAGGCTCTGTACTGCGCATGCGCGGTTGTACGCCAGATGGCAAATTGCAATGCAGAGGGAGAAAAGCCAGTCAGGTGAGTATGAGTATATAAGATCAATACCGGGGCACGGGTCTCACAGCGGGATACAATTGGTCCTTTTCTGATGATACATTGTCTAAATTTCACATTGGGACGAAGGATTTGTAATCTGTGAGCTGAAGTGTGTGCTTCATTGTCCCTTGTTGTTCTAGCACATGTAAAATACTTCACCTTTGTTTATTTATGTATTTTTTTTATCATTTTCTTCAGAGAATATGTCAAGACAACTCAAGTACAAAGTAAAAATTATATAAAAGTAGCTTCTTATTAGACTTTGCTGTTATACCAAAATAGTTTGTCATTAAATTTGCTTTTAGTTTGTCTATTTTTGCAAATTATTCATGAATTATTCAGTAATACAAGAGGGTTTCAGGGGAAAATCTTTTAAAAAGCAATCAGAAACATTTTTGCCTGTAAATTATTGAGTGCTCTAGAGACGTAAAAGTCAACTTTTTCCAAGGAAACTGAAAATGTAGGAATGGATGTTGCAATAAATAAAAAGATATATACTAAGAAGCTGTCATTTAGATCCAAAGAATGCAAGAAAATAAATTATATACAAATGTAACATATGCCGAGTTAATATTCAGCAAGTACTGTACCATCTTCTCCCTGGATACTTGTATTATTCTACACTACAGGCCAGTGATTGGTATCAATTGCTAATTATAGTACCAGATTCCATATGTCACTTTTTTTAAATTTACCATGCATTTAATTGAAAAAAACAATTGCCCCAAAAAATGTCCGCCGCCTTTAAAAAAATCTGACACAATAGCACAGCCCTCCCATTAATGGATAAAAGAATACAATAATAATATCCACGCAATAATATGAAAGTTTTAACAAAACTTTTTTCAGGCACAGGATTAACAAGATTTTCTTTAGTAGTTATTCCATAATTTACAGCATTTTAAAAATTACACGTCTGTGATTCTTTCAGTGGTAAACATGTGTGCATTAAAAATTAAAGATGAAACATACCTAATTTAGAATATGAAAACATGAAAAGGCAGAGAAGTTATTGCAGGAAAATAAAGACCTCCCAAATGTTAAGCAATGGGGTCACATGGGATTCCCACGCCTCCATTCTTTGTCTTTATGCTCCTTGCCCCTGTCCCCTACAGTTTAGTGTTAGTTAAAGTGGTTGTCCCGCGCCGAAACAGGTTTTTTTTTTATTCAATAGGCCCCCCATTCGGCGCGAGACAAACCCAAGGGATGGGTTAAAAAAAAAAAGGTTTAGTACTTACCCAAATCCCCGCGCTGCGGCGACTTCTTACTTACCTTACCAAGATGGCCGCCGGGATCTTCACCCACGATGCACCGCGGGTCTTCTCCCATGGTGCACCGTGGGCTCTGTGCGGTCCATTGCCGATTCCAGCCTCCTGATTGGCTGGAATCGGCACACGTGACGGGGCGGAGCTACGAGGACCAGCTCTCCGGCACGAGCGGCCCCATTCACCAGGGCGAAGACCGGACTGCGTAAGCGCGTCTAATCGGGCGATTAGACGCTGAAATTAGACGGCACCATGGCGACGGGGACGCTAGCAACGGAGCAGGTAAGTGAATAACTTCTGTATGGCTCATAATTAATGCACGATGTATATTACAAAGTGCATTAATGTGGCCATACAGAAGTGTATAACCCCACTTGCTATCGCGGGACAACCCCTTTAAGTGCTATACTTTGGTCTGCATCTCCCTGCAATGCATTTATGGAGGCTGCTTGGGTGGCGTCTGTGATCCCACGATTAGTGCATTAAATGGAAACAATTAAACAGTCATTTAATTAGAGTAATAAACAAGCTAATATTTCTGCAACATCTTCAACATGATTCATGTCTGATTTGGCCATAAGCACAAGATGGCTGGCCAAATAAAAATATTTAGCACTTATCTTGCTGATGTACCCAAAAGACAAAAATCACACATAATATTAAAACTACTTGTGTACGTCCACGCTCATGCCACCAAAAGAGCTATGACCTGTCAAGGCATGAACTCCACTCCCTCCTGATGAAGCAACATTGCTAGCAATATGCGTGGAGTATGCGTGTGATGAAAATTTGCACTCAAACTAAAATTCATTTTAGGCACTATCAGTAGCAAACAACATGCTGTAGAGCAGTTTATTAAAACCCCTTACCGCCACAGGACGTAAATGTATGTCCTGGCTGCGGGGTACTTAATGCAACAGGACGTACATTTACGTCGTAGAGATAGTGCGAGATCATAAGAGATCCTGCGCTATCCGGCAGCGGGGGTGCATCGGAGCAGAGCCCCCCACTGTTAACCCCTTCACTGCTGCGATTTATGTAGATCGTGGCATATAAAGGGTGCACAGCCAGATACAGGCACTCTGTATTGCCAGCGTCTGTGATCACTAATACAAGCGATAAGGCATTGCCAGACAGAAGTCCTGCAATGCCTTATCATAGTGATCATAGGTGCTATGCTGTAAGTCCCCCACAGGTACATAAAAAGTGTAAAAAGAAGATAAAAATAATGTAAAAAAATAAAAATGTAAAAAAAAAAGTAAAAACCCCCCTTTCTTTGTGCTTTTTCCCATATTAGCATTTTTTAAAATTAAAATCCCACATATTTGGTATCGCCGTATCCATACCGCCATGTACAATAAATTGAACATGCTTTTTATCCTGCACTGCAAAAAGCATAAAAAAAACCCTTAAAAACTGAGGCAAAATGCTTATTTTTTTCATTTTGCCCCACAAAAACCGCAATAAAAGTGATCAAGAAAGCTGTATTTCTCTAAAAATGGTAACAATAAAAACAACAGCTCATCTCTCAAAAAATAAGCTGTCACAAAGCTCCGTCTATGGAAAAATAAAAAAGTTATAGAACTTTGAAAGCAGCGATATAGAAAAAAATAAATATTTCCAAAAAAAGGGTTTTTATTGTGGAAAAGTGGAAAAACCATAAAAAAATATAAGAAATTTGGTATCGTTGTAATCGTACCGACCCGCGGAAAAAATGTATTGTGTCATTTAAGCTTCGTAATTAATGCTGCAAAAAAACTATGGCAGAATTGATGCGCTGTCTGTCTCTGCTATCATAAAAAAATAGTGTTACAATATAGTCTTATGTACCCAAAAATGGCACAAATAAAAACTACAGTTCGCCACGCAAAAAACAAGCCCTTATATGGCCGTGTCAACGGAAAAATAAAAAAGTTATAGCTTTTGAAAAACGTAGATGAAAACCCGCCAAAAATCGTTGCGTCCTTATGCCCAAATACGTCAGGCGTTAATTGCAATTCCAGATATGTTGTCTTTTGCATTAAATGCATAGAATGTTAATTTATTTTTATAGACTGCGCCATCTGTAGATTAAAGGAGCACGTTTGTAAGCATATCTGTGATTCCTCCAATCCTCAATAGCAAAACCCTTCTTAGTCAAGGGCTCAGTCAGACAGGCATTTTTTACATGCGTTTATTCGCTCGTGAAGGAAAAAAAAAAATCGCACTTCGGGCATAAAAAAAAGCGTGGCCACATCCATTGACACCCATATGTTCTACTTTTTGTAGGTGCGAATTCTATGCGCATGTAAATATCGGACATGTGACCGCTACCATTGAAAAGCATTAGTTCTATGTAGATTCGAATCACAAATGCAAAAAACATGTGCAGCAAAAAATGCCCGTCTGACTAAGCCCTTAAAGTTTCAGAATAACAATCTCATTCATGTAGGGTGATTTTTCCTACTTGCATTTTTGGGGATTGGAGAGAGTGAATCGCCTTGATGCATGCATTGGAGGAGGTTCTTAATGAATTGTGAGACCTATTAAATTTCTATGCATAATTATAATCTATGCTATTCTGAATTATAGACTGTATCTCACTCTTTTTTTTTATTAAGGATCATGCCATGCCATACTTACCATGTTTGTTTTTTTACTTGTTATGCATTTGATCTCAATTGTTTTTTTAACATGCCAGGCTCCGGAGAACGCAGCTTGAATGCATGTGTGTAGGCATGTAACCAATTAGGGATCTTTTACAATGGCAGAATGTTTTGCTTTCTATATTGCAATTCACAGTACTTTCTGCACCAAAATCTGCACCACCCTGTGTGGATTTTGATGCAGAAAGAAAATGGCTTAAATCAGCATGCAATTCCACATTAAAATCTCTGATGTGGATTTATACAGAGCTCCCTCACCTCCCAATTCTTCACGCTATCATCTCAACCTTTCAGGCACCATGCAGCGACCACTAGTGAGTGCAGCATTGCTGCTCAAGTTCTCTGGAAGTGGAGCAAAGAATTCGGGGGTTAGGGGAGTTCTGTATCTGCTAAAATCAGCTGCATATACACAGCTAATTTTGAGTCAAAATCTGCACCAACGGACGCAACGATTTTTGGCTGGTTTTCATCTACGTTTTTCAAAAGCTATAACTTTTTTATTTTTCCGTTGACATGGCCATATAAGGGCTTGTTTTTTGCGTGGCGAACTGTAGTTTTTATTTGTGCCATTTTTGGATACATAAGACTATATTGTAACACAATTTTTTTTATGATAGCAGAGACAGACAACGCATCAATTCTGCCATAGTTTTTTTTACAGCGTTAATTACAAAGCTTAAATGACACAATACATTTTTTCCGCGGGCCAGTACGATTACAACGATACCAAAATTCTTATATTTTTTATGGTTTTTCCACTTTTCCACAATAAAAACCCTTTTTTTGGAAATATTTATTTTTTTCTATATCGCTGCTTTCAAAGTTCTATAACTTTTTTATTTTTCCATAGACGGAGCTTTGTGACAGCTTATTTTTTGAGAGATGAGCTGTTGTTTTTATTGTTACCATTTTTAGAGAAATACAGCTTTCTTGATCACTTTTATTGCGGTTTTTGTGGAGCAAAAGGAAAAAAATAAGCATTTTGCCTCAGTTTTTAAGGTTTTTTTTTAATGCTTTTTGCAGTGCAGGATAAAAAGCATGTTCAATTTATTGTACATGGCGTTATGGATACGGCGATACCAAATATGTGGGATTTTAATTTAAAAAATGCTAATATGGGAAAAAGCACAAAGAAAGGGGGTTTTTAACTTTTTTTTTTAACATTTTTATTTTTTTACATTATTTTTATCTTCTTTTTACACTTTTTATGTACCTGTGGGGGACTTACAGCATAGCACCTATGATCACTATGATAAGGCATTGCAGGACTTCTGTCCGGCAATGCCTTATCGCTTGTATTAGTGATCACAGACGCTGGCAATACAGAGTGCCTGTATCTGGCTGTGCACCCTTTAAATGCCGCGATCTACATAAATCGCAGCAGTGAAGGGGTTAACAGTGGGGGGCTCTGCTCCGATGCACCCCTGCTGCCGGATAGCGCAGGATCTCTTATGATCTTGCACTATCTCTACTACATAAATGTACATCCTGTTGCATTAAGTACCCCGCAGCCAGGACATACATTTATGTCCTGTGGCGGTAAGGGGTTTTAATAAACTGCTCTACAGGTGAGTCCACCCACCTTAAAGAGACCTGGGGATAACGTGCTCCAGATGTGCTGAACAGCTGTGGAGAACGTTGTAAACGTCTGCAGACTTTCTTCACTTCAAATTCATGCTCAGAACCAACAATCTAGCCCTCCACCAAGCCAAACAAGTCCACTTCACCTCTCTAGTCTCCTCACTATCTTACAACCCTAAACGACTCTTTTCACCCCCCCCCCCTTCCGTTACTGATCTTAGTACCGAAGAATTGGCTGCTTACTTCAAAAAGAAAATTACATCCGGCAGGAAATAACCTCCCAATTCCAGACTAGCCTCAACCCTAATCTCTACAGTACTGTCTCTAGCTCCTGCTCACTCTCTCAATGACAGAGGAAGAAGTCTCCATATTTCTTTCCTTTGCTCGCCCCACAACCTGTACTAGCGACCCTTTTTTCTCACACCTCCTCTGGTCCCTCTCCCCAGTCACCATCTCCCACCTCACCACCATATCCAACCTCTCTCTGACCTCTGGTATTTTCCCCATCTTATTCAGACATGCTATCATATCCTTACTGCTAAAGAAACAGACTCTTGACTCCACCGATACTGCCAATTACTGACCCATCTCAAATCTCAAAAAAATACCATGTTTTTCGCAAGTAAAAAAACCCCAGCAAAGATGAATGTTTTTAGATTTATTTCCACCTTCAATGTGACTCATTATCTGTACAATTCTATTAAAAAACAAACTAAAATAATTTAGGGTGGAAAAATAAAAATAACAAAACTAAAATAATGTGTTAGCATAAGTGTGAACACCCTCTTATATTTGGGGATGCGGTTGTGTTCAGAATCACATTTAAACTCATGTTAAATAGTAGTCAATACACATCTGCCCTTATTTATAATTGCTTACATATACCATTGAACACAGTGAAGACAGTCATCAAAAAGTGGATTTGGCACAACAGTGACATTATCAAGAACTGGACATCTCTCAAAAATTGAAGAAAAGACTAGAACAGACTGCTAAGAAGCCAACAGCAACATTAAAGAAGCAGTGTTCACAGCGGAAGTATTGCTGGAATCTGGACAGAACACTTACCGCGAATCTGGACAGGTGAGTATGGTGTCTCTGGGGGATGCCGAGTCTGATTCCGCTGCAACACAGGCGAAATCCAACCCGGCCATGGGCATGAGCCCATAGGGAAAACTGAAAAGGTTAGTATGAGTTTGTTTGTTAATTTAACGTGTGTGCAGCCTGCTTAGATTAAACTTGCATAAGTCAGGTAACCACTTTAAGTAAGCAATACAGATGACCTAGGGACATCCTCACTATCTCCAATCTCAGCAATCTGCATCAAGGTGTTTACAATTCAAAGGAAATATAATTTAAGATTTCCCCAGCATAATACATTTTCTGGTTGATTTACATGGTTGTACTTAGGAAATCTATCTGCTTCCTATGGTCCAAACAGTTGGATCATAAGACACTGGGAACCCAAAAGACTCAATATTTGCTAAACCAAAAAAGTATGACACATGTGTTTAGTATTGAAATATAAGGGCCATAGTTTCTCCCTAGGAGTTTTGTGGAAAAATATGACCAAAATAAGAATTGTGGATTCAAAAATGTGCAATCCTGCATGTACATATCACATTGCTCAGAGGGAGGGTTATGGGGGTGTGCTTGGCTGGGATATGTTAAAAGTATAGCAACAATTTTTGAATGTCTATGTCCTTTTTATATTGTTTTTGTGTACTTTTTATAGGCATTGCAACTTTTAGTAATAAAGTTTTAACTTTTATTAAGCTCAGTCCTTGTCTCTCAATGAAAAAATATAAAAAAAACCCTTGACTTCTGGCGTACAGTGAGTGCCTGCACCCGTACGTAACCAAAATTCAGGTGGCTGACTTGCCTTACAATAAAATGGTCAGTGGTGAGAATGTGTATATTTTTGAAGCATATAGGACTGTGTTGAAGTGTGATCTATGTTCTTCCTTGCAAGAAGTGCAGTATTGAGGTAGTGGAATGAAGTCAACTTTCTGCATTCATGCCCATGTCACATGCTATATGAGGGCCTGGTTTGCAATAGACTTCTATTGAAGAGTATTCTTAGCATGTTCTTTGATGTGTGTAGAGGTCACTATGCAGGGAGGGATATAAGATAACCTATGATGATCACCTATTGTAATTGGTGGATCTTGTGTTATCCATATATAGATATTACTTCTTATTGTCTGCCTGCCTGAGATAACCACTTCCTTTTTTTCTGCAGTAAGTCTCAGCTTATTATTAAGCTTTGTGGTCAGTATAAAAACTGCAGGGTTTAGATTTTTTTAATTGATTGAAACTGAAATAGAAAACTGTCTAACATAAAAACTTGATTTAGGCCTCCTGCACACAGGCGAAAATTCAGCGGCGGCATTTGACCGCGTGAAAACACGCGCGGTAAACAAATCACAAATGACTCTTGACCGATACTGCCAATTACTGACCCATCTTAAATCTCCCCTTCATCTGTAAACTATTAGAATGCCTGGTTTACTCCTGCCTTATAAGCTATCTATCAGAAAATTCTCTTTTTGACCCCCTACAGTCTGGCTTTTACCCTCTGTACTCGAAAGAAACCACCCTTACAAAAGTGGCAAATAACTTCCTGACAGCCAAATCAAGGGGCGACTACTCCCTACTGATCACTCTCGACCTTTCCGCATTTGACACTGTTTACCACAAACTCCTCAACATGCTTTGCTCCATCAGCCTAAAGGACAATGCTCTTTCCTAGTTCTCCTCCTACCTATCTGACTGCTCCTTCAACATCTCCTTTGCAGGCTCTACCTCCCCTCCTCTTCCCCTTACTGTTGGGGTCCCCCAGGGCTCAGTCCTCAACCCCTCCTCTTATCCATCTACACAGCTCCTATTAGACAAACCATCAGAAGATTTGGATTTCAGTACCATCTCTATACTGACACCCAGTTATAAACCTTGACCCATCACATCACAGCACCATTCCTCCAGAACGCCACCGACTGTCTATCCGATGTCTCTAACACTATATCCTCTCTCTACCTAAAATGAACCTCTCAAAAACTGACCTACTTGTGTTTTAACCCTCTGTTAACCAACCTCATCCTGACATCTCCATCTCAGAGTGTGGAACCACCATAACTCCCAGACAGCAAGCCCGCTGTCTTGGGGATATATTTGACTCCGATCTCTCCCTTACTCCCTACATCTAATCTCTCACCCAAACATGTCAGCTGCACCTCAAGAACATAGCAAGAATTCCCCACTTTCTCATCATGCACACACTAAAAATGCTCACTGTTGCCCTCATCCACTCTTGGCTTGATTATTGCAACTCGCTGCTGATCAGCCTCCCCAGCACCAGACTCTCCCCTCTCCAATCCATACTGAATATGGCAGCTAGGCTCATCTTCCTGTCCAGCCGCTACTCGGACACCTCTGCCCTGTGCCAGTCACTGCTCTGGTTGCTCGTCAGATATAGATTCAATTTAAACTCACTACCTTCATCCATAAAGTTCTCAATAGCACAACGTTGTCCTACATTGCCTCCCTCATCTCAATCGACCACCTAGTTGGCGTCCTCCACCCCACTAATGAAATCAGATTAAGTGTATCTTTAATTCAAACCTCTCATTCCTGATTTCAAGATTTCTCCAGAGCAGCACCAGTCTTCTGAAACGTGCTACCCCAAGCTATTCAGGCAATCCCTGACACAAAACTTTAGGCATGCTCTAAAAACTCACTTCTTCCTGGAGGCATAGCATATTTCGTAAACCAAACCCCTCTTTACTCTGCCTGATAGCATGCTCCCTGTCCTACTGACTGTAATCCCTGCTAGCCACAATCAACCGCCCCCTGCAGTCACACAGATTCAGCCACTATACGGCTTAAGCCTGACCATTTTCTGTTTATAGCATCCCTCACTCTCCACCTCACCATACCTTGCACATCTCCAGCCCCGTTACGTTCCGTATCACCACATTATTTGTAGTATGTAAGCTTGTTGGAGCAGGAGCCTCACCCCTACTGTTTCCATTCATTGATTACTACATGTAACAGTGGTTTTTGGATCTTTGTTTTTTGTATTTGTTCTCCCCCTGTTTTGTAAGTGCTGCAGAATATATTGGCGCTATACAAATACAGATTATTATTATCATTGCTGTTTAATCTTTTCAAATATGTGAATTGCCCATACAGTACTGATTTTTTAACATAAAGGATGGTAGCAATTATAATGCAGATAAGAGTTCCTCATTATAGGTTTTCTATAATCTCCTGTGCACAAACCGCTGTCATTGACTGTTACTAAAACATCCAAAAATTCTACATTATTGTAACTCATCTTAGATGTAAACTTCATCTTTATGTCATTATTATTAAGGTATCCCATAAAATTTTAAAAATTGGCATCCGAACCCACCCAAGAAATAAATACATCATCCACAAATCGTAAACCTTTCAAATAAATTGCGAAGGAATTCTGTAAAGAAAAATGTAAGAAAAAAAGCCAGGAACAAATTAGCATATGTGCAAGAGACTGAAGAATAGAGATGAGCGAGCGTACTCGGCCACGCCCCTTTTTCGCCGGAGCGCCGCGATTTTCTAGTACTTCCGTACTCGGGCGAAAAGATTCGGGGGGCGCCGTGGGTGAGTGGGGGGTTGCAGCGGGGAGTGGGGGGGAGAGGGAGAGAGAGAGGGCTCCCCCCTGTTCCCCGCTGCTACCCCCTGCTCCGCCACGCCTCCCCCGACCCCCCGAATCTTTTCACCCGAGTTCGGAAGTACTCGAAAATCGCGGTGCCCAATCGAGTAATTACTCGAAACGAGTAGGTTCGCTCATCTCTACTGAAGAACCCATCGCAGTACGGAATTTTTGACTAAACCATGTGTCATTAAATCTGAATGAGTTGTGCATTAACACAAAAAATAAAGCCTCAGAAATAAAACAACTTGTTAGCAAAGAAATCTAGAATACCCAAATGAGCTCTAACCTCTCCTTTTTTAACCCTTTCAGATTTTTCAGCTATAGCAAAATATTTTTCTAAACTTAATTTTCGCATACCCTTAAATAGATCAATTTCAAAAGCAAAAAGATGTAACTCTTCAGGCAATAACTAATGGCTCAAGGGCCCAAGTGCAAAAGTTCAGCTCGGCCCCCTCCTCCCCCACCGGTACCCGTACTTGTACCTAAACTGCACTGCATATAGCTGCAAAACAAATATACATATAGGATCAAGCCCCTTGGCATAAGCTTTCCAAACATGACTCATTTCCTAGACTACATGAAAATTTGTTTGTAGCCCCTTAGGCTAACTTCACATGGGTGGGTGCGATATCAGGCTGTGATGCACCGCCCGATATCGTGCTCGCCAACATGTGATTTCTCCGCGGATGTGAGGCGTTTTTATATCAAAACTGCTTTGCATCACTCAGGGAAGTAGCAATCCTGTGCCACAACTGTCAGGATTATTTTCAATGGGTAGACATCGCATCGCACTTGCATGCACCTAGCACGTGGCGCGATGCTGCTGCTGGCCCCTTTGAAAACAATGGGTGATGCAAGAGTACACCCAAAGATAGGACGTGCCATGATTTGTTTCCCACATTGCAATGCTCATATGTATGACCCCATTCAGAAGAATGGGGTTTATATTCGTGCAAGATTTGTGCTTCTCAAAACGCACAAATTTCATTCGATTCTCTCGGCCATGTGAAACCGTTCTTAATAGAGATGAGCGAGCACCAAAATGCTCGGGTGCTCGTTACTCGGGACGAAATTATCGCGATGCTCGAGGGTTCGTTTCGAGTAACGAACCCCATTGAAGTCAATGGGTGACCCGAGCATTTTTGTATATCGCCGATGCTCGCTAAGGTTTTCATTTGTAAAAATCGGGGCAATTCAAGAAAGTGATGGGAACGACACAGCAACGGATAGGGCAGGCGAGGGGCTACATGTTGGGCTGCATCTCAAGCTCCCAGGTCCCACTATTAAGCCACAATAGCGGCAAGAGTGGGCCCCCCCTCTCCCAACAACTTTTACTTCTGAAAAGCCCTCATTAGCAATGCATACCTTAGCTAAGCACCACACTACCTCCAACAAAGCACAATCACTGCCTGTATGACACTCCGCTGCCCAACCCCCCCTCCCCCCCCGCACGACGCAGTGTCCACAGCGCACACCAAAGTGTCCCTGCGCAGCCTTCAGCTGCACTCATGCCACACCACCCTCATGTCTATTTATAAGTGCGTCTGCCAGAGGAACCGCAGGCACACACTGCAGAGGGTTGGCACGGCTAGGCAGCGACCCTCTTTAAAAGGGGCAGGTCGATAGCCCACAATGCTGTACAGAAGCAATGAGAAATATAATCCTGTGCCACCGCCATCAGGAGCTGCACACGTGGGCATAGCAATGGGGAACCTATGTGCCACACACTATTCATTCTGTCAAGGTGTCTGCATGCCCCAGTTAGACCGCAGTTTTTTATAAATAGTCACAGGCAGGTACAACTCCGCAATGGGAATTCCGTGTGCACCCACAGCATGGGTGGCTCCCTGGAACCCACCGGCTGTACATAAATGTATCCGATTGCAGTGCCCATCACAGCTGAGGTAACGTCCGATTAAATGCAGGTGGGCTTCGGCCCACACTGCATGCCCCAGTCAGACTGGGGTTCTTTAGAAGTGTACACATTGAGTTACAACTCCGTGTGGACCGACAGCATGGGTGGGTGCCAGGAAGCCACCGGCGGTACATAAATATATCCCATTGCATTGCCCATCACAGCTGAGGTAATGTCATGTTTAATGCAGGTGGGCTTCGACCCACACTGCATGCCCCAGTCAGACTGGGGTTCTTTAGAAGTAGACACATGCAGTTACAACTCCCTGTGGACCCATAGCATGGGTGGGTGCCAGGAAGCCACTGGCGGTACATAAATATATCCCATTGCATTGCCCATCACAGCTGATGTAATGTCAGCTTTAATGCAGGTGGGCAAAAAATTAATTGGATTACACTGTAGGCGAGGGCCCCAAAAAATTGGTGTACCAACAGTACTAATGTACCTCAGAAAAATTGCCCATGCCCAACCAAGAGGGCAGGTGAAACCCATTAATCGCTTTGGTTAATGTGGCTTAATTGGTAACTAGGCCTGGAGGCAGCCCAGTTAAAATAAAAATTGGTTCAGGTGAAAGTTTCAACGCTTTAATGAGCATTGAAACGTATAAAAATTGTTTAAAAAATTATATGACTGAGCCTTGTGGGCCTAAGAAAAATTGCCCGTTCGGCGTGATTACGTCAGGTTTCAGGAGGAGGAGCAGGAGGAGGAGGATGAATATTATACACAGATTGATGAAGCTAAAAGGTCCACGTTTTTGATGGTGATAGAGAACAATGCTTCCATCCGCGGGTGCAGCCTACGTATTGTTTAGGTATCGCTGCTGTCCGCTGGTGGAGAAGAGAAGTCTGGGGAAATCCAGGCTTTGTTCATCTTGATGAGTGTAAGCCTGTCGGCACTGTCGGTTGACAGGCGGGTACGCTTATCTGTGATGATTCCCCCAGCCGCACTAAACACCCTCTCTGACAAGACGCTAGCCGCAGGACAAGCAAGCACCTCCAGGGCATACAGCATGAGTTCAGGCCACGTGTCCAGCTTCGACACCCAGTAGTTGTAGGGGGCAGAGGCGTCACGGAGGATGGTCGTGCGATCGGCTACGTACTCCCTCACCATCCTTTTACAGTGCTCCCGCCGACTCAGCCTTGACTGGGGAGCGGTCACACAGTCTTGCTGGGGAGCCAGAAAGCTGTCAAAGGCCTTAGAGAGTTTTCCCCTGCCTGTGCAGTACATGCTGCCTGATCTCCGCGCCTCCCCTGCTACCGGGCCCTCGGAACTGCGCCTTCGGCCACTAGCGCTGTCGGATGGGAATTTTACCATCAGTTTGTCCGCCAGGGTCCTGTGGTATAGCATCACTCTCAAACCCCTTTCCTCTTCGGGTATGAGAGTGGAAAGGTTCTCCTTATACCGTGGGTCGAGCAGTGTGTACACCCAGTAATCCGTAGTGGCCAGAATGTGTGCAACGCGAGGGTCACGAGAAAGGCATCCTAACATGAAGTCCGCCATGTGTGCCGGGGTACCTGTACGCAACACATGGCTGTCCTCACTAGGAAGATCACTTTCAGGATCCTCCTCCTCCTCCTCAGGCCATACACGCTGAAAGGATGACAGGCACGCAGCATGGGTACCCTCAGCAGTGGGCCAAGCTGTCCCTTCCCCCTCCTCCTCATCCTCCTCATGCTCCTCCTCCTCAACGCGCTGAGATATATACAGGAGGGTGCTCTGACTATCCAGCGACATACTGTCTTCCCCCGCCTCCGTTTCCGAGCGCAAAGTGTCTGCCTTTAGGCTTTGCAGGGAACTTCTCAAGAGGCATAGCAGAGGAATGGTGACGCTAATGATTGCAGCATCGCCGCTCACCATCTGGGTAGACTCCTCAAAGTTTCCAAGGACCTGGCAGATGTCTGCCAACCAGGCCCACTCTTCTGTAAAGAATTGAGGAGGCTGACTCCCACTGTGCCGCCCATGTTGGAGTTGGTATTCCACTATAGCTCTACGCTGCTCATAGAGCCTGGCCAACATGTGGAGCGTAGAGTTCCACCGTATGGGCACGTCGCACGGCAGTCGGTGCACTGGCAGATGAAAGCAATGTTGCAGGGTGCGCAGGGTGGCAGCGTCCGTGTGGGACTTGCGGAAATGTGCGCAGAGCCGGCGCACCTTTCAGAGCAGGTCAGACAAGCGTGGGTAGCTTTTCAGAAAGCGCTGAACCACCAAATTAAAGACGTGGGCCAGGCATGGCACGTGCGTGAGGCTGCCGAGCTGCCGAGCCGCCACCAGGTTACGGCCGTTGTCACACACGACCATGCCCGGTTGGAGGCTCAGCGGCGCAAGCCAGCGGTCGGTCTGCTCTGTCAGACCCTGCAGCAGTTCGTGGGCCGTGTGCCTCTTATCTCCTAAGCTGAGTAGTTTCAGCACGGCCTGCTGACGCTTGCCCACCGCTGTGCTGCCGTGCCGCGCGACACCGACTGCTGGCGACGTGCTGCTGACACATCTTGATTGTGAGACAGAGGTTGCGTAGGAGGAGGAGGAGGAGGGTGGTTTAGTGGAGGAAGCATACACCGCCGCAGATACCACCACCGAGCTGGGGCCCGCAATTCTGGGGGTGGGTAGGACGTGAGCGGTCCCAGGCTCTGACTCTGTCCCAGCCTCCACTAAATTCACCCAATGTGCCGTCAGGGAGATATAGTGGCCCTGCCCGCCTGTGCTTGTCCACGTGTCCGTTGTTAAGTGGACCTTGGCAGTAACCGCGTTGGTGAGGGCGCGTACAATGTTGCGGGAGACGTGGTCGTGCAGGGCTGGGACGGCACATCGGGAAAAGTAGTGGCGACTGGGAACTGAGTAGCGCGGGGCCGCCGCCGCCATCATACTTTTAAAAGCCTCCGTTTCCACAACCGTATATGGCAGCATCTCCAGGCTGATAAATTTGGCTATGTGCACGTGTAACGCTTGAGCGTGTGGGTGCGTGGCGGCGTACTTGCGCTTGCGCTCCAACACTTGCGCTAGCGACGGCTGGACGGTGCGCTGACAGACATTGCTGGATGGGGCCGAGGACAGTGGAGGTGAGGGTGTGGGTGCAGGCCAGGAGACGGTGGTGCCTGTGCCCTGAGAGGGGGGTTGGATCTCAGTGGCAGGTTGGGGCACAGGGGGAGAGGCAGCGGTGCAAACTGGAGGCGGTGAACGGCCTTCGTCCCACCTTGTGGGGTGCTTGGCCATCATATGTCTGCGCATGCTGGTGGTGGTGAGGCTGGTGGTGGTGGCTCCCCGGCTGATCTTGGCGCGACAAAGGTTGCACACCACTGTTCGTCGGTCGTCTGCACTCTCAGTGAAAAACTGCCAGACCTTTGAGCACCTCGGCCTCTGCAGGGTGGCATGGCGCGAGGGGGCGCTTTGGGAAACAGTTGGTGGATTATTCGGTCTGGCCCTGCCTCTACCCCTGGACACCGCACTGCCTCTTGCAACCTGCCCTGCTGCTGCCCTTGCCTCCCCCTCTGAAGACCTGTCCTCAGTAGGCGTAGCAAACCAGGTGGGGTCAGTCACCTCATCGTCCTGCTGCTCTTCCTCCGAATCCTCTGTGCGCTCCTCCCTCGGACTTACTGCCCTTACTACTACCTCACAGATAGACAACTGTGTCTCATCATCATCGTCCTCCTCACCCACTGAAAGGTTTTGAGACAGTTGCCGGAAGTCCCCAGCCTTATCCCCCGGACCCCGGGAACTTTCCAAAGGTTGGGCATCGGTCACGACAAACTCCTCCAGTGGGAGAGGATTCGGAACCCTCGCTGCCCATTCTGGGCAGGGGCCCGGGAACAGTTCCTGGGAGTCTGCCTGCTCCTCAGAATGTGTCATTGTAATGGAGTGAGGAGGCTGGGAGGAAGGAGGAGCAGCAGCCAGAGGATTCAGAGTTGCAGCAGTGGACGGCGCAGAACTCTGGGTGTTCGATAGATTGCTGGATGCACTTTCTGCCATCCACGACAGGACCTGCTCACACTGCTCATTTTCTAATAAAGGTCTACCGCGTGGACCCATTAATTGTGAGATGAATGTGGGGACGCCAGAAACGTGCCTCTCTCCTAATCCCGCAGCAGTCGGCTGCGATACACCTGGATCAGGAGCTCGGCCTGTGCCCACACCCTGACTTGGGCCTCCGCGTCCTCGCCCGCGTCCACGTCCTCTAGGCCTACCCCTACCCCTCAGCATGGTGTATTACCAGTTGTGCAGAAACAGAAATCTGTAATTAATTGTGCTGCTTATTGGCCTGTGGTTGGAGGCTGACTTCGCTTACGGAACGCCAGGAAATAATTTTGCGCAAGCCTGCTGTAACACTTAGCTGGCTGCGTATGAATTAGGAGGACAACTACACCCAGCAGAGACCCAGTACACTGAGGACAGTCACAGGCAGCCCAAATAGATTTTTTTCCCCATATGTTTTTGGAAAGGCCCACTGCCTATATTCAATAAATATATGTCTTCTGTCCCTGCCTCACCGCTACTGGCCCTGGAGTATGTAAAATAACTGCAGACTGTTGCACTGTGGACAGGAATACAGCGGTGATGTAACAACCAACACAGAGCCAGGAAATAATTTTGCGCAAGCCTGCTGTAACACTTAGCTGGCTGCGTATGAATTAGGAGGACAACTACACCCAGCACAGACCCAGTACACTGAGGACAGTCACAGGCAGCCCAAATAGATTTTTTTTCCCTAATGTTTTTGGAAAGGCCCACTGCCTATATTCAATAAATATATGTCTTCTGTCCCTGCCTCACCACCACTACTGGCCCTGGAGTATGTATAATTACTGCAGGGCGCAATGCTCTGCACGGCCGATATACAAAAAAAAAAAAAAGTGCAACACTGCAAAAAGCAGCCTCCACACTACTGCACACGGTTAGATGTGGCCCTAAGAAGGACCGTTGGGGTTCTTGAAGCCTAAAATACTCCTAACACTCTCCCTATAGCAGCTCCGGCACCAACAGCACTTTCCCTCCTCTATGTCAGAATAAATCTGTGCCGAGCCGCGGGAGGGGCCGATTTTTATACTCGGGTGACACCTGATCTCGCCAGCCACTCACTGCAGGGGTGTGGTATAGGGCTTGAACGTCGCAGGGGGAAGTTGTAATGCCTTCCCTGTCTTTCTATTGGCCAGAAAAGCGCGCTACCGTCTCAGAGATGAAAGTGAAAGTAACTCGAACATCGCGTGGTACTCGTCACGAGTAACGAGCATCTCGAACACGCTAATACTCGAACGAGTATCAAGCTCGGACGAGTATGTTCGCTCATCTCTAGTTCTTAAGCTGTGTTCATGCTTTTTGTGTATTTTTGAACCACAATTTAAAAAAAACAAACTATATGCGATATTCAAAAACCACATAGGTTTTTTTTTTTTTTTTTTAAACTGCCTACACTTTTAAAAATCACATCAGCTTCTGATACGTTTTTTAAATTTGTGTAAAGTGTTGAATTATATACAGGAAATACCCAGGTTATATCAGCATGCTCCATATCACTACATACAGGAAGTATATACAACTCCTACCATGTTACCCCCAAAATAAGACCCTGTCTTATATTATTTTTCCCCAAAAGAGGCACAAGGTCTTATTTTCAGGGGGTGTATTATACTCATCTAGCAGGTGCCATTCAGGCCCCTCCTGCTTGGCTACAATGCTCCAGCAGGCTTCCGTGTAGTCCTCGATGCCGACGGAGCATCTTTTGCTGGTGGCGAGGCTTGAATACCCCGCCTCAAGCAAGCGATTGCTCTGATTGGTTCATGAGCATAGCCTCAGCCAATTTAAGTCGGCACTCAACGAACCAATCACAGCCATTCAATGAAACAAACATTTCAGGAAGGTCATGAATTGGTTTTCATTTAACTGGTTTTGCAACTCTTGTTTAGCTTCAGAAAGGTCTGCCACTGTAGACTCATATTCAGACTCAGAGCATTTTAATATGAACCGCATTACTTTCAATGAGTACTCCATATAAATGTTATGCCATTTACTCATAAATTCATTAATACCTTGGAACTGAAACACCTCTTAATACACTCTTAAACCTCTTGGTATGAGGGTGGAAGCATTATATGACTGCAATGAGTTAATTGTCCAAATCATACGGATTTCTTTTTCTGCTAGGGATTGTATGTCATATTTCAAACTTTTATTGCGTATATATTTTAAGTCACTTTGTGAAATGCAACTGTGTCCTTTCTACCTGCATTGAACACTGCTCCATACTGTTCACTAGAGGAAGCATTATGATCCTCCATGGTTACTTCTTCATCCCTAAATAATGGGGTGCTCAGAAAGCAAAGTCTTATTGATATAGAAAGAAAATCCAACTTTAAAAAGAGACAAACGGCACTCACCAATGGACGACCACCGTTGACCGTGACTCTGTATGGTAACTGAAAGGTGCTTCAGCCTGAATGCAAGAATATCAAATATCCAGAAAGGAAAGATGAAAAGGCCGCACTCCTTGATATTCAGAATTAAAAGTAGCACTTTATTTCATATAAAAATACTTTTTTTTTTTCTTTACAGAATTCCTTTGCAGTTTATTTGAAAGGTTTTCTTGTGATTTGTGGATGATGTATCCATTGAAAATTTCATAGGATACCTTAATAATAATGAAATGAATATATAGTTTACATCTAAGACCACTAATAATAATATAGAATTTTTGGATGTTTCAGTAGCAGTCAATGACAGCGGTTTGTGCACAGAAAGTTATAGAAAACCAATAATGAGGAACACTTATCTGCATTATAATAGCTACCTTCCTGATTATGTAAAAAAAAAATCTGTTGCTGGATTGGCAGTTCATATGTTTGAAAAGATTATCGTCAACAGTCATGCGAGTTAAAAAGACAACTGTTAGGGCTTATTTACACGAGCATATATCAGCCGTCTTTTTTCACGACTGGCCGATATACGCTTCTATCTAAGCAATTCCCCCCTTCCCTCCCCGGCTCTCTGCCTCTCTCCTCCACTCTGGAATTTGCAATGGGAGGGGGCGGAGCTCTGTCCTGACCACTCCAATTGCTGGCTATGGACAAGGGGCGGGGAGGGGATGGGAGCTTAGCTCCGCCCTGTCCTGCCCATTCCCATTGCAAACCACTCAGAGGGGAGGAGAAAGGTAGAGCCGGTGAGAGGGAGGGAAAGGGGGGGCACTGCTCAGATGGAAACGCTCAGTTGAAAGTCATTAAAATGGGTGGAGTGATGAGCTGTGTGAAGCAGCTTTTAAATTGCAACTCCTCTTTT
Organism: Eleutherodactylus coqui; assembly: GCF_035609145.1. NCBI lineage: Eukaryota > Metazoa > Chordata > Amphibia > Anura > Eleutherodactylidae > Eleutherodactylus > Eleutherodactylus coqui. The sequence goes on along the minus strand of NC_089838.1, from coordinate 167,462,958 downwards.
GTAGTATATGACATTTTCTTTCCCTGTGATCTATTTGAGGGCTTATTCACATGTCCGTATATCGGCCGGGTTTTCACATCCAGCTGATATACGGTGTCCCTTTCTGCAGGGGGAGGAGGCGGGCCAGACCTGGAGCAGTGCACTGAGCTCCCACCCCCTCTTCTTCCTCTCTCCGTCCCTTGCCACTGTTTACAGAGAGTGGTGGGGGTGGAGCTAAGTTCCGTTCCGCCTCCTCCCATTGCAAATAGTGGTGAAGGGCGGAGATGGGGCAGAGAATTTATGAATGGGTGTGTGTTGCCTCTGATTGGCTGAGCGCAGGGACCAATCAGAGGCAGCTCTCAGCTGTCATTCAATAGCTGAGAGCTGCCTCTGATTGTTACCATGCAGGGCGGTGCAGGGTCCTGCGGTCAACGCGCGCCGCTCCGGCGTCCTGGAGCTCTGACGTCGGGGCTCTCCCGGTGACGTGGAGCAGCTGGTGTGCAGCGGCGTGGGCGTGTCCGCCCGTAGGGCGCCGCCCGCACTCCTCCACCTCTCTTGTGCAGTAAGGGGGAGCTGGCTCCTCCCACTCTCTGCCCCTGGGGCGGAGTCTTTCATTTATAAGGCTGGCACTGTCTCAGTCTATGCTAGTTGCTAGTAAGTCTCCTTCTAGTTGCCTGGCAGTTTCCACCTCCAGCCTTGCTTTGCCTTGTAGTCCTGTTGGTCTTTTCCATCTGCCTCTCTGTTGGCACTCTGTCCCCCCATCAGTTAGTTCTTGTCAGTCGCCAGGTCCCTAGCCAGCGCAGGGACCGCCGTCCAGTTGTCCGCCTGGGGTTAGCCAGGGCCGAGGCAAGTAGGCAGGGACAGTGGGGTGCGGGAAGATCAGGGCACCCCACCTGGCGCTCGGGGGGTCAGAGTGCCGTAACATAATAACTGGCCCTTTAAAACAGGTTTTTTCATGAAGGCGATCAACTCCCTCGCGACCCAGCTGCAAGCCATGGTCCAGGATTTGTCCGCTCGCATGGCGGCCCAGGAGCAGCGGGGGTTGTTGCAAGGGCCAGACGCCTCAACCAGTCCCGAACCCAAGTGCCCTCTTCCCGAGGTATTCTCTGGGGAGAGGAACAAGTTTTTTGTTTTCCAACAGGAGTGTCGCCTGTTTTTTCGGATGCGTCCCCGTTCTTCTGGGTCGGAGGCTCAGAGGGTTGGGCTGATAATGTCCCTGCTGCGGGGCTCTGCCCAGACCTGGGCCTTTTCCATCCCCGAGGGTGCCTCTTGCCTGCAGGCCGTGGATGCATTTTTTCAGGAACTCGGGGGCATCTTTGATGAACCGGACCAAGCGGGGTTGGCGGTTTCCCGGTTATTGGCGTTGCACCAGGGGTTGCTTTGTGTGGAGGATTATTGCTCCCACTTCAGACGCCATGCAGGTGATACTGCATGGAACGATAGCGCTCTGAAGGACGTTTTTCTGCAGGGCCTCTCGGATGCGGTAAAGGACCTGTTGATTTCCCATCCCGTTCCCGGGTCCTTAAGGGAGGCTATGGAGCTAGCGGTAAAGGCAGATAGGAGGCTCAGGGCTAGGAAGCAAGATAGACAGGCCCATAGAGTCAGGGAGGTCGTCTGTCCTGTTCCCTCATCGTCCTTACCAACCGCTGGTCCCGAGCTGATGGAGGTGGACCCGCTTGACCAAGAGGAGTGACGCCGGATTTGTTTGTTGCATCATCTCTGCCTCTACTGCGGGAAAGCTGGACATCGGGTGATCACCTGCCCCCTGAGGCTTCAGCGCTCGCAGTCTGAACCGGCGGAACTCCGAGTCCTAGGCGACTGTAGGGAGGAGTGCCTAGGACTTCAGGTACTTCCTAAGCTTCTGGTACCTTGTCAGGTGAGATTCTGGAATTTTGCCGACCAGGGCAGGCGTTTATTGACTCCGGAACAGCCGCTAACCTGATAAGCCTGCGTTTGGTCAGACCCCTGATGGCTGAATTTGTGGCGCTGAAAACGCCGATTCATTTTACTAGTATCGATGCTACCCCTCTCTCTACAGGCCTGGTACGATGGAGGACCCCAGGATTACAGTTCACGGTGGGGATCCTCCACTCGGAAGAACTGTCTTTCCTGGTTATGGAAAAGATGTCGGTTGATGTGGTGCTTGGTATGCCCTGGTTGGCACTGCACAATCCCCAATTTGATTGGTCCACCCGGGAATTGACTCAGTGGGGATCATGTTGTCATAGTCACCTGTCTACTATAGCCATGTGCTCCGTAGATCCGGTGCTTATTCCGGAGTATTTGTCAGCTTTTCAGGATGTATTCTCCCAAAAACTGTCTGAGGCTCTGCCTCCCCATAGGGAGTGGGACTGTGGTATTGATCTAATTCCCGACAGTCCCATCCCTAAGGGAGCCATTTTCAATTTGTCGGGCCGTGAGCATGAGTCCCTCAAGTCCTATATCTGGCCAAACGACATATCCGGCCATCCAGGTCCCCTGCCGGGGCAGGTCTCTTCTTTGTAGAGAAGAAGGACGGGACATTGAGGCCTTGTGTGGATTATCGGGCCTTGGGGCGCAGGGACCGCCGTCCAGTTGTCCGCCTGGGGTTAGTCAGGGCCAAGGCAAGTAGGCAGGGACAGTGGGGTGTGGGAAGATCAGGGCACCCCACCTGGCGCTCGGGGGGTCAGAGTGCCGTAACACTGATTGGTCACAATGCTCAGCCAATCAGAGGCAGCCCTTCAGCAGGTGGGGATTTTAACTCCCCGCCTGCTGAATACCCCTCACAGCAGTGCAGGAGAAGAGCCAGCTGGACACTTCTGAGCCCCGGCAGCTGAAGACAGTTGAGTATAGATTTTTTTTATTTTTAGCACCATTTTTATTGTTTTTCAGGGAGGGGCTTATATTTAAAGCCCTTCCCTGAAAAATAGTTACTGGATGCTTGATCCGCTACCGCAGCTGTCATCCTGCAGGGATGAAGAATTCCTTTGCTACATCTGTCACGGATGTGTCCGGTACAGGAGGGAATTATTTTTCCTCGCGGGATGAAGGAAACATCTGCGCAAGCGGGAGATGTGTTCTTCATCCCCGCGGGGACACGGCGGTATTTTTTTTTTTTACATTTGAATTCTTGTTTTTCAGGTAAGAGCTTATATGCAAAGCTCTTCCCTGAAAAACAATTCAGGCATGCCAGCAGACCATTGCCTTCAATGGAGCTGCTGGCAGCAGCTGCAGCTCCATTGAGGACAATGCGTGCATTATTTTTATTTTTTTTTACACTGAAATTCTGTTTTTTCGGGGAAGGGCTTATATGTAAAGCCCTGTCCTGAAAAACAGTTCAGGGGTGCCAGCAGACCATTGCCTTCAGCAGCCGCGGCTCCATTGAAGACAATGCACGGACCTGCATTCACGCGTGTTTTTGCACGTACATGTACACACAAAAACACTCTCGTGTAGAGCCACCCTAAGAGTCAATTTGTCTTGGTCTTGAATTTAAAAATGTCTTAAGAGGGACTCTGATTAATAAGTTTTCGCTTTTAACCCCTTAGTGACCAAGCCTGTTTCCGCCTTAATGACCAGGCCAAATTTTGGAAATCTGATATGTGTCACTTTATCATGGAATAACACTGTAAAGGTTTTGTATATCCAAGTGATTCTGACATTGTTTTTTCATCAGATATTGTACTTTATTTAGGCAGTAAAAATAGACCGATAAAATTTGTGTGTATTTATTAAAAGCATCAAAATTGGGAAAATTTAGAAAAAAATCCTCATTTCATTTTTTCATATTTTCAACTGCAATATCTCAAATATGTGAAAACATAATATAGAATTTTTTGATAAGATTTATATTTCCATCTGTTCAATTTATCCTGGACACACATTGGAAAACCTTTTTTTTTAACCATTTGGGAGACATACAAATTTAACATTATTAGCATTTTGAGGAATACTTTGTTTTCCTGCACCAAGCCACGATTGCAAAGGCTTACTGGGGTCAGAATGATAGATACCCCCCACAAATGATGCTATTTTAAAAACTACATCCCTTAATGTATTCACTGAGGGGTGTCAGGAGTATTTTGACCCCACAGTTTCTTTTCAGGAATTAATGCAATTTAGAGGAGAAAAAATAAAATTTCATATTTTTGAAAATATGTAATTTTAAAGACAGGAGTTTTTCTATAATGCACATGAAAATGAGGATTTGCACCCCAAAATGGGTACTCCTGTTTGTCCTGTTTTAAGAGACATCCCCATTGTGTCCAAAATATTATGTCTGCATGCACAACAAGGCCCAAAATGAAAGAAACAGCAGCTGGCTTTCAGAACAGACATTTTGCTTGAAGGTGTTTTAGGCCCCATTGCTCACTTGTAGGCCTATTGAGCGGCCAAAACAATAGAGAAACCCCACAAATGACCCCATTTTGGAAACTAAACCTCTTAGCATATTCATATAGGGTTGAACTGCATATTTTAACCCCACAGTTTTTAAATGAATCTAAGCAAAGCAGAAGGAAAAATTAAGATTTTAATTTTTTTTAGCAATTATATCATTTTTAAAATTGTTTTTTTTTTGTACAGAACACACAAAAAAGAACACTTTCACCCCAAAATGGATCCCTCCATTTGTCCAATGCTCAGAAACATACCCATTGTGGCCCTAATATTATGTCAGTATGCACAACAGGGCCTTAAACGAAAGGAGCAGCGGATGGTTTTTGGAACAGACATTTTGCTTGAAGAGGTTTTAAGCCCCATTACACACTTATTGACCCATTGAGTGGCCAAAACAGAGAACCCCCACAAATGACTGCATTTTGAAAACTAGACCTCTTATTGAATTCATCTAGGGGTGTACTGTGTATTTTGACCTCACAGTTTTTGAATGAGCAGAAGAAGAAAACTACGATTTTAGTTTTTTTGGCAATTATGTCATTTTAAAAACAGATTTTGTTTGTACAGCACTCATATGAATGAAGACTTTCACCTCAAAATGGATCCCCCCATTTGTCCCGTGTTCAGAAACATACCCATTGGGCCCCTAATCTTCTGTCTGGATGCACAATGGGGCTCAAACCGAAAGGGGCATCAAACTTTAACTATCTTTTAACTTTTATGTGATCACCATTATCCATTGGATAACGGCAATCACGTGACAGGGGACCACTGACCGCTCACACAGTTACTGCTCCAAGCTCTCGGAGCTTTAGTAGCCAGGAACAAGGAGATGTTATAGTTCCCTGGCCCTCTCCAGCTTCTGCTCTTGCGTCTACCATTTTGGTGACAGGTGCATGTGGCAAAGCTGGCGAAAGGTCTACGGATAAGGATCCCATCAGGGTACATTGCCGCAGGCCTTAAGTAAGTAATTTTACCTCCCCTCCTGGTTTGGATCCGTGACGGAAGGTGAAACTTTAGCTTTTTTTTTAACTTTTACATGATTGCTATTGAATAACGGCAATCACGTGACTAAGAATTGTGTACTGCACCCCCCTTAAGATCTCCAGGTTCTCGACTACATTTATTGTTAAGGTGTGGGGAGATTTTAAAATCACCCTAGCAATCTGTGGCTTTTGCACATGCATCCACCATTTGGGCGACAGGCGCATGTGCAGAAGCCATGGGCCTTAGGTACCTAATTCCATTGCTCCTCACGGATATGATCCATGAGGGGAGATGAAACAATTTATTCTTCTTTTTACACTTTTTAAAACTTTTACATGATCGCTGTTATCCATTGGATAGCAGCGATCATGTGAACAGGAACTGCATACAGGGGCCGGAAGCAGGGAGTTTTAAAATTTCCCGGGCTTTCCAGCCCTCTGCGCATGCACGTGACGTAATGCAGTCTGGCGCGCAGACACTGGCGTCAGGTCCGGGAGGACGAGAACACCACCGGACATCGCGGCTGACGGGAGTGAGTATCCTCAGCTCCCCTTACAGATCCGATCTGTAAGGGTGGCTGAAACTTTAACTTTTATTTACTTTCTATTCACTTTAATGCAATCACCGATATGGATAGGGATGGGGGAATCCAGTAGCCCAGGATAACAGCTCCAGCATGGAGCTGCTACGTCCAGAGCCTGCAGGGCTTTAATCCTCAGAGGATACATGTTTTTACATCCTCTGGGAGTAAAACCCAGCAGGCCAGGACATAAAAACACTATTGGCTGGTCACTAAGGGTAAAAGTAAAATTTGTTGAAAAACGTCTTAAGTGGGAATCACTGTATTAATATATGTGTTTTTATTGATAGAGATTTAGAAAAAGAACTGCTTAAACAAGGATCAGTTGAAGCAGGGGAATTAAAAGAATGTCAACAGGACATCCTTTCATGTAGTACATATTACTTCAGAATAACTGATTAATCCTTACTTAAGTGAAATCACTGTAGTTCAATATAATTCCTTTAATTTGGAGTAAATAAAATGATTGTATGAAAATATACCCTAAGCAGAATATAAATGAGAAATTCCACCACAGGAAATGCTTTAAAATATCGAGAAAACATATCATACAATCCCTATTATCTCATTTATGATAAGTTGGGGAAAAGAAGCATTCATTAGACTGAACATTACCTTATAATAGTAATTACTTTTATGAACTAAAGAAGCGTAGTTTCATTTCTGATATAATGTCTCTCAAAGGAGATATCAAATTGACATATTTTAATCCCATATTTAAAATTGAAAAGAATCAGTTAAAAGGTATTATAAATTAACAAAACTATGAAAGACCATAAAATACATATAGAAGTCATTTGTGTTTGCGCAGAATTCACATGCTGAATATTAATGCAAGTGTGTAGAAATTGTAAATGCTCTTCTTATAAGCACTTTCATGCAAGTATATGTGCAAATTTAAAAACTGAATCTCCACTACTAGACTCTGGCGATATGTTCCATATAGGCAGTCGGACTAGCCAAGGGAAGCTTCACAGATTACTGTTTAATCAGCTCTAATGTGATATATGATGTGACTGAAATTACCACTTATATTACAATTAAAGTCAATATAATTAATGATGTATTCCCATTACAAACATTTATGACATGCCCACAAGGTATGCCCTAAATGTTTGGTAGGCGCGAGTCCCACCACACTCTCTTAATTGTTTCTGTTATGTCCAATGTCCATGGGCGGATTTGAATTGCAGAATCTGCGCGGGATACCCATGCAGAACATCTACAGTTCAAGCTGCCCATAGGAAACTATGGGCATCCGCACTTAAATTTACACATGTGGATTCGTTTTCCGGTTCCCGCATGCGGAAAACAAATTGCAGCATGCTAGATTTTAGTCCAGTTCCCGTATGTATGGCTTCTATTGAAGCCAATAGAAGCCATCCAATCTGCGGTAAAGCAGGAGTTAGAAAGAAAAAAAAGGTACTGCGCATGTGCATCGGCATGCCAGCCGGCACTTTTGCGCATGTCCGCAGTACAGAAAAAAGAAGACCCAGACAAATAAGCAGGGTCCTTAGCCGCATGCAGAATCTGACCAGCTGTGGACATAAAGCCTAATGCTCATAGAAATGAAGTAAAAAAGAGCCATATGGTTATGTGACTAGCTATCCATTCATTTCCCATTTAAATATGGCAGGTGGTGGCTGTCTCACCAGAAGACTGGACAGAGGTAAAGGTCGCATGGATGTGTCATAAATGTCTATAATGGAAAAATCTATTTAAAAATCTACTTTGGTGATTTTTTCCATTCATTATGTAGCTAGCCCCACAATATATATAAATCAGCTAGTGTTACTGGTAGGGTAATTCAACGGTTTCCTTCATATGCTGCCGGGCTCCAAATTAAAGAGGTATATTGACTGGTCAAGAGAAATGCAGACACACAAAGACCATGCTATGTGCAAAAGCATTCTAAATTTATTATGCTATGTGCTGAATTTTATAGGATTTTACAAAGCGAGTGGCTTTACGTCAAACATAATTAATATACATACATAGCAATTTCTTAATACATAGCCGTTTCTTATCAGTTGTCTTCCTCTCGGCAGATGTTAGTCCTTAAGATACTTCCTGACCATCTCTTTAGTATGTTTTTGGCAAGAAACATCCTAAGATAAGATAACAACTTTCTTCTTTTTCTTCGGGCCGGATTCCCACCATCGGGGCTCTTTACAAGTGACTGTTTCAATGATATCGCAGTGGCAGAGACTCCAAATACTTTGCTTATCTCCATATTCCACAGAACATCCAAAAATTGCAGATACTCAAAATAATAAAGAAAATTACCACAAGGTAAAATAACAGATTACATTATTATTACTTCTGCTTATAGCGTAGTTAAGCTAAGAGTTTCATCAAGACTCTTTCTGGTTTGTCCAAAACATCCCATACATACAGACATTAAAGAAGGTATACATTGGCACCAGCAATATACAAATGATATGTAATATTCCCGCAAGAAAAGACTCAGCCTGTAGGTAACTTGACATGTCTAAAGTGACTAGGACTTTTTACAGTGTTGTTACATTTCAGACGGTTGTTCATACTTTAGCATTTTGTTTGGTTACACAATATCATTGAATCAGATGTTGCTGACACCTAGTTAAGTGATAATTGTGCACACTTTCCTATCTTAGGCTTGTTGCAGGTCAAGTTATAACAGACTTTTGCTCTTGCCACCTGCCTGACTTGAAACGTGGTCATTTGCCCACAGGGTGTGTTCTACTTGTGGGCACCCTGGGCAGTAGTCCTAGATATTTAAAAAATTCTGAATATCATTTTCCTTTACCTCATTATGGATTCAATTAATACTGAAATTGAGATAGGGACTGGTAACAGGCAGGTACGCAGTATGTTCTCACTGCTCCTGAGATTTGTCATATACATTAGTAATATTTAATACATCTGGGGCAAGATATTCCCATATATTGACATGCCCTATTGCCTATTGCATCCATCCCCTTCTATGCCTTAGCTGCTCTGGTTTCCTAGCAGGTGAGAAACCCAAGAAGAAGAATGCAAAAACCATGACAGTTATACTGAAGGCCGTGAGGGATACATGCATCATTGTCCCTGGGGATTGGTTGTCTTTTTGCAGTGTGAGGCATGGATCCAATTTGGTTTTCCCTCCAATTTTACTGAAATGCTGGTAGTCAACAGAACCTGGTAGGGACCATCAATCTGGGTTCCAGCACTCTCCTCACGTGCCTCCGGATGACAGACCAATTTCCGGCTGCAGGTCATGTGTTCCTTCAAAAGAATTATGATTTGGAATAGAAGAGAACAATTGGTCGTGTGTTACTTTCAGATGTTTACTTAGAGACTGTACATACTCAGTGTCCCAACCTGCAGTTGTTGAGGAAAGTACAGGCCCAGTCTTGGCACACTGCCAAACAAAATTTCATAGTGAGACAATCCTATCTTGCTGCTAGGTATGTACCTAACTGAGAAAAGGGCTAATGGAAGGCACTCAGTCCAAGGTTTTCCTCCATTGCCTTTTGTATTTTTAATTTCAGAGTACCTTTCATCCTTTCTACTTTCCCACTAATCTGTGGATAGTCAGGTGTGTGAAAGGCTTGGGATACACCCAGACATGATGTGTTGCATTATTTCACCTGTGAAGTGTGTACCGTTGTTTGACTCAATCAATTCCGGTACCCTGTACCTGCAGATTACCTCGTTCATGAGCTTTTTTGTGGTTACCTGCTCGGTTACCTTGGTAACAGGGTAGGCCTCCAACCTGAAAAGACATCAACAACAAGCACATATTCATACATCTCAACAGGTGGGAGTTGAATGTAGTGAATTTGCAATCTCTGAAATGGATAGGTTGGTCTAGGCAGTGTTTTTGTGGCACCTTTACCTTCTGTCCTGGGTTGCTCATGGCACAGATCATGCAAGATTGGACAAATGATGCAGCAGCTACAGAGAATCCAGGGGCCACCCATCCTTGTTCAAGCATCAATATCATTGCTGCTTTTGATAGGTGAGTCTTTCCGTGCATCAGCTGGGCCATCATAAGATAAAGGGACCATGGTAGGCAAGTTCTGTTGACTGCTCGCCATACGCTGTCCTGTTCTGTCAGTCCCATTTTAGTCCATTTATCCTTCCCTTCCTTGCTTGTAACTGTAAAGTCCTTAGCATATCAATATCCAAATTTTAATAAATGTCCAAATTTTTGTCAATATCCACGTTTTTGTCTCTGACTTGTGCTGTCAGTATCTTCTTTTTTTCTTTCTTCAATGGCTTGAGGGCTGCTGCCTTTGTTGTGAAGTCTGTTATGGCATTGCCTTCTTGCTTCTCCAGAGTCTGCTTTGGTGTAAGCTTTCACCTTGAGGATTGCTACTTTGTCAGGTAGAAGTAGGGCCTCCATGAGACTCTGCACCATTCTTAATTGGCTGTCCTGCTGAGGTACGAAACTTTCTGGCCTTCCATATTGGGCCATAATCATGTGCTATGCCAAACGCATACTGTGAATCAATGTAAATGTTTGCCGTCTTACCTTCTGCCACTCTAGACGATTCAGTGAGGGCCTTCCACTTCTTGTGCTGAGACATGCAGAGGTAGTGCTTCTGCTTTTAGGACATCATGTTGTGTGACCACTGCATATCCGGTGTGGAGTCGTCAATCCTCACCCTGGTACCTGGAGCTATCTACAAAAAGCTCAAAATATGCATTTTCAACAGCGGTTCCAGTAACTGTTTCAAAACCTGCAGTTTCTTGTTGCATCAATGCTAGACAATCATGCTGATGTTTTACTTCAAATAAAACAGAATCTTGCTGCAAAGAATTTAAAAATAGCTGATCTACAATACCTAGATCACCTATGACTCCACCTCCCACATTTGAACCGGGATACTCGATTAGAAGAAGAATAGCAAGGTTTAAGGTAGTACAACGTTGAAAAGAGATGCTAACAGGCATGAAAAGGGCACATTGTAGACTGATCTGACAAGCCAGAGATAAGTGCTTGGGTTGCACTTGTGTGAGTATGCTCTGGATGTCATGAGGGGTGAGGACCACTAGGGAGTAGTCCATAACTGTAACCTTGTTTCCCCTCACAAAGGTCATGGACCATGTGGTAAGTGTCCAGCTGACCTATTTGTGTCTTTTTCTTGACTGGAAAAATTGGAGTGTTTGCTCGAGAAAGTATCTTGCACAAAGCCCCCACTTGAACCAAGTCTCCCACTTGTCCCCAACAACATTTTTTCTTGTGGGAAACTAAGGGGATACTGTTTGACCCAGGGGTGTGTATCCTGGTTTCAAATATACCATCATAGAAGGTACATTTAATTTCCCTGTCTGTCTTGGAGGTGGCCCACAATTTGTCAGGAACCACGAAAAGCTGAGTTTCTTCAGTGGCTGTCAGGACCAACACATGAGCCGGATCCACCAAGAGAGCAATTAGTATGCACAATTCTTATGAACTGGCACCTGAGGTCTCAACATGTACCCTTCCATCCGATGTGAATTTCATGGATGCAGATAGGGCTTGTAAGATGTCAGTGCCAATAATAGAGACATGAAATGCAGCAGGGTGGAATAATCCACAAACATCTATTCACATTGGAAATGTGATATCCTTTAAGCAAATTCATTATTAATGTGATCCTGCCTGCAATGTCTCACCAGATTTGAGAAAAAAAAACTTTTCCTGACTCACCAAGATTCTCACCCCTCCCCCTCCTTTATGGACAAGAGAGGGATGACCTATTGCATACTTTTACATCATCTAGCTCCACCCCTTTGATTCTGGCTGTTCGCATGCTTCTTCATGCTTTCATTTAAAATTTGCAATCTGTACATTCACATCACAAACAAGTAAAGTCTTATGCAGCGGGGGAAGAGAAAGTTTTATCCCCAGTCAATATCTGCATCACACATTTTACATTCATCGCAACCTGAACATTGGTCATTAACTCTCATCCATCCATACGGTCAAGTCTGTCTCTCTCATATAAATATTAAGAACCATATAATTATTCACAAAAAGGCTGACTGGAGACAGGTCAGACAGAGTTCAGAGAGAGTACAACAGAGAAAGTACAACAGTTACACCATTTAGCAATTATACACATGTCCAATCAATCACAGAACTGACATTTACACAAAGAACGGCAAGAATATACCTTAAAATTCGTATATGTTTTCTATTTTTAAGACACTATAATTCACTTAATTCATTACAAGTTTCTATTTCATTCACGCTCACTTTTCCTTTTCTTTCTGTGACCCTGAATACAGACTGAAGTCCGAAAATGATAGACCCCACCTTTTCAAAATAACTCTGACTGTTATCTCTTTGTGAAACAGCATAATAGCTATTTCAGCACTGCTACATGCTTCAAATATGGCAAAAGATATTAGAAAGCAGCCAAAATATTCAAACAACTTCAAACAATATTAATTATTAGTAATTACAAGAGGTATATCCCTCTGAATGTCCAAGTAGAAATATGAATAAAATATGAAGCACATACTAAACAAAGTTGTTTTAGTTTAACTGCAAGGAATAGTTAAACACATAAAGAAACTCATAAGACGTACAACAAAGACCAGATTACATAACATCAAAACATATAAGACAAACAGTAGTGGTTATTTGTCACATAATTGTCCACAGATTCTGAATGACCTTGCTTTATGTCATAGGGGGACACAGACTATAAAAGGACTCCCTTTCTCTGATAACCCATTACTGCCATATCTACACTTGCCTTAATCCAACTATCCAACATATCTCCCAATCCATTCTCTTTTATCCACCCTCTATGACTATCTTTGAACTTCTTCCAGTGTACTAAATCTAAAGTTCCACTTCCCCAAAACCCTGCCTGTTTCAGCAGTCTACCACATCCTCTAACCATCGCTAACTTGCCTTCTCTGTCGTTTACTATTTCTCTAGCTGTTTTCCATACAGTCGTACTCTTGCGCTGTACGTTTCCCATATTGTCTGTTCTTGGTGCACTATACCTCCATCCCTCTTATCCCTTCCCCAACTCTATTTTTCCTCTTTTATAAAAGAGGATTTCCCCAGGAGCTACTATTTGAAGTTAGTGCTGCTCTACTTAGGCTCCTTGCAACCCAAAGGTTATACCTATCTAGAGGTCAGTAAAGGGATTCCAGGGCTCACTACTGCCCCCTTTCCATGCTTTCTGCAAACCTGCTCCAATGCTGGCGGCTAATGCTCCTGTTTCCTGATACCCTGCCTGCTCTAACAATTTACTACATCCTTTACCTACTGCACCCTTGCCTTCTCTTTGTTCCACTATTTCCCTTGCAGTCTTCCATACCTTATCCTCTTTACCAGCAATACTGCCCATGGATGGCGGCTTATGTACACTAAGAGGCTTATTGCTTTTATACGTTCATACACATAAAACAATCCCCTGGCTGCTAAGATATACAGCGAAACCATAGAGGGCCCTTTCCAGACTCAGTGCCCTGGCAGCAGTGCCCTTATTGCCTTGCCGATCTGATAGTTCTGTTAACGTGGGACACATAGATTTATATTTGTGCCCTAGAGGTCAGGTTTCACAAATCAGTTCAGCTTATCTCAATCACTCACTCATGTGAAAACAATCACGCAATAAGGACAAAACAGAAGCATACTGTGGTTCATTACCAGGGGTTCCTAAACTTATAGTTTTTTTCTGTTTATTATGGCTTCCTCAGTTTTACATAGTGCCCAAGGATTCCTAGACTTATAGTTTTTTTCCCTTTATTATGGCTTCCTTGGATTTACACTGTACCCAGGGGTTCCTAAACTTATAGTTTTTCCCTTTTGTTATGACTTCCTCAGTTTTACACCATGCCATTCAGAGGTCGGTTAAAGGGTTAAATGGGACTTTTCTCATATTTTACAGGCTAACCATAGGACAAAACAAAGCCAGAAACAAAAACCCACCATCATGCAAATCTGTTACCACCCAGACAGCATACTCAGCCCAAAGGTTCTAATGGACTTGAGGTATTACAAAGAAGCATGCACACTTACCCTCAGACCTGGAGAAATATCAGCCAAGAAGGAAGGATCAGATTGACAAGATAATGTCTTACCGTACAGCACTGTTTTTCAGTCTGTGGTTCCAGGTTGCTCCCCTCTGTAGTCCGAGAATTGGGGTACAATGATTATCCTTCTGTCATCTCGAGCCCCACAGTTAAACATCAAGTTGTTAGGGAAATTCAACGGTTTCCTTCATATGCTGTCGGGCTCCAAATTAAAGGGGTACTGACCGTTCAGGAGAAACGTAGACACACAGAGACCATGCTATGTGCAAAAGCATTCTAAATTTATTACATTATGTGCTGAATTTTATAGGATTTTTAAAAGTGAGTGGCTTTACGCTAAACATAATTAATATACATACATAGCAATTTCTTAATACATAGCAGTTGCTTATCAGTTGTCTTCCTCTCTGCAGATGTTAGTCCTTGAGATACTTCCAGACCATCTCATTAGTATGTTTTTGGCAAGAAACATCCTAAGATAAGATAACAAGACAGGAAACTTTGTGGTGGGCTGTTTTTGGCCCAATTAATACTTCCAGCTGGATACTCAAGGTGAAGTCTAGCATATATCTAGGTGAAAGTTGAAAACCATACAACTATATATGTGTGTAACTAAGTATTATAACAAGCAAGCAAGAGAGAGACATCATGGAGTCTTTTTAGGTCTACAGCCATCACAGTTACCTTGGTTAGTTATTTTTTTCTATCTGAAACGCTTGGCCTTTTTATTCTCCAGCAGTCATGTGATCTCAATTCTGAGTAGCTCAGATTTACTTAGGCTTATGTATTCAGTTTCTAGTCATTTTCTCAGTCTGTGTGATGCTGTTACATGAAACTTACCACAGACACTGCCTAGAGGGGAACACAGACACTCTCATCACAGTTACTGATGATGATCACACAGCTTTTTCACAGTTATAATGGAGGAGATCACAACTCATCTTCCTGACTGTATACTTAAGGTCTGCAGTTTATTTGGGTAAATATAATAGGTAATGATTAGAGATGAGCGAGCATACTCGTCCGAGCTTGATGCTCATTCGAGCATTAGGGTGCTCGAGATGCTCGTTACTCGAGATGAGCACCACGCGGTGCTCATCTCGATTAAACGAGCACTGACCATTGAATTCAATGGAGCCAGCAATACAGCCGGCTCCATTGAAAGCAATGCGCTGCCGGCTAGCGTGGGATGAATTTTCGGGAAGGGCTTAAAAATATAAGCCCTTACCTGAAAATCATCCTAAAATGTGTAAAAAGTAAAAAAAAAAATACTCACCTTGTCCCGGCAGAACGATGTTAGCCCATTGAATTCAATGGAGCCGGCAATACAGCCGGCTCCATTGAAAGCAATGGGCTGCCGGCGAACGCACAATGAATTTTCGGGAAGGGCTTAAATATATAAGCCCTTCCCTGCAATTCATCCAGAAATGTGTAAAAATAAAAAATATATATATACTCACCTGGTCCAGGCAGACGGAGTTCAGCTGCGGCCAGCTGGCAGTTCTCCTGAACTGCTCTCTGTAGTATTCAGCAGCCGGGGATTTAAAATCATAATTTTTTTTTTTTTTTTACACATTTTAGGAGGATTTTCAGGTAAGCGCTTATATTTTTAAGCCCTTCCCGAAAAGTCATCCCGCGCTCGCTGGCAGACCATTGCTTTCAATGGAGCCGGCTGTATTGCCGGCTCCATTAAATTCAATGGGCTAACATCATTCTTCTCTGCCACAGCTGTTACAGCTATGGCAGAGGAGAACGATCGTTATGCTGACAGTGGGGGTGGGGGGATGGGGGGTCTCACTCTTGCCACTATTGTGGCTTAAGAGTGAGACCTCGGAGCCCGAAATGCAGCCCTGCATGTTGCTCCTCGCCTGCCCTATCCATTTCTGTGTTTTTTACATGACTTTGGTGATTTGCTTAGATTTTCACAAATGAAAACCTTAGCGGAGCACCAGTCATATACAAAAATGCTCGAGTCACCCATTGACTTCAATGGGGTTCGTTACTCGAAACGAACTCTCGAGCATCACTGAAAGTTCGACTTGAGTAACGAGCACTCGAGCATTTTGGTGCTCGCTCATCTCTAGTAATGATAATTAACTTTAACCCCTGCAGGCAGAAGAGGTGTAGCTCATTGCTAATGCTGCTCTGATGCATCATGAGATTGATGTGAAAGTGAAAGCAAAAATATCACTATCAATATACAAATTAGACCTCTAGAGTGTGACAGGAAATCAAGTCAGGAGGACAGGGATGGGATGTGTTTTCACCTGAGCAGCCCTTTAATTGATCATTTTTTATATTATGCTCGATCTCTGCAGCTATACTGTATGCTCCTCATTTGATATGTACCTAGGTTTTAAGCTACTGCCTGCAAGTACTCTATTACTTAGTCTCATGCATCCATTTTTTTTTCATTTTCTGGTACAGTAATCGCTATTTATCTTGGTCTACTTCTCTTTGGCTAATTCTTTACTGGTTTGCAACCAGTGACGATATCACCACTACAGTCACCACAGTGCTGGTCTGTTAGCAGCATATTTAAAGGGGTTGTCTCGCGGCAAACCTCAAAATTTTACCTTACCCCATTCCCCCTGTCATCCCCCTGGCATAAAATAGCAAAGTAAAGCGGTTTTTAAGCCGCTTGCTACTTACCGATCCGACGAAATAAGGACTTTAAAAAATCTTCTCCCAAGATGGCCGCCGGTCCTTTCCCAGGGATGCACTGCGGTTTTCTCCCATGGTGCACCGCGGGTCTTCTCCCATGCTGCACCATGGGCTCTGTGCGTTCCATTGCCGATTCCAGCCTCCTGATTGGCTGGAATCGGCACACGTGATGGGGCGGAGCTACGTGATGACGCGTAGACGGGGGCGGAGCCAGAATGCCGCTCGTGCCTGGACCGAGCAAAAGGGGAGAAGACCGCACAGCGCAAGCGCGTCTTAAAAAGCAAGAAGACATCAGAATTAGACGGATCCATGGCGACGGGGACGCTAGCAACGGAGCAGGTTAGTGAATAACTTCAGTATGGCTCATATTTAATGCACGATGTACATTACAAAGTGCATTAATATGGCCATACAGAAGTGTATAACCCCACTTGCTGCCGTGAGACAACCCCTTTAACAATAACTATTTCCTGATTTATCTGTAGGAATGTCTGCACCCAACATGATAGGAGAAATATCAGGCTCTCAAGCAACACACAAGAACAACTCAGGAGCATGTTGCATAAATTTTACCACAGGTGTCATGTATTGATAAAGGCCATTCAGATATTTTGAGTAAATTTAATGTGTGCTATCTAGTGACATTTTCATGCTATTGTCATTATGAATTAAGTATCTGAACTTTTTGACTCACCATTCAGTACACTACATTTACCGTACCATTTACAAATTCATACTTAAAGGTAACCTGTTACCACTTGATAGACAAGTGATAGACATGCTGATTTTAGCCTTCTGCGTCTTATTACTTCCTATTGTGTACTTTTAGCACAATTTGCATGTTGCTGCTCGCAGTGCTTGCATCTGTATTCATGAGCTGCAGAGCTCACTTGGCCACCCCTCCAATTTGCTGGTTAACAGGTTTCTTGCTTTTAGCTTGCCTACACACATGCAAAATCTGCAATGTTTACAGATATTTTCTGTGATGAATCGCTGCAGATTCTGAATATGCAGCATGTCTATATATGCTGCAGAGTCATGGAATACAGTCCTTGAAATACAAGAGTTGAATTTCCCAGCTGTTCTCCAAGTGAAAATGCAGCCAAATCCACATCATTAAGGTGCAGACTTGGCCACAGCGTAATTCTTATGGATTTGCTGTGAACATTCTGTTGCGAAATGCCTGCAGCGGTTCTGCAATGTGAGAAGGCGGCCTTGCGGTGCACTGGGATAAATCGGTCATTCAGCAGCTGGAGGATGGCGTTAGCCCACAATGATTGAATACCAAAGATTCTAGGGCTTGCACACATCATTGAGATAACTCGTTCTTCACAGCGTGATGCAAGCATTACAACTAATAAAGTGTAAAATGCCCCAAAAAATACACCACAAGTTGACATGAGAAACAAAGCTGAAATCATCATGTTTGCCACTATCTTATGCTCCTGTGCGTGACAGAGGTAAGGGACTCTCTCTGTAACCACATTGCCTTCCTGCAAGATGATTGCTTTGGTACTGATAGGTTGTTATAGCATTCAAATGTGTAAGGGCCATTTTACACGCAACGATTATCGCTCAAAATTCATCCAAACGGCTGAAAGTGAGCGATAATTGTTACATGTAAATGCAGGCATCGTGCAATTTTTATTTGAACAATGGATTTTGGTTCACTTAAAATCCATTGTTCAGCCGTTGAAAGACTGAGCAAATACATTCCATTTGAATGTATTTCGCTCATCTTTCCAAAGACTGCAGGATGTTTTTCCCGCTGCATGCTTATACCAGCCAGGAGGAGAACAAAGGAATAAGTCAGCAGCTGTTTGCACAACTGGGTATGTGTTTAAACACACTCTGGGCTCTGGAAACAACTAATGGAGGTCCTTTTACATGCAAATGAAGATGATAAAGTGTTAATAGCTATTAATTTCCATTATCATTTTATGGAAATAGATCACTAAATGTTTCAATCTTTCATTTGTTTAAAATATTAGCTTTACATGTAAAAGGTCCTTTACAATGGTGTTCGCATCTGCCATTTATGTAGTATCGCAATGTACTAATGAAACAATCAAAGAATTGTCTGTTCAAATCCCCTATTGGGTCTAAAAAAAACGAATTAAAAGAACGTTTAATAAAATGTTTTAGATATTAAACAAACTAATAGGATTTAAAAAATGAAAAAATACTATTTTCTTTATCTTGTCTTCATTTTGTGAAAAAAGACACATAATTGCTCTTACCACATCGGTAATGACTCAAACTATAAGATGATCACATAATTTATCACCGTTTAAAAAAATAAAACAAAGTTAAATTTGATGTATAAAAAGTTGTGTACCCCAAAATGTTACCAATGAAACAATATGTTCTGCATTTAAATAAAAAGCTGTGGTATAGATCCATAGATGGAATACTATTTATCAAATGTTTTTATTATTCGCAAGATGTGAATAGATATATATTTGGTATCATTGTAATTGCATTATTTATGTGATTGTTCTCAGCAAGAGAAACGACGTAATCTTGTAGATATGATACCTTTTAATGGCTAACAAAAATACATGATGTAATAATAGCGAGCTTTCGTACCAACGCAGGGTACTTCTTCCGGCTTAAATGGATTGGATCTGAAGAGGCATGCATATTTATACACACTTATAACATACATACTTATGACAAGGCACAGATATGGATGTGATTGGTTCGCACTTAAAAGGAATTCTGCAAACCAGAAAACAAACTTTTTTTGTCTAGGCACTGATAGCGGAGTGAAAGTTTTATGGTCTCTAAATTACTGTTGGAGGGGGGGGAAAAGGTCAACAGGCTCGAATTGTTATAAGAGATACACAAACATTTTTAGCTAAATACTGATAAGGGAGTGAAAGTTTATGGTCCCTGAATTACTGTTGATGGGGGTCTTATCTGTGCAATAAATATCTCACACTTCCCATTCACGCATAAATCCTGGGGAATAATTTAACCCAGTATTCAGCGTGTCAAAGGTTGTTATCAATTTATACTCCCAAATTCTTCTGTGGTTTTGTGACTTGAAACCACCCTTCAATATCAAAATTCTCATATCTCCTATGTCATGTCCATTCTCTAGCCATGAGAATCTGTGGCAGAGAAGAACGATGTTAGCCCATTGAATTCAATGGAGCCGGCAATACAGCCGGCTCCATTGAAAGCAATGGGCTGCCGGCGAGTGCGGGATGAATTTTCGGGTAGGGCTTAAAAATATAAGCCCTTACCTGAAAAAGAAAGATTTTAGTGTAAAAAAGAATAAAAATGCAGGCATTCTCTGCAATAGAGCTGCTGCTGCTGCCGGCGACTCCATTGAAGACAATGGTCCGCTGGCACACCTGAATTATTTTTCAGGGAAGGGCTTTACATATAAGCCATTCCCTGGAAATGAATTAAAAGTGATTTAAAAAAAAAAAAAAAAAAAATAGATACTCACCTCCCTTCAGCTGCCGGGGCACAGCCACGTCTTCTCCTGCTGTCCCCTGCACTGTGGTGCTAAACTGCTGTCATACAGCTGAGAGCTGCGCTGAGCCAATCAGAGGCAGCACTCACTCACCCATTCATGAATTCATGAATGGGTGTGAGTGAGATCTGCCTCTGATTGGTCAGGCTGTGACCAATCAGAGGCAGATCATTCAGCAGGCGGGGATTTTAAATCCCCGGCTGCTGAATACTACAGAGAGCAGTTCAGGAGAACTGCCAGCTGGCCGCAGCTGAACTCCGTCTGCCGGGACAAGGTGAGTATATATATTTTTTTTATTTTTACACATTTCTGGATGAATTGCAGGGAAGGGCTTATATATTTAAGCCCTTCCCGAAAATTCATTGTGCGATCACCGGCAGCCCATTGCTTTCAATGGAGCCGGCTGTATTGCCGGCTCCATTGAATTCAATGGGCTAACATCGTTCTGCCGGGACAAGGTGAGTATATATTTTTTTTTACTTTTTACACATTTTTGGATGATTTTCAGGTAAGGCCTTATATTTTTAAGCCCTTCCCGAAAATTCATCCCGCGCTAGCCGGCAGCCCATTGCTTTCAATGGAGCCGGCTGTATTGCCGGCTCCATTGAATTCAATGGTCAGTGCTCGTTTAATCGAGACGAGCACCACGTGGTGCTCGTCTCGAGTAACGAGCATCTCGAGCACCCTAATACTCGAACGAGCATCAAGCTCGGACGAGTATGCTCGCTCATCTCTACAAAAAACCTATACATTTGGTATCACCGTAATTGTGTTACCCCAGACAATAAAGTTGTCATGTTATTTTTAATGCATGATCAGTGCAGTAAAAACAAACCCACTAGAATTCCCCTGACACGTTTCGCCAGACAACTGGTGTCCTCAGGAATACATGGAGCTTTGACGAAACATGTTGGGGGAGCTCTAGTGTTATGTTTTAGCTTCAGATTTATGCTGTAGACATTTATCTCCTCAGTACTGATTGTGGTGATTTCAGTGTATTAGCTAGTGCTCCATGAACCCCTAAGGATGCCAGTTGTCTGGCGAAACATTTGGTGGGAGCTCTAGTGCTATTTTTTAGCGTCATATCTATACTGTAGGCATTTATCTAATTGTGGTGCTTTCAACAAATTAGTACCACTAATGGCAGTCAGTGACTGGTGTTATATATGCACTAGTTCACAGGGTTATATTGGTTTCTATGGCTCAGAGTTCATAAGCCATCATGTTGGAGTTGATAAAGTGAGTGCTAGCTCCACCATTCTTAATAAAGTCTATGGTATATACACCTAATGTAATTAGTGAGGCAGGTAGTTTATATGTTTAGATTCTTCGAGTCTGTATTTTATTTTCTGCTTCTACAGCATATCTGGTTTTTTTAGGTGAAATTTTATATGTGATTAATAAAATTTTACTTTTAAGAGGATCCAATCAGGGTTATTGCTTTTGGAAAATATATTGATTTTGCTAAAATAAAAAAATTAAAACTCCTTACTGCAAGGTAATGCCAGTAAGAATGGCATGTGATTACTGAGGACAGTGCTTGGCGACAGTGGTCACAAGTCATTACTGCACATCATGGTTGGCAGCTTGTAAGCAAAGTACGATGATTTGCTATATTGGATGGCTATTGAAGAGGTAAGTTTTCTTCCTCTTTTTTGTTGTTTTGTTAAAACTAGTAGACAGAATGTTATGATTTTGGGTTGTTTTTTGATCTTCACTTATCAAAAGCCATAACTTTTTTATTTTTTCATTGCTGGACTTGTGTAAGTGTTTGTTTTCTACTTTATAAGTGTTGTGTCCAACCTGGACGCACTGGATCTGTTGCCCGCAGATCTCGCACAAATGCAAAAGAACAAAATGACAAAACAGAAAACAGAGCCAAAATATTGGAAACATTGTCCCTATATAACCAAAACTCTGGGAAGGACCCTGCCTGAAAGCAGGGCGATCATCCAGATAAAAACAGCCCTGACCGCATGCCTCTGCCCCTAGTTGACCCTATGTGGGAATGGGAAAGAACACAAGAATAGCAAAACTGAAAATAAAACAAACACAGCACTTACCTTAGATATGCGGCAGGAAACTGAGCAATCCAGGACCAAACTCTGACTGCAAGCTCAACCAGGGAGAGACTGACAATCAATATTGGTTCAGCTTAGTATCTAGCCAGGTTAAATAGCCATGCTAATTACCCACAGGTGCCACTCCGTATGTCACACCTAATACCAAACCCACTGAGGCAGAAAATGTAGAACCATCTCCAAAACCAGCACCAGACTTGTCAGCAAGGCAGATATCCCATCATCGCTGCAACAAAAAGCTGCAATTTTTAATGGTACCAATTCGGGGAGCATATAACTTTTTTTAAAATTCATTTTATTATATTTCTTGGGAGGGGAAATGAACAAAAACAGAATTTTGGCTTCATTTTTTTACAATATTTGTGCAGGATAAAACATGTATTCAATTTATTGTATGGGTCATTAACCTATTAGATTTCTGAGAGCCGATGATGTCCGAGAGGAAGCTCCCTCCCTCTGTTAACCGCAGCATGTAAGGAGTTAATGGCCATTGTAGCGGAACTCCACCTGGCTGATACAGCTTGCTTTCACTGCAGATGGCACAGGATCACCTGGGCCATCTATATGGTGTACATGTATGTCATGTGGCAGAAAGGAGTTAATGGAAGCATATCATTGGTTTCATAAATACTACTGAAGATGTAGTGGAAGGATTAATAGCCACATTCTTAGTCTTCTAAGGCAGGTAAGGAGTTTTTAGGTAGAACTCTGGTGGTCTAGAGCACAGAAAGAGCCAATCAGCACATCAATGATGTGGTAGGGGTTGATCAAAGAAGGGTTAATAGAGGATATCTTTGGCAATCCAGAGCACCTACCTATGCCAAGGCAAGATGACCCAATTGCCCTCCCCACAGCAATGCCTCTGTATAAAAGGAGAGAACTACACCTCCAACATGTTAAGGTTGTTAATAAATATAAAATTAAATTGCAAAGATGGAATCTAAGGGAACTACAAGTCCCATATTATCCTGATGTTATTATGGGATATTAGCAGACATCACAGGGAGAAGAGTATAAATGGATGAAACCCCCAGTATAACCAGGCTCTTCTTATTTGAAATCAGAGGATACTATAGGGAAGAGGTGTGAGAGGAGAATCATAGAATTGTAGAGTTGGAAGGGACCTCCAGGGTCATCTGGTCCAACCCCCTGCTCAGTGCAGGATTCACTAAATCATCCCAGACAGATATTTGTCTAGCCTTTGTTTGAACACTTCCATTGAAGGAGAACTCACCACCTCCAATGGTAACCTGTTCCACTCATTGATCATTCTCACTATCAGAAAGTTTTTTCTAATATCTAATCTGTGTCTCCTCCCTTTCAGTTTCATCCCATTGCTTCTAGTCTTTCCTTGTGCAAATGAGAATAGGGCTGATCCCTCTGCACTGTGACAACCCTTCAAATATTTGAGAGTAATACAACTCCCAACATGTCTAGGCAACTATCATATGATACCAGAGACTGTTACAGGGAGGTGGTATAAAATAAAATTACAACTCCCCATGTGTCAAGGTTGTCATTATGTGATATTAGAAAATATTACAGGAAGGGGTGCAAGTTAAGATAACTACAACTCCAGTTTCCTGGTTCTCACCCTATAAGTGAGAAAACACTGACTCCATAAGTTCTCCAGTTTTTTGTTCAGATAAAGCTCCTCCCTGTTGCATCACATGATCATCTACAATACTGAACTGCAGTCCTTCCTCATCTCCTATTCAGCCAGAATTAAGGAGACCCCAAGTCAGCCCTTCTGACTATTCACAGCACTGGATTCATTCCACTAAGAGCTTGGGCTCACAGGAGACAAGTAAACTGTGAATCCTGGGTTGTGCATATTGCAAGGTCTGATAGGCCATTAAGCAAGCAGGCAGGAGGTCATCTAACCACTCATTGAGAGCCATAACATAACTTGGCAGCTGGGTGGGACTCTGCATAAGACTATACAGCTACAGCAAACCCTCACTGTACATTTTCTAGCCCTGATTACGCTAAAGAACAAAGGCGACATCAAGTCTGAAAACCCCAAGCTGACTGCTCTGTCCTTAATTTAGGGAGAAGCTCATACACAGTTAATGGAATGACCACGGTCTACCCATGATCTGTGCTTGACCCCGTCCTAGTTACCAGAACAGAAACGCTATCCAGTACCGTCCTAGACAAATATATTATTCTAAGGATCTAATTTGTCCAAGAGAAGCAGCAGACAGAACAAATTGCAACCTTCGACCATTCAGTGTACTTTAGTAGAACTCTTCTCGGGCAATAAATCCACCTCTTTCTGACAAATGGAGCCACCATCTCATAGCTCCAATACAGGGGACTATCCTACCAATGGTCAGACCACAAAGCCAGTTTTAGTGTCTTAAAACACTGACCTTTCTGCCTCAGAAACCATGCTTCTCAACCATCTTAAGAAACTGTTCGAAGATGAGCTACAGACTGCTGTGCGTGACATCTCCAAACAGATTAATGATCTAGGCCAACGCACAAACGATCTCGAATAAAAAACTGATAATATTATTGATGCACTAGATCATGAGTGAGCAAAATGGGACGACTATGCCGCGAGGGTAGAAGCCCTTGAGTTAAAATGTGAGGACCTCGAAAATAGGAGGAGAAGAGCAAATATCCATATTCGAGTTCTCCCTGAATCCATTACCAACCTGAAGGAAGCCGCAATAAACCTGTTCTCTGCACTCCTTCCCCAGGTGGCACATGACTCTTTCCACATAGACAAAATAAACCATCCCCTCCCCAAACAGGCTAATCCTGACCTCCCAAGGGATACGGTATTAAAACTTCATTACTCTGAAATAAAAGATCAGCTTCTGTCTGCTGTCCGTGCTCTGGATTTACTACCGTGGGTACCCCCTTCTGTCCAAATATTTGCCGACATCGACATCCCTCCACTCTGGCTAAATGGTGAAACCTGAGACCCATCACCTTGGCGCTGCAGCGAGCAAACATTAGATACCGCTGGAATTTCCCGTTCGCTCTGCTCGTCTGCATCAACCAAAGATCGTTTTCTATCAGATCATTGGAAGAGGAAAAGTGTATGCTAAAGGAAGAATGAATCCCCTTTGAGGCTGAGAGTGGCTGGCCCCCCAGAACCACAGCGGCTGGCTCGTTCCTGGCCAACGTTCAGGACCCAATCGTCTGAAACAGGCTACGTATCTTCTAACTTTTTTTTTGCATTTCCGAAAGTTTGAGGTTTTATGGTTTACTTTCATGTCAGCCTGAGACACTTCTTTTTCCCCTCCTTTTTAAATTTTTTTTATTATCCTTCTCCTCTTTTTTGTCTTTTTTCAGACATTAACTATCTGAAAGAGAAGGTATTGAGGTCAGTGTGTTCAGCCTTGCAAAAGATTACACATGGGCAATACACAAAGAGCCTTTGGGCACCAGACGCTCCAACCTTCATAGACCTCTATTCTAGGTTCACATTTAACAATATTTTATCTGGATCAGGACTCGGAGCGCACAGAATGCCCACAGATATTTTTGGTTACACCTGATGGAGGCTGACAATTCCCTCAAAACTAAGCCCGATGTTATTTGTCTTCAGGAGACTCATTTCTCCTCCTCCTCTGCTCCCAGATATCTTCATCCCCGATACTCATGGATTTACTCATCTGTAGCATGATCGATAACGCTGAAATAGATCCTTTTGGTAGATTTATTATTCTTCAAGGTACTTTACATGATCAAAAGGTGCTGTTGGTGAACTCTTATGCTCCTGTTAACAACCCCTACAAATTATTTTCCCAAATCTCCAATAAACTTAGGAAACTGCCCAAACAGACTTTAATATGGTCCTTTCACCCTCTCTGGATCACATATCTCACTGCTCAGATAAAATTAGCCCAAATCAAAGAGCTTCGATAAACGCTATGGTGAAAGAGCTGGCGCTCGCTGATGGCTGTAGGGAGGTTCATGGCCCGAGCAGGGGATACACCTTTTTCTCAACCCCTCACAAATCCTATTTGCATATGGTCTCCACTCAACTACTCTGGTCAGACTATGATATTGTTTTATCCCCCTTTGTGGGCCACTTCCCTCAGCCTATCTCTAGGAGATGAAGACTTAACGAGTCTCTACTAAAAGATCCCATAGCTTTTGCCCAGATCTCGTAACAATTAGCAACAAATGATAATGGAGATACACAACCCGTGTGGCTCTAGCTTGCACATAAAGCCTTTATGAGAGGCCAAATCTTTTGGATAGCCTCTATTAAAAAGAGGGAAAAATCTCAGGCTTTACTAGCCCTGGTGAGATGCCTTGCTCTGCTGGAGATAGCCAATCAACAATGCCCTAATATAGCATTGTTTAAAAATATTAGAGACGCAAAATTACAGATTAATCTTTTGTACACCTCTCAGGCAGAGAGGGCCCTTCAGTGGACCCAATCCATATACTTAAAACAAGACCTATAAGCTACTGGATGCCCGACTTAGAGCAAAGAAAAGGATTAATTCTCTACACTCTATCAGAGCAGAGAGTGGGGCCTGCACTTCGAACCTGGACAATATAGCCTATACTTTCTATGACTTCTATAACATGCTATATAAATGTAAACCTCAAAAGTCCTCCTCTGCCCCCCCAGGATTTTCTGAAAGATATCACTCTCCCACAGATCACAGTGCAACAAAGTTATCTCCTTGGCCAACATATTACAGTGGAGGAAGTGGAGGAGACTATTAAACTTCTAAAACTGGATAAAGCTCCGGGTCCAGACAGATTGACAGCCCCATATTACAAAAAAATTGATTGCAACCCTCTTTCACCCTTTAGCACGTCTCTATAATGAAATTTTATCAGAAAAGACTATCCCTGAAGAGTTCTTGAGTGCCCATATAACAGTTATCCTTAAGGTAAACAAGGATCATACCTTATCCAAAAATTATAGGCCAATCTCTTTTCTCAACCAAGACTACAAAATCCTGACCAGCATTTGAACCAATCGTCTAAAACACCTTCCTACTTTCACTGATCCACAAAGATCAAGTTGGTTTTATCTCCTTCCGACAGGCTCCAGACAACATAAGAAAAGTCCTAAGCGTTATACACTTTTCAAAAACACACAAAACCCCACTATTACCATGGCTCTGGACATTGAAAAGGCCTTTGGCAGCCTCTCTTGGGATTACCTTTTTGCAGTTTTAAAAAAGGCAGGTATTCAAGGGAGCTTCGTCACAGCATTACGCTTCCTTTACTCAACCCCCTCAGCAGAATTAAACCTTCCCTGCTCATCAATTAACAAAATACTTGTTCAAAGAGGAATGTGACAAGGCTGTCTCCTGTCCCCAGACCTTTTTACATTGGTGATGGAGCTTCTGGCCCATACTATTAGAAAAAAAAAACAAATATATCAGGCATTACAGTAGGGAACAGGAATATAAAACTAGTCTTTTTGCAGATGATATCCTCCTCACACTATCTAGACCCTTCACTTCTCTGTCAAATCTAATAGCAACTCTAGATTCATTCACGGAAGTCTCAGGTCTGATAGTAAATATGGACAAAATGGAAGCCCTCTTCTATAATATCCCCCCACACTCACAGAAGCTCATAGAGATAAATTTTGGTTTCAAGGCTTGCCCACAATACATTACCTACCGGGGCATTAAGCTTACCCCTTCTCTACATACATTATATAAGTGGAACTATCGCCCTTTATTTGCCCCTCTAAAGTTGGAAATGAAGAAATGGAGTCAATCCACCCTCTCATGCATATGTATTTATTAACTCTGTTAAGATGACAATCTTGCCCCGCCTTCTATACTTATTCAGATGTGCCCTATTGATGTTCCCACAAAAGATATGCAAGAGATGCAGACATCTATTTTCCAATTCATCTGGGGGAATAAAAGACCCAGAATTAAACGAAAAGTAATGCATTATCATAAAAGAGTCGGAGGCCTATCTGTTCCCAACCTGTAAAAATATTTTTTAGCAGCTCAACTGTCGCAAATTCCCCCTATATTCGCAGACACAAGAAGACCTTGGGGCATTTTTTTGGGGGCAAAAATATTTAACACCTATCTCTACTAACCTATCACCTGTTTCTGATCTGGAGGAGAAACAGATTTAAATACTCCATGATGTTACCTTTTTCCCCACTACTACCTGTTATCCCTAACCAAGTATTTGTTATAAGTTTACAGGACAATAGCTTTCAGTGGTGGTGAACCAAGCGCATCACCTTTCTGTACCATTTCATGCCACATGGCAAACTCCTTACCCCACAACAATTGATAGATAAATACTTAGTCCCAGATCATCTATGGTTTGAAGTGAGGCAAATCTACAGTTTTCTTCACTCTTTGTTAGGCCCCCTAGCTCCACTGCCATCACCACAGCATTCAAGAGATCTTGTATCTGGTCCCCACCCTGATCGGGCATAATATCCTTACTATATGCTAACATGAACAGGCCCACACCAGGAGTCAAACTTCCATTCATGCAGCATTGGGAAGCAGATCTTAGTATCTCCATCTCCTTACCCCGATGGCAGCATTGTTGCACCTTCATCTCAAAAGGTAGCCACCAAGTGGCACTTGCTAAATCCTCGCTTAAAATTCTACATAGGTCTTACCTAGTCCCTTTAACAATCCATAAATACTCTCCATCCATATCTCTGAACTGTTTTAGGGGATGTGAAAGCCTGGACTTGATAGCCCATACATGGTGGACGTGTCCGTTGGTGATGTCGCTCTGGAGATGGGTGACTAGTAGAGATGAGCGAGCGTACTCGGAAAAGCACTACTTGCTCGAGTAATTTGCTATATCCGAGTATCGCTGTGCTCGTCCCTGAAGATTCGGGTGCCGGCATGGAGCGGGGAGCTGCAGGGGAGAGCGGGGAGGAACGGAGGTAAGATCTTTCTCTCCCTCTCTCCCGCCCGCTCTCCCCTGCTCCCCGCTGCGACTCACCTGTCAGCCGCAGGGGCACCCGAATCTTCAGACCCAAGCACAGCGATACTCGGATAAAGCAAATTACTCGAGCGAGTAGTGCTTTTCCGAGTACGCTCGCTCATCTCTAGTGACTAGACCTATTTCTAGAGTCCTGGATAAAACATTCCCCCTTTCTCCTTTAGCTTGCCTTCTAGCGGACAAATGCCTGGGCTTTAATAACCAACAACATAAGCTTTCACATTATATATTTGCATGGCCACTAGAATCTACATTGCCTTCCAATGGCTGTCACTCACTCTTTCTCTGGACCCAGTCACTGCAAGAATCTTGAGAATGATGTTATACGAAAATCTGTCAGCCATGAGGGAAGATGGAATGGAATTATTCCTCAAAACCTGGAAACCATGGGCAGATTTTCTAGACATACTTGGCCTAAATAGACTTCTCAGCAGCTGAGGCACCAGGAATGATTGCCATATCTCCCTGAATATTTATAGATGGAAAATAGGACAAGGGATCTGAACAACTAAAGAAACAGCAAAGCTGGGAGGGGTGTGGCCGGTAAATGGGGTTCACTGGGGGGCGGTGGGAAAGACAGGATAATTGGCGCATATAACACATACTGAAAGTGAGAAGAGAAGGTGAGAGGCAAGTGGAAAGGGGGGACTAAACGTCTATATTTTGACAAAGTCTGTGGATTTTATTTGTGTAGTTCATTTCACTGATATGCAGATACCCTCTGTGTGGGGAATTCATTAAAGCTGTTTAATATGTCATATTGCAAATTTTCAATAAAATATTTTGAAACAAAAAAACACAAGTGGGTAGGAGTCCTAACATTGTTCTAAATGCAAACTATTTATCACATGCAAAAGTGTGATAAATAGGGAGTCTGATATTATTGTGAATTTCAATAACTTGTAATATGTCCATTGATATTGCCCTTTTCCCAATTCACGACTGCTGTAAAAACAATTAGACTTGTCAGCACAGCCTTTTAACCTTATAGGATTTGTACTAGTGTATCTGACATTAATTTTACTGTACCTAATCTTGCATTACTCATTTTCACTATTTTTGAGATGAGAAAAGAGTAAAAGAAAAGATTCACTTTCCTTGTATTATTTACCTTGTTCTGCTGATGTTCAAAACCAGAAATAGAAATAAGAAACTATCAGAGCGAAACATTGTATATTTATCAAAATTGCTGTAAAATATTATTCCTCCATGGCTGTTTCTATTAAAGCTGAAGTACTGAAGCCTAACCTTATTTTCTTCTTTCCACATAAAATGATTTAAGGTACATTTAAGTTTAACATTGTAAATCGTAAGTAACACTTTAATGAATATAGATATATTCTGTTTATTCATCTACGTTTAATTTATACAGTGTTCTCAATTTGAAGCACTAAATGCTTTATATAGATTTTTGAGCATTTATTTAGTAAGCGGTGTTTATTTTAATACTGAGGTTTGTTAACATTAGGTTAATAGTTTTTGTAACTTCATTCTGAACAAGCCTTTTAATCAATAATGTTAAACTACAAAACACAGCAAGAGCAATTATTGGTCCTCTTATTAATAGGAAAGGTAGAAACAAAGTTCTCCCTCTTTCCACATAAACATGCTAATTTGTATAGTGTAGTCTAACAACATTATGTATTGTCCCACAATGGGACACGAACTGTCGGTAGACCTGTATAAACCATTATGCTACTCTGGATAATGCCCAATATTTAGTTGGTGATTCTGCTTTATTAGGATATGGATTTATTTTGGGACTAAAATTGAACAAATATCTTATTTCCTTTACCCTACCTCCCTCATTCAACTCATGCACTGCTCTCTACTCCATTTTGCACTTCTGCTACTTTTTTCTCTCTCTCCCTCCCTTCTCTTCTGTGGCTTTGTAAAGTAGTGCAAATGTCCCCTGTGTATTTTAAAGCAATGCACTTTATTGGTATATGTACAGGATGTAATTTACCAGTGCAAGTGGATAAAACAACATTTGAAGGAGGCGAAACATGTAGACTTGTTAGGGTATGGCCAGATTTTGATGCAGGATAGCCACAGTGGCAAGCAACATGGGGGCATGAAAGAAGCAGTTCACACTGTACACGTGTTCCATATATATACGTGTATGGGTGCTGTCCCAGTGTGACACAGTTAGTAGGAGGTGAAAAACAGAGAGTGACAGCTAGATCATGACACAGAGCAAACTATACATTGTCTGGAGACATTGTGGGATATTCAACTGGAAAGTGTTAATGCATGAAGGCAGAGAACAGTGTGTAGGTCTTGTCAGAGGGAATACCTGGAGAATGAGTGACTATTAAAGGGGTTGTCTCGCGAAAGCAAGTGGGGTTAAGCACTTCTGTATGGCCATATTAATGCACTTTGATTGGCTGGAATCGGCACATGTCACAGGGCAGAGCTACGCGATGATGCATAGAAGGGGGCGGAGCCAGAACGCCGATGCTGCCGGACAGACTCGAAGGCAGAAGACCCTTCTGCGCAAGCGCGTCTAATCGGGCGATTAGACGCTGAAGTTAGACGGAGCCATGGAGACGGGGACGCCAGCGCAGGGAAGGTAAGTGAATAACTTCTGTATGGCTCATATTTAATGCACGATGTATATTACAAAGTGCATTAATATGGCCATACAGAAGTGCTTAACCCCACTTGCTTTCGCGAGACAACCCCTTTAAGCCAAAGTAGAGATAGAGAGTTAATAGGACTGGTTACATTGCAGTGGCTCAAATGAGCCCAGTTGCCAAAAGCACCATCACTACAGCTTTTTGCATTCTATTGATCTCTAGAGTAGGGCTTGTTTGTTAATTATTGGCATGCTTGTCAGAATTTAAAGAATATTTGGCATAGAGTTCAAGTGACTATACTTGCTGAGCATAGCAACCCGTCAAGCGGCCAGAGGTCTGACCACTCATGTTGCAGTTTCAGCAGATAAATAGTTTTTTAAATATATTTTTATATTTCCTTGCGGGTATTGGTATTAAATGTGCGTAAAGTAGCATAAGCCACTCAACAGTACTGCCATTAACGTTAATAAAATTATAGCACACTGGGCCTGTGGGAGCTCTAGCAACTGCTTTTTGTTCAGATATAGACGAAGAACTTAAAAGTAGAAGCTTTTGATGATGATTGTGTTTGAAGATGTAGCTGGGTATTTTTTACTCTATTTCATCTGAGTGAGCTATTTGAACTAGCATTTTCACGAAAGTAGCACTAGATAACTATATATTGTTTCAGGAAATCCACATCTGGTCCGCCCTTATCAGTCTTTTGATCTCTACAGTATTTCATTGTACATTTTCACACACCAACCATCCTGCCAGATGCACTACAGTGTACCACCATTACAGTACTGCATTTATCACGTATCTCCCTCAAACAACATTACTCTAGCAGTTGAATTTTCATCATCTGTTCCATGCTGCTCGTGCTATTGTTGCTATAATCCTTTGTTCTCATCACTTTCCAAGTATTGACTAAGAATAGTTTTCTTTTCTATTAGTCTTTTGGAACAGCTTAGCCACTTTCTCTGACACTATGTATAGGGATGAATGATTAGTAGAATAATTGGTTTGTGTTGGGATGGGCCAATTTCACCAGAATCATCATAAATCAGGACAGCCAATTCTAAGTCCCATTAAAGTCAAAGGGAGTAAAAATCAGATGCACTAATTTGACCTCCAGAACGTCCCTAATGCACAACAAATTGCATGGCAATACATCTATACATTTGGGGAACATTGCGCTCCTCCCAAAAATGGGTAAAAAATAGTGTACAGTGGTGCGGGGGTCACTTGTAGCACAGCGGTGTCACTAAAAACAAAAGAAGGACCACATAAGGTTTTCTACATATAAAATCATGCCAAGGAAGACAGTAGGTTATAAGTACTACTTGTTTTAAAAGCAATATCATAAATTTTGCAAAGGACGAATTCTACCAGGTGAACAGAACAGCCAAGCACAGGCCTTCTACAGCTGTCTGTTGTACTCTAGAAATTTTTTATTTACAGGAATGAGGAGCAGGGAGAGGAAACATGGCGGAGGAAGGAGAATAGCAGCAACAGTAACACCACCACTATCCGCAATAGCACTGTGAGAGTAATCCTTTAGATCAGGTAGAGTTAAGACAAGAGTCGCATGCGACAACACCCTTTAAAATAAATCAGACAACACATGCTGAGTCTACTTAAAGGGTAAAGCAACAGTCCCATCTTTTGGAGCCGCACCCTCATACTTTATAATAATAAAAAGTTGGTCTGAGAAAACATACACAAAAGGGATAGGAGACGGGGAGGGATTAAACATATTACATAATCAAGGTATATAGTTACATACATTCTTGCCTGTAAAAGTATTTTCTCAAAATGGGACATTATTCTGGCAAAAACAAAATAACATCTGGAAACACATTTGCAATATCACGCAATGTTGCACAATATTATACAATCAGAGGATAAACTCCCCCCCTACTGGCTATTCAGTTGGACATCCAATATAATCTCTGGAATAACTCTGGACTTCAGACTGTATTCACAATTCCAAGAAATAAATGTGCTTCTAATCATCTAGAAATAGAGAATGTCAAAATACATTCTTCTGTGTTCTTAAAGGGAATGGTTTACCCATCGGTCATATGAACCAAAGTCAGAGAACCACAAAAAATTGTTCTAACAGCACCTTGAAGGCAGCATGTGCTGCTTGTAGAAACATGAGGGCTATAGCTTTGTAGGTTCACATTGATGTATTTGTCATTTGGGGTTAGTAGGAGGAGGAAATATGGTGGAAGCAGGGGAAGAGCAGAAACAGCACGACCACTACCACCAGCAGCAACAGCACCTTGAGGGCATAGTGTGGTCTTTGATATAAATCTTTGCTCAGTCATGTGTGATTAAAAATTGTCAATGTGCTAACTAATCAATAGAATCTGCCATGGGGGTGCAGAAATCAGGTGAAATCAATGCCTGGTTCATTTTTCTAAATGTCAGGCGATCTACATTGTTTGTCTGTGGAGTAACTGCAGATCAAAGACGAGTGTGCCATTTTAGCGTGCTTTGAGGAAGCGACCAAAAATGATCAATTGTGATGATGCACTGATCAGTATGACCATGTATCTTGTCTTCTTGCTGAAACAGATACTACAATGCCTCAGGGACAATAAAATCTCACTCACATACCATGCATTGCCCATATGATGAACGTGGTAGTGTAGCAATTCATAAAGAATTTTATATCTACTGCTGGAAAAGGCCAGGAAACTAAAGAAAAAAAACACCTAATCTCAGTTTGGAAAAAGTCACCTAGAGCTCTATTGACCATTTTCTCAACTTGAGCTTCTATGTTGATTCTCCTGCTGAGGTAGTTGTGTTATTTTTGGGTCTGCTCGTATTTGGAAAATTCAAACAACAACGAGGTGAAAAAAGCTGCAATAATGCTAGTAATGTTGCAATTAGTATAGCATTGATCATGTATTCAATCATAAAGAAAATTGGTAAAGTTAATATACTATTAGTTTCACAATGTGACAATACAACATATATAACTGATACTCGGGACAAAATTTTCGCAATGCTCGAGGATTCGTTTCGAGTAACGAACCCCATTGAAGTCAATGGGCGACCCGAGCATTTTTGTATATCGCCGATGCTCGCTAAGGTTTTCGTTTGTGAAAATCTGGGCAATTCAAGAAAGTGATGGGAACGACACAGCAACGGATAGGGCAGGCGAGGGGCTACATGTTGGGCTGCATCTCAAGTTCCCAGGTCCCACTATTAAGCCACAATAGCGGCAAGAGTGGGCCCCCCCCGAACTGTCAGCGTAAAGATCGTTCTCCTCTGCCATAGCTGTAACAGCTGTGGCAGAGAAGAACGATGTTTGCCCATTGAATTCAATGGAGCCAGCAATACAGCAGGTTCCACTGAAAGCAATGGGCTGCCGGCGATCGCAGGATGAATTGTCGGGAAGGGCTTAAATATATAAGCCCTTCCCTGTAATTCATCCAGAAATGTGTTACAATAAAAATATATACCGGCGTATAAGGCGACGGGGCGTATAAGACGACCCCCCAACTGTCACCTTATACGCCGGCAATACAGTGGAGCAAAGAATAAAAATCACTACTCACTTCTTCTGACGTTCTGCGCCGCTGCTGCAGGCTGTCGCTCCCTCCTGGTCCACGGCAGAGCATTGGTTTCTGGACGCAGGGCTTGAAATCCCCGCCTCCAGAAACACAGCCAATCACAGCCATTCAATGACATCATTGTCATTGGCTGTGATTGGCTGAAGGCACGTGTGTTTCTGGAGGCGGGGATTTAAAGCCCTTCGTAGAGAAAGCAATGCTCTGCCGGGAACCAGGAGGGAGCGACAGCCTGCAGCAGCACCGCAGAACGTCAGAAGAAGTGAGTAATGATTTTTATTCTTTGCTCCACTGTATTGCCGGCGTATAAGGTGACAGTTGGGGGGTCGTCTTATACGCCCCGTCGCCTTATACGCCGGTATATATTTTTATTGTAACACATTTCTGGATGAATTGCAGGGAAGGGCTTATATATTTAAGCCCTTCCCGACAATTCATCCCCGCACACGCCGGCAGCCCATTGCTTTCAGTGGAACCTGCTGTATTGCTGGCTCCATTGAATTCAATGGGCAAACATCGTTCGTCTCTGCCACAGCTGTTACAGCTGTGGCAGAGAAGAATGATTTGTCTTCTATATGTTCTCAATGGGGTCGGCGCTGCTGCCGCCGGCCCCATTGAACGCATATAGAGAAGAGAACAGAAATCGCAGATCGCACATAGGTGCGATCTGCGATTTCTATGGCCTTAAGAAGGACTGTTAGGGTTCTTGAAACCTAAAATACTCCTAACACTCTCCCTATAGCAGCTCCACCAAGATACCACTTTCCCTGAACTAATGTCAGAATGCATCTGTGGCGAGCCGCGGGAGGGGCAGATTTTAATACTCGGGTGACACCTAATCTTGCCAGCCACTCACTGCAGGGGAGTGGTATAGGGCTTGAATGTTGCAGGGGGAAGTTGTAATGCCTTCCCTGTCTTTCTATTGGCCAGAAAAGCGCGCAAATTTGTCAGGGAAGAAAATGAAAGTAACCCGAACACCGCGTGGTACTCGTTACGAGTAACGAGCATCTCGAACACCCTAATACTCGAACGAGTATCAAGCTCGGACGAGTATGCTCGCTCATCTCTACTGATATGTATAAAACCACGCATCTCACAAAACAAAGAACTTGCTATAAGTAAAGTTTTACATGTAAGGCCTCACCATCCACACCAAATTGAAGAAACACTTCACTTCAAGTTTCTTGTGTTTAAATACTAACTTCTTGAGAGGTGTAGATAAATTGACTGAGCATCACCAATCACGTAAAGTTTGACACTACTCAATAATTCCTTCATTTGTTGAGAGTGGACATTTGTAGTGGAAGTATTACATAGTTTAGAAGGCTCCAAATTCATAAGATACCATCTGAGGGTTAGTAATTAAGCAGCCTCTAGAGTCATAAATTCTGGTTATTGGCCCGTAAAATCTGGCCAGTGGTAAACCACATCTTTCTCCTTGCTCATAAAACAATTGGAGGTTAAAGACTTGTCGGTCTTGGGTCTTTATGACTGAATGACAGCTGAGAGCTGCCCCTGATTGGTCCCTGCGCTGAGCCAATCAGAGGCAGCACTCACTAACCCATTCATGAATTCATGAATGGGTAAATGAGAGCTGCCTCTGATTGGTGAGGCTGTGACCAATCAGAGGCAGCTCATTCAGCAGGCGGGGATTTTAAATCCCCGGCTGCTGAATACTACTCAGAGCAGTTCAGGAGAACTGCCGCCGGCCGCAGCTGAACTCCGTCTGCTGGGACCAGGTGAGTATATATATATTTTTTTATTTTTACACATTTCTGGATGAATTGCTAGGAAGGGCTTATATATTTAAGCCCTTCCCGAAAATTCATCGTGAGATCGCCCGCAGCGCATTGCTCTCCATTGAATTCAATGCGCTGGACAGCGCTGCACTGCTCCGGCCCGTTTCTATTGAAACGCAGCTAGGAGCAGTTTTTCGGGCAATTTTTCGGCCCCGGTCACGCGATTTGCGGATGCGCATCCGTCATGCGATCCACAAATCGCCGGAAAAAAATGCCCGCGTGACTAAGGCCTTAGGGTGAATACCCACTTGCGTTTTTCTTGTGCTTTTTTCACGCCATATGGCTGCGTTTTTTTTCACGCAATTGTCAATTGACTTTCTAATGTTAAAAAAGCATTGCACCAAATTGCAAAAAACCAACTTGTGATGCATTTTTAACAGTAGAAAGTCCCATTGACAATCATGTGAAAAAAACGCAGCGATATCGAGTGAAAAAAACACGCAAGAAAAACGAAAGTAAGCAAAAAAGGATACAGCTTCCAATTGGGGGGAGGAAAGCAATATCACCAATCCATGGTTACTACCAAGTGTGCATTCTCAGATATAGGCCTTATTCAAACAACAATATATATGCAGCTATTTAGCTGCATCCAAAAATCGTAACCATCTGAAGCATTGGATTCCAATGTATTTATTCAGATGAGCGATTTTTAGCCACGTAAAAAATTGCATCCACAAAAATAGAACATCAGCAGCCATCTTCGGTCACTTATTTTATTTGCTGTATCCACAGATAAGTCTTGTCTGATCTTTGATGAGATTCACTGGAAGCCCCATGGAATCCTATGGGACCTAAAAAAAAAAAGGATGGGGAGGGAGATTAGCTGCATCCAAAACTAGTAAAAGAAGACAGCTGGCTCTATTTAGGCATTAGTAGTCATTCCGAGGATTTCCGGACTGCAGCGTATGCTTTTGCCGATACACTGCAGCTGCCATTGTGAACGGCAGAAAATATGTGGCTAAGAGAGATGAGCGAGCGTACTCGTCCGAGCTTGATGCTCGTTCGAGTATTAGGGTGTTCGAGATGCTCGTTACTCGAGACGAGCACCACGCGATGTTCGAGTTACTTTCACTTTAATCTCTGAGACATTTGCCCGCTTTTCTGGCCAATAGAAAGACATGGAAGGCATTACAACTTCCTCCTGTGACGTTCCAGCCCTATACCACCCCTCTGCAGAGAGTGGCTGGGGAGATCAGGTGACACCCGAGTATTTAAATCTGCCCCTCCCGCGGCTCGCCACAGATGCATAGTGACAGAGATTAGGGAAAGTGCTGTCTTGCTGTAGCTGCTATAGGGAGAGTGTTAGGTGTTATTTTAGTCTTCAAGAACCCCAACGGTCCTTCTTAGGGCCACATCTGACCTGTGCAGTACTGTTGAGGCTGCTTTTAGCAGTGTTGCACAATTTTTTTTTTTTTGTATATCGGGCGTGCAGACCATTGCGTCCTCAGTCTGCAGTCATTGTACTGAGTATAGGGGCAGTACTGGTGTGGCAGGGACAGTGGGAAAGGTAAAAGAGATATACTGTCTATATATGCAGTGGGCTTTTTCCAAAAAATTGGGGAAAAATACTATCTTTGGGCTGCCTGTGACCGTCTTCAGTGTACTGCGTGTCTGCTGGGGGTAGTAGTCCTAATTAATAGGCAGCTAAGCGTTACAGCAGGCTTGCGAAAAATTGTTTCCTGGCTCTGCTGTCTCCGTTACATCACCGCCGTCATAGCGCCAGAGGGAAACAGTATATATAATATACGCTGCATACAGTATCTGTCTGGTGTTTCAGCTCACCATTTAAACAAATTGAAGCAAATTACTTAAGGCCTACCGCTGCCCTTTGGCCACTTGACTGCTTCTGCGCTGTGAATTCCACTAGCTCAGTCCTGCGCACCTACGTCTCACTACAGGCATGCGCAAAATTGTTTCCTGGCTCTGCTGTGCCCGTTACATCACCGCCATCATAGCGCCAGAGGGAAACAGTATACAATATATACGCTGCATACAGTATCTGTCTGGTGTTTCAGCTCACCATTTAAACAAATTGAAGCAAAATACTTAAGGCCTACCACTGCCCTTTGGCCACTTGACTGCTTCTGCGCTATGAATTCCACTAGCTCAGTCCTACCCACGTACGTCTCACTACAGGCGTGCGCAAAATTGTTTTCTGGCTCTGCTGTGCCCGTTACATCACCGCCGTCATGGCGCCAGAGGGAAACAGTATACATAATATATGCTGCATACAGTATCTGTCTGGTGTTTCAGCTCACCATTTAAAAAAATTGAAGCAAAATACTTAAGGCCTACCACTGCCCTTTGGCCACTTGACTGCTTCTGCGCTGTGAATTCCACTAGCTCAGTCATACGCACCTACATCTCACTACAGGCGTGCGCAAAATTGTTTCCTGGCTCTGCTGTGCGTTCCGTAAGCGAAGTCAGCCTCCAACCAAAGGCCAATAAGCGGCACATTTAATTACAGCGTTCTGTTTCTGCTCTACTCGTAATACAGCATGCTGAGGGGTAGGGGTAGGCCTGGAGGATGTGGACGTGGGCGAGGACGCGGAGGCCCAAGTCAGGGTGTGGGCACAGGCCGAGCTCCTGATCCAGGTGTATCGCAGCCGACTGCTGCGGGATTAGGAGAGAGGCAAGTTTCAGGGGTCCCCAGATTCATCTCACAATTAATGGGTCCACGCGGTAGACCTTTATTAGAAAATGGGCAGTGTGAGCAGGTCCTGTCGTGGATGGCAGAAAGTGCATCCAGCAATCTATCGACCACCCAGCCTTCTACGCCGTCCAGAGCTGCAGCTCTGAATCCTCTGGCTGCTTCTACTCCTTCCTCCCAGCCTCCTCACTCCATGAAAATGACACATTCTGAGGAGCAGGCGGACACCCAGGAACTGTTCTCGGGCCCCTGCCCAGATTGGGCAGCAATGGTTCATCAACCACCAGAGGAGTTTATCGTGACCGATGCCCAACCTTTGGAAAGTTCCCGGGGTCCGGGGGATGAGGCTGGGGACTTCCGGCAACTGTCTCATGAGCTTTCAGTGGGTGAGGAGGACGATGACGATGAGACACAGTAGTCTATCAGTGAGGTAGTAGTAAGGGCAGTAAGTCCGAGGGAGGAGCGCACAGAGGATTCGGAGGAAGAGCAGCTGGACGATGAGGTGACTGACCCCACCTGGTTTGCTAAGCCTACTGAGGACAGGTCTTCAGAGGGGGAGGCAAGTGCAGCAGCAGGGCAGGTTGGAAGAGGCAGTGCGGTGGCCAGGGGTAGAGGCAGGGCCAGACCGAATAATCCACCAACTGTTTCCCAAAGCGCCCCCTCGCGCCATGCCACCCTGCAGAGGCCGAGGTGCTCAAAGGTGTGGCAGTTTTTCACTGAGAGTGCAGACGACCGACGAACTGTGGTTTGCAAGGTTTGTCGTGCCAAGATCAGCCGGGGAGCCACCACCACCAGCCTCACCACCACCAGCATGCGCAGGCATATGATGGCCAAGCACCCCACAAGGTGGGACGAAGGCCGTTCACCGCCTCCTGTTTGCACCACTGACTATCCCCCTGTGCCCCAACCTGCCACTGAGATCCAACCCCCCTCTCAGGACACAGGCACAACCGTCTCCTAGCCTGCACCCACACCCTCACCTCCGCTGTCCTCGGCCCCATCCAGCAATGTCTCTCAGCGCAGCATCCAGCCATCGATAGCGCAACTGTTTGAGCGCAAGCGCAAGTACGCCGCCACGCACCCGCACGCTCAAGCGTTAAACATGCACATAGCCAAATTGATCAGCCTGGAGATGCTGCCATATAGGCTTGTGGAAACGGAGGCTTTCAAAAACATAATGGCGGCGGCGGCCCCGCGCTACTCGGTTCCCAGTCGCCACTACTTTTCCCGATGTGCCGTCCCTGCCCTGCATGACCACGTCTCCCGCAACATTGTACGCGCCTTCACCAACGCGGTTACTGCCAAGGTCCACTTAACAACGGACACGTGGACAAGCACAGGCGAGCAGGGCCACTATATCTACCTGACGGCACATTGGGTGAACTTAGTGAAGGCTGGGACCGAGTCAGAACCTGGGACCGCTCACGTCCTACCCACCCCCAGAATTGCGGGCCCCAGCTCGGTGGTGGTATCTGCGGCGGTGTATGCTTCCTCCACTAAACCACCCTCCTCCTCCTCCTCCTCCTCCTCCTACGCAACCTCTGTCTCACAATCAAGATTTGTCAGCAGCAGCATGTCGCCAGCAGTCGGTGTCGCGCGGCGTGGCAGCACAGCGGTGGGCAAGCGTCAGCAGGCCGTGCTGAAACTACTCAGCTTAGGAGAGAAGAGGCACATGGCCCACAAACTGCTGCAGGGTCTGACAGAGCAGACCGACCGCTGGCTTTCGCCCTGAGCCTCCAACCGGGCATGGTCGTGTGTGACAACGGCCGTAACCTGGTGGCGGCTCTGCAGCTCGGCAGGCTCACGCACGTGCCATGCCTGGCCCACGTCTTTCATTTTGTGGTTCAGCGCTTTCTGAAAAGCTACCCACGCTTGTCAGACCTGCTCGGAAAGGTGCGCCGACTCAGCGCACATTTCCGCAAGTCCAAGACGGACGCTGCCGCCCTGCGGACCCTGCAACATCGGTTTGATCTGCCAGTGCACCGACTGCTGTGCGACGTGCCCACACGGTGGAACTCTACGCTCCACATGTTGGCCAGGCTCTATGAGCAGCGTAGAGCTATAGTGGAATACCAAGTCCAACATGGGCAGCGTAGTGGGAGTCAGCCTCCTCAATTCTTTACAGAAGAGTGGGCCTGGTTGGCAGACATCTGCCAGGTCCTTGGAAACTTTGAGGAGTCTACCCAGCTCTGCGACGATGCTGCAATCATTAGCGTCACCATTCCTCTGCTATGCCTCTTGAGAAGTTCCTTGCAAAGCATAAAAGCAGATGCTTTGCGCTCGGAAACGGAGGCGGGGGAAGACAGTATGTCGCTGGATAGTCAGAGCACCCTCATGTCTATATCTCAGCGCATTGACGAGGAGGAGGAGGAGCATGAGGAGGAGGGCGAAGAGACAGCTTGGCCCACTGCTGAGGGTACCCATGCTGCTTGCCTGTCATCCTTTCAGCGTGTATGGCCTGAGGGGGAGGAGGAGGAGGATCCTGAAAGTGATCTTCCTAGTGAGGACAGCCATGTGTTGCGTACAGGTACCCTGGCACACATGGCTGACTTCATGTTAGGATGCCTTTCTCGTGACCCTCGCGTTACACGCATTCTGGCCACTACGGATTACTGGGTGTACACACTGCTCGACCCACGGTATAAGGAGAACCTTTCCACTCTCATACTCGAAGAGGAAAGGGGTTTGAGAGTGATGCTATACCACAGGACCCTGGCGGACAAACTGATGGTAAAATTCCCATCCGACAGCGCTAGTGGCAGAAGGCGCAGTTCCGAGGGCCAGGTAGCAGGGGAAGTGCGGAGATTAGGCAGCATGTACAGCGCAGGCAGGGGAACACTCTCCAAGGCCTTTGCCAGCTTTATGGCTCCCCAGCAAGACTGTGTCACCACTCCCCAGTCAAGGCTGAATCTGCGTGAGCACTGTAAAAGGATGGTGAGGGAATACGTAGCCAATCGCACGACCGTCCTCCATGACGCCTGTGCTCCCTACAACTACTGGGTGTCGAAGCTGGACACGTTGCCTTAACTCGCGCTGTATGCCCTGGAGGTGCTTGCTTGTCCTGCGGCTAGCGTCTTGTCAGAGAGGGTGTTTAGTGCGGCTGGGGGAATCATCACGGATAAGCGTACCCGCCTGTCAACTGACAGTGTCGACAGGTTTACACTCATAAAGATGAACAAAGCCTGGATTTCTCCAGACTTCTCTTCTCCACCAGCGGACAGCAGCGGTACCTAAACAATACATAGGCTGCACCCGCGGATGGAAGCACCGTTCTCTATCACCATAAAAAACGGGGACCTTTTAGCTTCATCAATCTGTGTATTATATTCATCCTCCTCCTCCTGCTCCTCCTCCTGAAACCTCATGTAATCACGCCAAACGGGCAATTTTTCTTAGGCCCACAAGGCTCAGTCATATGACTTTTGTAAACAATGTTTATACGTTTCAATTCTCCTTAAAGCGTTGAAACTTGCACCTGAACCAATTTTTATTTTAACTGGTCTGCCTCCAGGCCTAGTTACAAATTAAGCCACATTAACCAAAGCGATTAATGGGTTTCACCTGCCCTCTTGGTTGGGCATGGGTAATTTTTCTGAGGTACATTAGTACTGTTGGCACACCAATTTTTTTGGGCCCTCGCCTACAGTGGAATCCTAATAATTTTTATGGGCTTCGCCTGCACTCATGCTACAGCAAGGTGTGTAGGGTTGGCCCACACTTTTGCTACATAAATGTAACTGGGGCCTTGTCTATACTGCAACTACTGAAATGTGAAAGAGACTGTTATCTCCCTAAACTGCTGCAACGGGAATGTTACTGTGGCCTGTCTTGAGTGCTACTACTACTGAAATGGAACTAATACTGTGCTCCCCCTATACTGCTGCTTCGGAATTGTTACTGGGGCCTGTCTTGACTGCTACTACTACTGAAATGGAACTAATACTGTGCTCCCCCTATACTGCTGTTTCGGAATTGTTACTGGGGCCTATCTTGACTGCAACTATTACTGAAATGGAACTAAGACTGTGCTCCCCCTATACTGCTGCTTCGGAATTGTTACTGGGGCCTGTCTGGACTGCTGCTACTACTGAAATGGAACTAATACTGTGCTCCCCCTATAATGCTGCTAGTGATA
This sequence comes from Eleutherodactylus coqui, assembly GCF_035609145.1. Lineage (NCBI taxonomy): Eukaryota > Metazoa > Chordata > Amphibia > Anura > Eleutherodactylidae > Eleutherodactylus > Eleutherodactylus coqui. The sequence continues at coordinate 167,419,134 of NC_089838.1, read as the reverse complement.
TGTTACTGGGGCCTGTCCCTAATGCTACCGCTGAAATGTTACTAATTCTGGGCTCTGCCTATACCGTTGCTAATGCTATGTCACTGGGGTGTGGAAACGGAGGCTTCCCAAAGACATGATGGTGGCGAGGCCATTTCCCACCAACGCGGTTACTGTTAAGGTGCATATAACCACGGACACGTGAAGAGGACACGTAGTGCCTCAAAAACATCCCCCTCCTCCTCCAACAATTAAAACATTCTTGCCAAATACCTTTGCATTGGTCCGTCTGGTGGCAGTCCAAGAATTTCACCTTTACCGACACAACAAGAGAGCCCACCCACCATCGCCCCGCCACGGCCCACTTAATCCTGGCCACATTCCGAAAACCAACTCAATAAAACCATGCTACTAGGTCCGCAGTCGCCACCACATTCCCACCAACGCGGTTACTGTTAAGGTACATATTACCACTCTGACTGGGGCATGCACTGTGGGCCGAAGCACACCTGTATTGTATGTGACGTTAGCTCTGCTGAGCAGGGCACTACAATGGGATACGTTTATGTACCGCCGATGGGTTCCAGGGAGCCACCCATGCTGTGGGTCCACAGGGACTTCACATTAGGAATTTGTACCTGCCAGTGTCTATGTATTAAAAACTCCGGTCAGACTGGGGCATGCAGTGTGGGCCGAAGACCACCTGCATTTAATCGGACGTTACCTCAGCTGTGATGGGCAATGCAATGGGATATATTTATGTACCGCCGGTGGCTTCCTGGGACCCACCCATGCTGTCGGTCCACACGGAGTTGTAACTGCATGTGTCTACTTATAAAGAACCCCAGTCTGACTGGGGCATGCAGTGTGGGCCGAAGCCCACCTGCATTTAATCTGACGTTTGCTCTGCTGTCCAGGGCACTGCAATGGGATACATTTATGTACAGCCGGTGGGTTCCAGGGAGCCACCCATGCTGTGGGTCCACATTGACTTCACATTAGGGATTTGTACCTGCCAGTGTCTATGTATTAAAAACCCCGGTCAGACTGGGGCATGCAGTGTGGGCTGAAGAAAACCTGCATTTAATCGGACATTACCTCAGCTGTGATGAGCAATGCAATGGGATATATCTATGTACCACCGGTGGCTTCCTGGGAGCCACCCATGCTGTCGGTCCACATGGAGTTGTAACTGCATGTGTCTACTTATAAAGAACCCCAGTCTGACTGGGGCATGCAGTGTGGGCCGAAGCCCACCTGCATTTAATCTGACGTTTGCTCTGCTGTCCAGGGCACTGCAATGGGATACATTTATGTACAGCCGGTGGGTTCCAGGGAGCCACCCATGCTGTGGGTGCACACGGAATTCCCATTGCGGAGTTGTACCTGCCTGTGACTATTTATAAAAAACCCCGGTCTGACAGGGGCATGCAGACCCCTTGACAGAATGAATAGTGTGTGGCACATGGGTTCCCCATTGCTATGCCCACGTGTGCAGCTCCTGATGGAGGTGGCACAGGATTGGATTTCTCATTGCTTCTGTACAGCATTGTGGGCTATTGCCCTGCCCCTTTTAAAGAGGGTTGCTGCCTGTCCCTGCCAACCCTCTGCAGTGTGTGCCTCCGGTTCCTCCTCATGGCAGATGCACTTATAAATAGACATGAGGGTGGTGTGGCTATGAGGCCAGCGTGTGGCATGAGGGCAGCTGAAGGCTGCGCAGGGACACTTTGGTGTGCGCTGTGGACACTGGGTCACTGATTATCTATTTGTTGAGTTTCTATGATCTACTTATACTGATTATTTAGTGGTGTATTACAATAGTATTTAGAGATGGTTAGCAGATTATAAGTATAAAGCACTGCTAAACACTCTAAACATAAAATAATTTATTAAAGAATTTTAACCCAGCACTTCAAAATTATTTTCCAAAGGAGCGCTGAGTAATTGACTCTATGCAACTGCTGCCGCGGGCAAAGGTTCCAGACAGTCATTTGGTTAATGGAAATAAAATTTTATATGTCTTCCTCTGATATCTGCATAGTGCATTCTGATTGGTCGTTTATCTGAGACTGAAAAAAAAAATAAGATTAATTTATTACAAGGGACATTCAAACCTCCAGAATTTGATATCAAGTTAATTACTCAATCAAAACAACTTGGAAATTAATACCTTCCTATAGCAATAAGAATAATTGGAAATGTAACATACAGATGTGTGCTAACTTTAATTACTTCACTAGCTTACTACTGCTATTTTAGGGCATCAGGGTTAATTATAAGCACAATTAAAAATAAACTTTAGATATTTTTCAACCCATGTACAACCATTTTTTCGTAGGACGCATAATATAGTATTGACATTCTAGCTATAAAAAGTAATGAGAGATTACTTCTAGAGAAGAATAGCTCTGTAATAGCTAATCTATGTGTTAACTAATTTATGTACCATACTATTCAATCTGTGCATAACCTATACATACCTCTAAGTGATATGGTCACATAGTTCCCATGTAATTTAAAGCGCCAAATAATACCACCACACTGTGACCACATATTAATTCCCCATAGTGTCTGACTAATACCACAATATGTTAGCTGAATGAAAACCACTATACTAGCTACAAGTTTAACAGGCACTCTGAGGACCATACAAGTGATTACATTACAGATAAATCCAGTGACTCATAAATGATGCCTTCTCTGACTTAACTTGTTCACTTTTCTTTTCCTATCCATCTGACATTTGATGACTGCAAAGTTTATTGCCAAAGCATTAGTGGCCACTCACTTCTTTAGCTACTCCAGATCTCGACAACAGCACAAATTAAGAACCCAGACCCTACCCCTCAACTAATTGCAGGCCATAGACCAAATTCAAACAATGACATGGGCACCCAGATACAGAACTATGTATCAGAGCTTTATTTATTAACGAGCACTTGTCTGTCCACATGACCATGGACAGACATTTGCCATCTGGCAGTAAGCAATGAGCATTCCTATTAAATAAGTGTAAGCAGAGGAATAGGAATAAGTGTAAATAGAGATATTGCAATATAAGAATCTATACAAAGAGCATATTGCAATATAAGATGACTATATATATATATATATATATACATATATATAAAATGTTGATTGCATTAATCTTCTATTCTGGCTTCTATCTGAATAAATATACTACTAGATATGCTTGGTGCACTCCAGGAAAATTTTACTTTCCGAGTTGTGAGGTTGTGTTGTAGCTAATGTTATGTTATGGTATGACCTGCAAAGTTTAATGGAGGGGCACAGAGTCAACGGCTTTGAGCTGCACCACAGTTTTTAACTCTATCCAAAGTTGAAAGTGATATTTGTTAGAGATATAGGGTACTAAACAAAGAATTTGGGGCATGAGTCTTGAATGTCTGGTGCTAACAATGTCCCTGCCTAAGGACAGCATAAACATTATGCAATTTATGTAATTGTGCTGCCCTTATAATAACTTCATTATAAGTCATTATTATCATTCATATAAGAGGATTAATTTGCTACCAAGCAAAAAGCATGGATGTCCCTCCATAAGCATTACTTTTACCCTAGGGTACAAAAGAAAGCTTTGCCAGCCACATCATATAATAGCGCACTCTGCATCCCTTTTAGCCATGCCTCTAATTATGAGATAAGTAAACATTTTTTTCCTTATTACCTGTGTGGGAGCAAGATAAAAATATTGGCTTCCTGCTAGAGGTTTTGTTAAACAGACTTGTGTTTTGAAGAGCAGTTCACCAAATGTCTTTTTGACAGCCTTTCTATGCAATATTTTGACAACTTTTTATGTAAGTAATGAGCTGTTTCTGAGATAAATCCAGAAATTATGGCTTTTTCAATTTAAGATTTTCCTTTTTTGTTGAGAAGATCCACCTAGGTGTCATTAGAGATTAAATACATTACTTTTATCTAGATTGGTACCTTTTCTTTCATTAGAAAAAAATAAATTTAGATACATTTTTCATTAATCCTGTTAAAATTCTAATTAAAAAGTATTTCATATAGTCAACTTTGATATGGCAAAACAAGTATTTAAGAAGGTTACAGTGGCTTATAGTTGACTTACCTATGACTGGTGTACTTTCATTCACTTTGCCAAAACTGCTGCCAAATATAGCAAATAATTAAAGCATGGTTTGGGGTGAGTGGGCTTCTTTGTTAGGTATGATTTACATATCAGGATAAAATAAGTGAGAGCTTTCAATAATAAATGTGATATAATAATTACTTCAATTAATGAATTAAAGGGCAGGTCATCAATAGTTGAGCTCTGGGGGTCCTTAACTCGGAAAACCCACCGATCAGCTTTTCACTGGGTTCACTGTCATTGCAGACAGAGCCAGAAGCAGATACCAGATACCAGAAGCAGATGCCAACATTGTAGTGGGAATTGTACCAGCAATATCAACCCAGCCCACTGCGATGGTGACAGAGTCGTCTGGTTCTGGCTCTGTTCACAATGTTAGCAAGCCCAGGGAAAGGTGTGCTTTTAATAATGTAGGCTAGTGTGTTGATTAAGATAGGTAGCTTCATGCCACTTGTTTAGATATCCTAAAGATGATGCGAGGCACGAAGTTTGTTGCAGATGCTATGGTGATGACCCACAGAGAGAGAGAGACATTTCATACCAGTGGGGCTTCCTGTTCCAGCTCACAGTCAGAAAGGATGGCAGATCTGCTGCCTGTCGCTCTCTGGGAGATCTGCCACATTTCCTTAGTGCTTTTGAGCTTCCTATGATCTTCCTGCCAGAGTGGCCAACAGGCCCCTCACTTCCAATGTCGGCACTGAGAGAGCACTGGCACACGGTACCGCCAGAACAATGCAGAGAGCGTCAGCGCCCACATAATTAACCTACATGACCAGAAGCTGCTGGATGAGTGGCCATTTCCTGCAGAGATCTAGAATGAGTCACCTCGAAAAGCACAGAAGGAAAATGTTATAGTTTTTGCTAGCAGTTAAAATTGAATATGTTGAGATAAAAGAAACCTGAACACACATTGCAGTTATTATAGACAATGATTTGGTTTGCTGAAAATTCGCAGAAACCATTCTCCTCCTTGATAAGATTTTTGTTATAGCTTACATGTTTGATGCCTGTTTCATAAAAAATTACCTGTAAGGATTTTACACAAATAAGGGAGACAGAACAATACCTCTACCGGTTTTACACATCACACATAGGAGATGGTAGTGGCGCTCCTCCTTTGCTTGCCTTTTCTCCTCTATTTAGGGTGGACAACATGCATTGTCCTAATGCTAGTTTTGGACTAGCGCTTTGCTTAGTTTTGTTGGGGCTTGTCCCGAATAGAAGTTCCCTATTTTTTACCTTTCCCCATCTCCAGGTCCCTTCCCTCCTCCTATTCCAATCACAGACAACCAGAGTCAACGCACCAATACTAGAACCATGACTAACATCACATTTTGCTCATATAACACCAGGGGATTAAACAAACCCACAAAAAGGGGACAGATTATGGCATTTTTACACAAAAAAAGCAGTAATGGTAGCCCTACTGCAAGAAACCCATTTTCAATCTTACAATATAGCACAGTGTAGATCCTGCTTCTATATAATCTGGCACTATAGCTCCCATCCCAATAAAAAATCTTGTGGAGTTTCCATAGCACTTCACAAAAATTTCCCACACCAATTTATTTCTTCCAAAATCAAAATTAGGCAAAGTCCTAGACCAGACAGATTTACACCCAGATTTTACAAACTCTGTAGTAATCTATTAGCCCCACTCCTACTCAAATCTTTCAACGCCATATCTATGGCCTGCCTGTTTCCCCCTCAAGCCCTGCAAGCTATCATAGCGGTGTTGCAGAAGCCAGAAAAAGATCCTTCATCCTGATACAATTTTCATGCCATACTCCTGCTCAATATAGACACAAAATTATATTCCAAGATATTATTCTCTCATTTAACACACATCATCCCATCTGGAGCAAGTAGGCTTTGTCTCAGGTTGTGAAGCAAAGTATAACACTATTAAATCGAAATCGCTGATTTCACGGGCTCACATCTCTGGGGACCCCCCATGTTTACTGTCAATTGATGTAGCCAAAACGTTTGATAGAGTTCACTGGGTTTCCTAGAGGCAACCCTGTGAAAGATAGGCATGGGCCTCTGATTTAGAAACTGGGTTATGGCTTTATATAACCGTCCAATGGCAAGGATTCTAATAAATGAATCTATTTCTTCACCACTAAAAATTTAAAATGGCACCAGACAGGGATGCCCCTTGTCCCCCTTTTAACATATTCTCACAATGTAGTCATTAGCAAATGAACTAAGGAACCTCAATACTTAAGGAATTAAATGTGGAACTTGTGAGCATAAATTAGCTTTATTTGTCGATGACCTACTAATGTACATAATGAATTGTAGGATTGCATTTCCAGCCACCCTGAAAGAATTCAAAAAGTTCAGAAGAATCAGCAACTTAAAAGTAAATATTCACAAATCCGAAATCCTTAATATAACCCTCTCAAAGAATAAAACATCTCAACTAAAATCCATAACTCCACTGCGTTGACATGAAAGTGCCATTAAATATTTGGGGATCTCTCTGCCAGCCGATCCAAATCAATTATTTGATCAGAATTACAAAAAAAAAAATGCTCTCGACATTAGAAGCAGACTGGCAGAGATGGCAGCCACTCATGCTTTCCTGGTTTGGCAGGATAAATGTGCTAAACATGGATTCTCTACCCAAATTCTTTCCAAACCCTCCTCATCAAGCTATGCAGCTCTTACTTGTTACACATTCACAAGGCCACAAAGAAGTTCATATGGGGTAACACTAGATTGCATCTAGGATCTAGGACACCCATAGAATACAAATAGAAGGGGGGTGCAGGATTGCCAAACTTTGCTCTATACCGTGGAGCAGCCATCTGCAAGTGTATCCTGGACCTTATGCATAATCGTTTCTTCCAAACTATGGGTGGAAATGGAACAGGATGCCACACCATATCAAGCCCAGGGTATTTTTGGCTACCTCATCAGTCGGCCTAACAAATGCCTAACCTATCACCATTCATGAGCGAACTGATAGATGCATGGGACACGCTCATGTCACGCCTAAACCTGGTATCCCGACCTGGCCCACTCATGCCTCTGTTGGGTAACCGAGAATTTATGGCTTTGCTTGGCAGCTTCGCACTACTCTCCAGACTGGAAGCATGGGTGTGAGGTCCCTGTAAAAAATGATGGGTGACAAGGGTCCACTGACCAGGGCATGGTTTCAGTACCTGCAGTTATATACATACTTACAATATCTCAGCCCTGGAGTACAACTCATGGCCCCTCTATCCCAGTTCAAAAAACTTTGCATGTCATCCACAGCACCTATAAAAATATTTCTCAGGTATACCATATCTTGTTGGCAGAGGAAACAGGGAAAGACTCATTGGCATTTAAGCGAGGTTGGGAAAAAGAACTAGGTAAAACTTTTACAGAAAAACAATGGGCCAAAATTTTCACTCTGACACACAAAGACTGTAGGTCTAGCAAAGACCAGGAAGCTGTTAAGTCAATGGTATAGAACCCCAGTGAGACTAGTCAAAATGTTGCCTCAGACTTCACACTCCTGTTGGAGGTGCACCTCAGGTACAGGCTCCTTCATAGATATTTGGTGGTCTTATCCCCTAATAAGGCCCCTGTGGCATGACATAAACAATCTATTCAACGTAGCTTATCATTTATCTTTAACCTTTTCCCCAGAGTTAGTTCTGCTTTCATTGCTTCCAGGCTCTCTGGCACAGACTAAAAAGAGCCCACTCAGATATTTTTCTCCTAGCCATGAGCCAGCTTATTCCAAAATTATGGAAAACAACATCACTGTTGCAGCCGTTCTGAGGTCCTCACCTCGCTTTCAGGCCAGACCAGGGTTTGGCAGTATCCTTACCTCTCCTGGAGCTGAGGGGTGTGGTGGTTGCAAGAGTGAGGTCATTCCTCACCTGGTGCTGAGTAGCTCTGCTCTTATTTAAGCAGTGCTAGCATTTACCCCAGTGCTGGTCAATGCTTCAGTTGCGGCTGGACAGCTGCTGAGAAACTCACCCTGGCTGAAGCTCCGCCGTGCAAGCTAAGTTCTCATTTCTGCTTTGTTTGGTTTTCTGTTTCCCTTTCTTTTGTAATAGGGCTCGCTGTTAGGGAATTGTCAGTGGCCCAGGCACGCGTACGGTCCCGCACCTAATGGAGCGGTCGGCCCGCCGAGTAGGCAGGGCCCCCTCCCGGGTTAGGGGTTTTGTAGGGAAAGGATTTCCCGTAGTTTTTGTTTCCGTTGCACTGTCATGCCTTTTTCGTTTGTCTTGGATATTGCACGTCCGGTGGGATGCAACAGATTGACCAGCCCGTAGATACTCAGGGAGATTCTGTGTGGTTATTATGAATCTCCTTGAGGTTTTGTCGCACCAGCTTGGCACGCTGGCTGCTGAGGTCGCAGAGATAAAACAGCGAGAACTTGTGCTGCAGGTTCCCCACAAGGAACCAAAGATTGAGTTACCTGACCGTTTTTCTGGTGATAGGCAGAAATTCGGATCTTTTCGGGATGCCTGTAAACTCTATTTTAGACTGCGTCCAGGCTCTTCAGGGGACGACGCCCACAGGGTGGGCATTGTAATGTCCAGGCTGCAGGGGGCGCCACAGGTGTGGGCTTTTTCATTGCCCCGATGTCTGAGGTCTTGGCCTCAGTGGATAATTTTTTTTCTGCATTGGGTCTTATCTATGATGACCCAGATAAGATATTGGTGGCTTAGGGAAATATCAGATGTTTGCGACAGAAAAACTCCACTGTTGACTATTGTGCTAAGTTTCGGTGTTGGGCAGCAGAAACTCAGTGGAATGACCCTGCCTTAAAGAGTCAGTTCCATTGTGGTCTGTCCAATGAGATCAAGGACGTACTGATAGGATATCCAGTACCCCGCAGTCTAGATGAGGCCATGTCTCTGGCTATTAAAGTTGGGAGACGGATCAGGGAGAAGCACCAGGAGCTGTTTATGGATCCCGGCCTCTTACCTGCAGGTATGGAAGAGCCCATGCAGCTGGGGTCTCTAGCTGGCGGGGTTAGGAGGAGAAGGACGGTACGGTGTAAGGACCGACGCTTTATCTGTAATCGCACGAGTCATATGGCTCAGCTTTGCCCACGTCGTAATGACTAGTCGGAAAAACTAGATAGCCTGGAGGTTAGAGGAAAGGTTCCTCTAGGCCATCAGGTCGCTTGGGTATCATCCTCCAGGCTGGTACTTCCCACTGAGATTTTTTGTGGCAGTGTTGGCAATCCCATAAGCGTCTTTCTGGATTGTGGAGCTAGTATTAATTTAATACATCAGGAGACGGTCAAATGTTTAGGCTTAGAGATGAATGCTTTGGATTTTCCTATTCCTGTGTCCGCTGTAGATGCTGCTCCACTATCTCAGAAAAGTCTGAGTTTTTGTGTGCTCAATGTCCATTTAAAGATTGGGCTGTTCCACATAGAGATTATAACATTATATGTCATGGAATCCCTCCCTACGCAAGTAGTCTTGGGGTTGCCTTGGCTATGCTTAAACAACCCAGTAGTGGACTGGGAGAGGGGGGACATTGCTAAATGGAGCCCGGGTTGTCTGTCTGGTTGCATTTCTGTTGATATAGCTTCTATTCAGGCAGAAGGGTTGCCTGAATTTATCGCGGACTTCTCTGATGTGTTTTCCCAGGAAGGGGCAGACAAATTACCACAGAAAGGGGAATTGTGCAATTGAACTTCTCCCTGACTGCAAGTTTCCCAAGAGTCGCATGTTCAACATATCTGCCCCTGAGAGACTGGTGCTCAAAGATTATATCCAGGACAGTTTAAGAAAGAATCATATACGGCCATCTAATTCCCCACTAGCAGCTGGTTTCTTTTTTGTAAAGAAGAAAGATGGTGGGTTACGTCCCTGTGTTGACTTTAGGGAATTGAACAAGATCACGAAACGCAATCCATACCCTCTCCCCCTTATCCCGGATCTGTTTTCGCAGTTGAATCGCTCCAACTGGTTCTCTAAACTAGACTTGCATATAATTTAATCCGGATTAAGGAGGGGGACGAGTGGAAGACGGCGTTTAATACCCCAGAGGGGCATTATGAGAGTCTGGTGATGCCTTTTGATCTCACTAATGCCCCTGCAGTATTTCAGTCCTTTATCAATGAGATTCTCTATCAGTTTGTGGGCAGATTTGTATTAGTATATTTAGATGATATTTTGATCTTTTCCCTGGATTTCGAGTCTCATGTTTCCCATGTTCGCCAGGTCCTCTAAGTTTTGCGTGAGAATTGTTTGTTCGCCAAAAGAGAAAAATGTGTGTTTGCGGTACAAGAGATCACATTCTTGGGGCATATAATTACCCAAGAGGGTTTCAAGATGGATCCTGAGAAGGTTCAAGCAGTGCAGGATTGGGTCCTACCAGAGGATGTGAAAGCCCTACAAAGGTTCTTGGGATTCGCCAACTATTACCGTAGATTCATTAGGAACTTTTCAGTGATTGTTAAACCCCTCACGGATATGACTAAGAAGGGTTGCTTTCCTACTAAATGGTCGGCAGAAGCAATGCAGTTATTTCAGAGATTGAAGAAGTGTTTTGCGACGGCTCCGGTTCTGGTGCAGCCAGATTCTTCTAGGCCTTTTATTGTTGAGGTCGATGCTTCAGAGGTGGGGGTTGGAGCAGTGCTATCTCAGGGGACGGAGACATTGCAAGATCTCCGCCCGTGTGCATTCTTCTCTCGTAAATTTTCGTCTTCGGAACGAAATTATTGGGGACAGGGAATTGCTGGCGATTAAATGGGCATTCGAGGAGTGGCGTCATTTTCTAGAAGGGGCGCGACACAAAGTAACGGTTTTCACTGATCACAAAAACCTCATATATCTGGAATCGGCTAAGAGACTTAAAGGGGTTGTCCCGCGGCAGCAAGTGGGTCTATATACTTCTGTATGGCCATATTAATGCACTTTGTAATGTACATTGTGCATTAATTATGAGCCATACAGAAGTTATAAGAAGTTTTTCACTTACCTGCTCCGTTGCTAGCGTTCTCGTTTCCATGGAGCCCGTCTAATTTTCGGTGTCGGAGACTTGGTTTGGTTGTCTACCAGAAATACAGAACTCAAACAACCGTCAGCCAAACTTGGCCCGCGATTTATCGCGGTTGCCTTTCGGTTAGAAATTCCCAGTGCGATGAAGATTAACAATGTTTTCCACAAATCTCTGCTCAAAAGATTCATCGATTCGGGGAATGACTCACCCCTCCCTGCTCCTGTGCTAGTGGATGGGGAGGAGCAGTTTGTAATAAGTCGCATTTTGGACTCCCGTCGAGTCAGGAATTCCTTGCAGTACCTTGTACATTGGCGCGGTTATGGCCCAGAAGAGAGGTCATGGGTTCCTGCAGCGGATGTTCATGCGGATCGTCTGGTAAAAAATTTTCACAGATCAAACCCTGGTCGTCCTGGTCCTAAGGTCCTGGGGCCCCTTCTAGAAGGGGAGGTACTGTTATAGCCATTCTGAGGTCCTCACCTCGCTTTCAGGAGAGACCAGGGTTTGGCAGTATCCTTACCTCTCCTGGAGCTGAGGGGGGTGGTGGTTGCAAGAGTGAGGTCATTCCTCACCTGGTGCTGAGTAGCTCTGCTCTTATTTAAGCAGTGCTAGCATTTACCCCAGTGCTGGTCAATGCTTCAGTTGCGGCTGGACAGCTGCTGAGAAACTCACCCTGGCTGAAGCTCCGCCGTGCAAGCTAAGTTCTCATTTCTGCTTTGTTTGGTTTTCTGTTTCCCTTTCTTTTGTAATAGGGCTGTGTAGCTCTGCTCTTATTTAAGTTTTTCATTTGTTTTGGATATTGCACGTCCGGTGGGACACAAAAATCACCTTCTACATGGCTACAATGGATAGAGACATTAGATGAAATAATGCATATGGAAGAGATTAGAGAATTATGACATTAAACATGCAAGCTTTTATAATACTTGGGCAACTTGGATAACATTTCGTGCCTCTCCCATGTCTAAATGTTTGGTTGATATCGGGTGTTGCAACCCGATAATCAGAATTTACTACATTTTTCATCCTCCACTCATCCAAATATTGCAATAAGAGGCTCAAGCCCAACAGGTTGGTGGGCATTTCCCCACCTTCCCCTAATATCTCCTCTGTCTTTCCTCTCACAGTTTTCTCAAATGTTGCCATGTTATCGACCTATGGTCTGGCCATGCCTGGGTTGAGTGTAGACCTATTTTTTCTTTTATTATTCATAGTGTTTAATAAAATAGAAGAACTATATAGTTTGAGTCTAATAAGGAATTATATCATATAACTGTTGATGCATATCTTGATTGTAAATGCATTCCTCTATGTACCTTGTAGTTCTTCAATAAAATATTTTTGAACTATAAATGTAGATATGCATGCAAGGCATCAATAGACATCCAAGATATTAAGAAAGATATCAAAATAGATATATAGGAGCAAAAGATACAAATAGGATATACAAATAATGCATCCGCAAGATATGGAAAAGCAATTATACTTGTCATCAGTGGTACATCGCATATCAATTTGGGGTGGTAGAGTTGATGTTCATCATCCCCAGAGGTCAAGAGTGGACTCCCCTCTGGCTTTGTCTACAGGGAACTTATAAACCATGGATGATGCTACTAAATTATCCAGGGAGACATTTTATAGTCATTCTGTTAAGTGTTGTAAAGCAAAGTTTTCCTCTAAGGCCTGGGTCACATGGGCGACTTTTCGCGCGATTTGCGCATGCGCATGCGACCGGCGATTTTATAGAACCATTGCTTTGCAATGGTATCGGACACATGGGCGCTTTTTATGCGCTTGTCCGATAATTTATAGAACAGAAATCGCGCCTATCTGCGATCTGCGATTCCTTGCGTTCGGTATATGCGCTCAATGGGGCCAACGGCAGCAGCACCGACCCCATTGAGAATATATACTACACAAATCATTCTCCTCTGCCACAGCTGTAACAGCTGTGGCACAGAAGAATGATGTTTGCCCATTGAATTCAATGGAGCCGACAATACAGCCGGCTCCATTGAAAGCAATGGGCTGCCGGCAAGCGCGGGATGAATTTTCGGGAAGGGCTTAAAAATATAAGCCCTTCCCTGAAAATCATCCAAAAATGTGTAAAAATAAAAAAAATATATATACTCACCTTGTCCCCGCAGACAGAGTTCAGCTGCGGCCGGCCGGCCGGCCGGCAGTTCTACTGAGCTACTCTGAGTAGTATTCAGCAGCTGGGGATTTAAAATCCCCGCCTGCTGAATGGGCTGCCTCTGATTGGTCACAGCCCCCACCAATCAGAGGCAGCTCTCACTCACCCATTCACCCATTCATGAAAACGCCCGTCTGACCGAGGCCATATATATTAGAGAGACATTGTGCAGGTCAGAATAAATTACATACCTTAAGGAACTCATCTAATCCGGCAATACATGGATACCAGCTTAGCCTGCAGGTCCGAAATAGGTGTGTTTGCAGTGTGCATCATGATTTTGGAATGTTTCTATGGGTCAGCCTGTACTACGTGTAAGCTGGGAGCTTTTCAAGTTATGAGTGTATGTTGAATACTTCCAAATATCTGTTATGAAATTAAAGGCATAGAGTCAAAAATACTACTTCCATACACAACAGTATATTCTAATCAACTTCCTAAAGATTGAAAGAAAAAAATGGTACAGGAAATCCATTGTCTTTTGAGAAAAGGAACAATAGAATAACAATGAAATATTGTGGGACATTATTATATACAAAAACAATAGTTATTTCCCTACTGCATTAATTTTGGGACAATGCAATTTTTATAAGGTTTTAACATTAGTATTTTAAGTGTTGAAAAGTACTGTCTTGTATTATATAAAGGTTAATCAAGGGTCTATGTACAATAAAGGAAGACCATGCACTTGCTACGGTTCAGTTGGAGCGAGAAGGCCTAGCCTTGGTGGGTCTGATGTCCTTTGCTAATAGCTGGCAAAAATCTGTACAAGACCTCGCCTTTCAACGAACCTGCATGTTAGCAAATATCATTCCAATCCCATGCCACCTCCGTCACAAAATTGTCAGGAGCCGCAAACGTGGGCATAAAAGCAACTCAGGTGCCAGCACTTCTACACATCTCCACAATGCAGCAATACTCTGTGTGGGTAGCACATGAGTGGGCCCAAGGTCAGGCTCGGTCCCAGCCTCCACCTTGTGTGACCCAAGGTGCCGCAAGTTACATAGCAATGGGAAATCCATGTGTCCCAACACAATTCATTTGGTGTAGGTGTCAGATAGCTCAACACCGCAATGAGAAGTCTTTGAGTTCCTTGGGCTCGCCCATGCTGTTGGTGCACAAAGATGGTATTACACAGGAAGAAATCAGATTGCCCAAAAATGGCAAGAGTTTCACCCCGCCAAGGACCTCGGCCTCGGACCACATTTCTGCCCTAGTCAGTCAGTGTATTTGTGCCAGACAGGTAAAACACCACAATGGGAATTCTTTGTGCACCCACAGCATAGGCGAGCCCAAGGAACTGAAAGATGGTATTACACATGAGGAAAACAGAGTGCCCAAACATGGCAGAGTTTCACCCCGCCAAGGGCCTCGGCCCACATTTCTGCCCTAGTCAGTCAGTGTATTTGTGCCAGACAGGTAACACAACGCAAGGGGAAGTCTTTGTGCACCCACAGCATAGGCGAGCCCCTGGAACCCGAGGAAAATATTACACATGAAGAAATCAGAGTGCCCAAACATGGCAGAGTTTCACCACGCCAAGGACCCTCGCCTCGGCCCACATTTCTGCCCAACTAAATAGCTATGGTAAATCCATGTGTCCACATACACTTCATTCTGTGTATGTGTCAGGCAGCTAAACACCGCAATGGGAAACCTTTGTGCACCCACAGTATAGGCGGACCCCAGTAACATTTCTGTAGCAAGAGTATAGGCAAACCCCTCAAACCTTTCAGTAGCAAGTGTATATGCGGACCCCAGTAACATTTCTGTAGCAAGAGTATAGGCGAACCCCTCAAACCTTTCAGCACTAAGTATATAGGCGGACCCCAGTAACATTTCTTTAGCAAAAGTATAAGAGAAACCCAATAACATTTCAGTAGCAAGAGAATAGGCGTACCCCAATCACATTTCTGTAGCAAGAGTATAGGCGGACCCCGTAACATTTCTGTAGAAAGAGTGTAGGCGGACCTCAGTAACATTTATGTAGCAAGAGTATGAGCGGACCGCAATAACATTTATGCAGCAAGAGTATAAGCGAACCCCTGTAACATTTCTGTAGCAAGAGTATAGGCGGACCCCAGTAACATTTATGTAGCAAGAGTATAGGCGGACCCCAATAACATTTCTGTAGCAAGAGTATAGGCGGACCCCTGTAACATTTCTGTAGCAAGAGTATCGGCGGACCCCAGTAACATTTATGTAGCAAGAGTATAGGCGAACTCCTAAAACATTGGTGTACCAAGAGTATAGACGAACACCTGAAAAAATTTAGTTACCAAGAGTGTAGGCGAAGACCAGACAAATTAGTTAGATAACAGTATAGGCAAGGGCCTGAAAAATTGGTGTACCAAGAGTACAAGTGTACCCTGAAAAATTGCTCAACCGCGAGGGCAGGTGAAACCCATAAACATTTTTTAAAAATACAGCTCGCTGTTGCTTAATTTGTAACAGAGCCTGGAGGCAGCCCTGTGAAAAAATTGGTTTCTGTTAATGTATAAATACTTTTGAAACTTTGAAAAACTGTAAAAAACTTTTAAACACAGCATTTGGGGCTGCAGAAAAATTGGCAGTTCAGTGTGATGACATGCTGTTTTAGAAGGTGGAGTAGGAGTAGGAGGAGTAATAATGTCCGAGAGTGATTGACAAAGCTAATTCCCCCTTTTTTTTGTGGTGATAGAGGATGCATTTTTCTCCTGCTGCAGTGAAAAGAATCATTAGGTTTCGCTGCTTTCCGCCGGTGGAGAAGAGAAGTCTGGGGAAATCCAGCCTTTGTTCATCTTTATGAGTGTAAGCATGTCGGCACTGGCAGTTGACAGTGGGGTATGTTTATCCGTGATGATTTCCCCCGCTGCACTAAACACCCTCTCTGACAAGACACTAGTGGCAGGGCAGGCCAGCACCTCCAGGGCGTACAGCGCAAGTTCGTGCCACGTGTGCAGCTTTGATACCCAATAGTTGTATGGAGCAGAGGCATCCCGGAGGATGGTGGTACAATCAGCTACGTACTCCCTCGCCATCTTTTTACAGTGCTCTCTCCAACTCAGCCCTGACTGGGGAGTGGTGACACAGTCTTCCTGGGGAGCCATAAAGCTGGCAAAGGCATTGAAGAGTGTTTCCCTGCCTGCGCTGGACATGCTGCCTGATCCCCGCAACTCCCCTGCTACTTGGCCCTCGGAACTGCGTCTTCTGCCACTAGCGCTGTCACATAGGAACTTTAGTATCACTATTTCCACCAGGGTCCTGTGGTATTGCATCACTCTCGTACCCCTTTCCTCTTCGGGAATGAGAGTAGAAAGGTTCTCCTTATACAGTGGGTCTAGAAGGGTGAACACCCAGTAATCTGTGTTTGCCAGAATGCGTCTAACGCGAGGGTCACTGGAAAGGCGGCCTAACATGAAGTCAGTCGTGTGTGCCAGGGTCCCAGTACGTAACATATCGCTGTCCTCACTAGGAAGATGACTTTCAGGATCCTCCTCCTCCTCTTCAGCCCATACACGCTTAACAGATGACAGGCAAGCAGCATGGGTACGCTATGCAGTGTGGCCAGCGGTCTCTTCCCCCTCCTCCTCCTGCTCCTCTGCCTCCCCTTCCTCCTCCTCCTCCAAAACGCGCTGAGATATAGACATGAGGGTGGTCTGGCTATCAAGCGACATACTGTCATCCCCCATCTCGTGTTCCAACTGCAAAGCGTCGGCCTTTATGCTTAGCAGTGAACTTCTTAGCAGGCAAAGCAGCGGGATGGTAACGCTAATGATGGCCGCATCACTGCTCACCATCTGGGTAGACTCCTCAAAGTTTCCGAAGACCTGGCATATATCTGCCATCCATGCCCACTCCTCAGTAAAGAATTGCGGAGGCTGACTACCACTACGCCGCTCATGTTACAGCTGGTATTCTACTATTGCTCTACGCTGCTTGAACAGCCTGGCCAACATGTGCAGCATAGAATTCCAGCGTGTGGGCACGTCGCACAGCAGTCGGTGCTCGGGCAGCTGAAACCGATGTTGCAGGGTCCTCTGGTTGGCAGCGTCTGTGGTGGACTTGCGGAAATGTGCGCAGACACAGTGCACCTTGCCGAGCAGGTCAGACAAGTGGGGGTAGTTTTCAGAAACCGCTGAACCACCAGACTGAAGACGTGGGCCAGGCATGGCACGTGTGTGAGGCTGCCGAGCTGCAGAGCCGCCACCAGGTTACGGCCGCTGTCACACATGACCATGCCCAGTTGGAGGCTCAGCGGCGAAAGCCTGAGGTCATTCTGCTCTGTCAGACCCTGCAACAGCTCGGGGGCTGTGTGCCTCTTGTCACCTAAGCTGATTAGTTTCAGCATGGCTTGCTGACGCTTGCTCACCGCTGTGCTGCCGCACCGCACGATACCGGCTGCTAGCAACATGCTCACACTTCTTAATTGAGAGGTAGACGTGGCAGAGGAGGGGGAGGGTTAGGAGGAGGTGGCATAAAACGCCGTAAATACCAGCACCGAGGTAGGACCCGCTATTCTGGGTGTGGGTAGGACGTGAGCGGTCCCAGGCTCTGACTCAGTCCCAGCCTCCACCAAGTTTACCCAATGTGCCATCAGGGAGATATAGTGGCTCTGCCCGCCAGTACTTGTCCACGTGTCCGTGGTTAAGTGGACCTTCCCAGTAACCACGTTAGTGAGGGCATGATTTATGTTGTGGGAGACGTGCTGGTGTAGGGTGGGAACGGCACACCAGGAAAAATTGTGGCGACTGGGGACCGAGTAGCGTGGGACCGCCGCCATCATGTTTTTGAATGCCTTTGTTTCCACAAGCCTGTACTGCAGCATGTCCAGGCTGATTAATTTTGCAATGTGCACATTTAAAGCTTGTGCATGCAGGTGGGTGGCGCGTATTAGCACTTTCGCTCCAATGCTTGTGTTAGCAACAGCTGAACGCTTCGTCACACCTTGCGGGGTGCTTGACCATCATAAGCCTGCACATGCTGGTGGTAGCGAGGCTGGCAGTGGTGGCTCCCCGGCTGATCTTGGTGCGACACAGGTTGCACACCACTGTTCGTCGGTCATCCGAGCTCTCACTAAAAAACATCCACACCTTTGAACACCTAGCCCTGTGCACAGAGGCTTGCCGTGAGGGGGTGCTTCGGGAAACAATTGGGGGATTCTTCGCTCTGGCCCTGCCTCTACCCCTGGCCACTCAACTGCCTCTTCCAACCTGTCGTGCTGCTGCACTTGCCTCCCCCTCTGAAGCCCTGTCCTCAGTAGGCTTAGCAAACCAGGTGGGGTCAGTCACCTCATCGTCTAGCAGCTCTTCCTCCGAATCCTCTGTGCTCTCCTTCCTCGGACTTACTGCCCTTACTACTACGTCACTGACAGACAACTGTGTCTCATTATCCTCATCCACAGAAAGCTCTTGAGACAGTTGCCGGAAGTCCCCAGCCTCATCACCCGGACTCCGGGAATTTTCAAAGGTTGGGCATCGTTCACGACAAACTCCTCAGGTGAGAGAAGAACCGTTTTTTCCCACTCATGGCAGGGACCCGAGAACAGTTCCTGGGAGTCTGCCTGCTCAGAATATGTCATTTTCATGGAGTGAGGAGGCTGGGAGGAAGGAGGAGCAGCAGCCAGAGGATTCAAAGTTGCAGTCCCTAGGCCGGGAATAGTGGACTGCGTAGAAGACTGGGTGGTCGATACATTGCTGGATGCGTTTTCTGCCATCCACGACAGGACCTGCTCGCACTGCTCTGTTTGTAATAAAGGTCTACCACGTGGCCCTGTTAATTGTGATATGAAGCTGGGGAGCCCCGAAACTTGCCTCTCTCGGAATCCCTCAGCAGCCGGCTGTGATTCACCATGCCCAGGAACTTGGCCTGTGCACTGCACTGCAGACATAGAACGGTATAAATGAAAGGCTTTGCAGTGGCCTAGGAAATATTAGAGTACTGTTTCCCGGTAAGACTTCTTTCTAATGCCCTGCAGACATAGAACGGTATAACTGAAATAATTTGCAGTGGCCCAGGAAATATTAGAGTACTGTTTCGCGGTGAGACTTCTTTCTAATGCACTGCAGACTTAGAACGGTATAACTGAAATAGTTTGCAGTGGCCCAGGAAATATTACAGTACTGTTTAGCGGTGAGACCTCTTTCTAATGCACTGCAGGCTGAGAACGCTATTACTGAAAGGCTGGGAACAGGCCTAGATGCGTAATACAAAAGTTGGTGCACTACTGCTCCCAGCCAGCCACAACTGTAAAGCACACGGTGAGATGTAGCCCTAAGAAGAAGCATTGTGGTTCTTGTACAGAGGATCAGGACTGTAAAACTTTCCCTATAGAAGTCGCTGAGTCCCTAAACTCTGCGTTATGCACTGCGCACACAGAACGGTATAACTGAACTACTTTGCAGTAGGTTTGGAAATTTTAGAGTGCAGTTTCACGGTTAGAGCTCGTTGTATGGCACTGCAGGCTGAGAAGACTATTACTGAAAGGCTAGGAACAGGCCTAGATGTGTAATACAAAAGTTGGTGCACTAATGCTCCCAGCCAGCCACAACTATAATGCACACGGTGAGATGTAACCCTAAGAAGGACTGTTGGGGTTCGTGCACAGAGAATCAGGAGTCATGTAAAACTTTCCCTATATAGGCAGCTCTGTCCCTAAACTCTGCGTAATACACTGCAGACTGAGAACGCTATAGCTGAAATGGCCTGCACAGCCCGAGATGCTTAAAAAAAAAAATTGGTGCACTACTGCTCCAAGCCAGTCACAACAATAAAGCACACGGTGATTTAAAAATCCCCGCCTGCTGAAAGAGCTTAACAGCAGTGCAGGGGAGCCAGCCGGAGGACGTCCCTGCCTGCTGAGAGAGCTTAACAGCAGTGCAGGGGAGCCAGCCGGAGGACGTGTCTGAGCGCCGGAGAGGTGAGTAATTTTTTTTTTTTTTTACCACTTACTGATGATTATCGGGGAAGGGCTTATATTTCAAGCCCTTCCCCAGTAATCATACTGTGGGGCTTGCCAGAAAGCAGTGCTTTCAATGGTATCGGCAGCAGTGCTGATCCCATTAAAAAGCAATGGGATAGCTTGCCGCGGACTTCTGCCACAGATGTCACAGCTGTGACAGCTGTGGCAGAGGATTCCTTCATCCCCGCAGTCTCCGCACTGATGGGTGTAGAAGCCCTAAACAGCCTAAGATCTGTCAGGATTGGTTTAGGACTGGAAAGCTGGGTGTGTACGTGCTGGCTCTTTAACAGGTGGACTTGATATTTGCTTTCACTCTATGGGAATCAGGAAACTGACAGAAGATGCGCTATGTGGGGGGGACGGCACTAACGATGCTCAACGGCAGAAGAAAATGTTACGGAATATGATATTCTTGCACTCATCTTTTATCCAATTCAGGTTTGTAAATATTTATTTGTTTTCTGGTAAAGTCATTAATTTGGCTTTGGCACTATCATAGAATTGAAAGGGACCTCCAGGGTCATGAAGTGCATCCTCCTGCTCAATGCAGGATTCTCTAAAGCATCCCAGACAGATGTCTATCCATGCTCTGTTTGAACACTTCCATTGAAGGAGAACTTACAATCTCCCGTGGTAACCTGTTCCACTCATTGATTACCCTCACTGTCAAAAAGTTTTTTCTAATATCTAATCTCTGTCTTCTCCCTTTCAGTTTCATCCCATTGCTTCTAGTATCTTCTAGTGCAAATAAGAATATGGCTGATCCCTCTGCACTGTGACAGCCCTTCAGATATTTGTAAACAACTATAAAGGCGGCTCTCTGCTTTCTCTTTTTTGTAAGCTACAAATTTCCAGATCCTTTAACCACTCAAGTATACATTTCTTTTTTTATTCCATTTTCGTTTTTCTGGCCCCACTTTTATTTATACATCAACGTAGCTGTCTGAGGGCTTGTTTTTAATGGGGCAAGTTGTATTTTCAGTGGCATTATAAAATATACCATTTAATGTACTGATATGTTCCAAAAACTCTAAATGGAGGGAAATAGAAAAAAAGTGCAATTCCGCTATCTTTTGGAGATAGGGGAGTCCACACCTCAGTAAAAATGACCTGATAACTTTATTCGATGGGTCTGTATTATTACTATGATACCAAATTGATATAGTTTTTTCTTTCCTGTACTACTTTAAAAAAATAATTTAATTGTTCCAAATGTAATTTATTTTCTGATGTCATCTTCTAAAAGCCATAAGTTTTCTATTTCTTCATCAACACAGTTATGTGAGGGCTAGTTCTTTGCAGGACATCCTGATGTTTCTATTGGTAGATTTTGAAGTAAATATGACTTTTTGATCGCTTTTTATCACATTTTTTCTTGTACACAACGTGACCAAAAAAGGCGAAATTCTAACGTTGCGTTTTTCTTTTTTTCTGACGACATACACCGTGCCGAGTGAATAATGCATTACTTTGATAGATCAGAGTTTTATGGAAACATCGATACTAGAGATGAGCGAGCGTACTCGGAAAAGCACTACTCGCTCGAGTAATTTGCTTTATCCGAGTATCGCTGTGCTCATCCCTGAAGATTCGGGTGCCGCTGCGGCTGACAGGTGAGTCGCAGCGGGGAGCAGGGGAGAGAAAGATCTCCCCTCCGTTCCTCCCTGCTCTCCCCTGCAGCTCCCTGCTCCGTGCCGGCACCCGAATCTTCAGGGACGAGCACAGCGATACTCGGATAAAGCAAATTACTCGAGCGAGTAGTGCTTTTCCGAGTACGCTCGCTCATCTCTAATCGATACCAAATATATTTCTGCAGTTTCTTTTTAGATTTTTTTATTATAAATATGACAAAAGGTTTGTTTAAAGACTTATTATATTTTTAAAATAATTAATAAAAATTTTTAAAACATTTAAAAATGTTTACATTTTTTTTAACTTGAGCAATGGTTTGATCACGCCTACTATATGATGTAATACCATAGTATTACATTATATTGCAATCTGATGGTTGATCTATTAAGCCACACCAGAGGCTTTCAGAATGCCCCTGGATGCCATGGCAACTGAACGACAACCTATTTCACTGCAGGGGTATTTAAATTCCGCTGTCAGAATTGATAGTGGCATGTAAAGGGTTAACAGCCGCAATCAGTAGGAGTTCTGATCGCAGCTGTGGCGGTCAGGTGTCAGGTTAAGAAAAATGTTGGCACCCGGATTGCATAAAGCGGGATTGGCTCCCAATCATCCTCCATACATATTCCGAACCTCCATGACGTAACAATACATCATGGAGCATTAAGGGGTTAACCATTCCTCATAGGTCATGGTTTGCAGACTGCTCACCATCCTGGTAGCTATTCTCTGAACTTTCTACAGTTTCTTGATGTATTTTTTTAATTATGTGCCCAGAACTCAACACAGTAATCCAAATGAGGTCTGACCAAGGAAGAGTCATGTGCCGTTGCTTTGCCCTATACCTCCCATTCTGTATGTGCTTTTTTCCAGCAGAAAGTCTCCAAGTTTTTTATGACATAACAGTATGTTCCATTTTATACCAAACTGCAGCTTTGTTTGTTACGGTTTGTAAGAAAATGGTGACACCACAGGAAAAATCATTTTGCGTGCTTGAGTTTGCTAAGTGTGAATACATTGTTCAAGTGCAGTGTGAATTCTTGCATCAATTCCAAAAACAGCTGCCTTGTAACAAGCAAATCTATGAGTGGCGCAGAAAAGTTGTTCAATTTGGCTGCATATTCAAACACATAAGCAGACTATTCTGTTTTGTTGTATTGTAGCCATTTTTCTGTAAACAACAAGAGACTGCGCTATGGAGTGGCAGAAAATGCAACTTATTTGTATGTCATAAACAACTTTAAGACTTCTTCTTTTCAGTGATGTGTGGAGATTGGGTACCTGTTTCTTGTAGTTTGTTTATAACAAAATCCCCAAATCTGCTCCCTCCTTTGAAAAATCATATGTATTTATCTGTGTATATATATATATATATATATATATATATATATATATATATTTGTTTTAGAAAAAAAAATAAAAAAGTAAAAAATAGGCCAGCAGTGGCAAAAATTGATGTTCTGGGAATAAAGCCAGCAGTACAAGGGTCACTGGACAAGCAAGAATACTAGTAAAATGTTTTCAGTTGTAAGAGCTGCTGGACAAGCAAAAATACTTTTAGAAATTGTACAGAACAAATTGTTGTTGAGGTTGCTAGACAAGCGAAATACTTTTTAAAATGTTATTAAAAATGTTAAAAAGAGCAATCTTTTGTAATGGTAAAGAAAGAAATGCATATCGGCCTAATTTTAAGATATATCAATAGCATGTAAGTTGGAAAACCTTCCAATATATATGCCAATATGTGCATAAACATAAATAGGCAAATGTATGCCAAAACAACATCATGCAGAATTTGTCAGTATTGAGTAATGTAGTTAAATGCAACTCCGTTAAATACTGTGCAGTTTCCTTTTTCACAGTCAATAGAAGTATATAGCTCTAAAGGCATACAGTTACACACTGATGGCCATATATTTTTTTCATATAAATTCTTTATTTATGAAATTTGGGTTGGGTACAGAAAGGGAAAAGGGGAAGGGTGGGTTCAGGTGTAACAGCACACCAAAATTCTCACATCAGCAAACTTGTATAAAACAATTGGAGTTTCAGTGAAACTGAGAACAACAAGTGAGAAAGAAATAACAAATATAGGGGGAGGGCAAGAAACAAAGGAAAAATTCGTAACTCTGCTTATTGATCCAGTTGCAGGATTGTATAGAAAATGTGTTACCTTGAAAGGCTATGTTACCTGGCTGAAAAGTATGTGTGTGAGATGGGCATCATTTATTCCTGTAGGAAATCCATTTAGACCATGTTTTAAAGTATTTCTCCACCTTTCCTTCTTTGGAGAATCTGATTTTTTCAAAAACGGTTTAGTGTACTGATCTCATTGAGCTATTCCTGGATGCTAGGGGGTCTTCTTCTTTCCACTGTCTTGGGATTATTATTTTAGCTGCATCTATAAGGAATGGGAGCAACGAGTTTCCTTTTTCCTGTAATAGTCGGGGGGATTATGTTAAGCAGGAAAAGTATTTTTAAATGGTCCTGCTGAACATAAACACTGAACACACTGTGTTTATAACCTGCAATATTTGCTATTTTAAGTTGATTGAACTTTAAGCACTTATGTCAAATGTAATTCTTGTAATAGTCAAAACCATTAAAGGAGTTGCACCAATGGTCCATTACACAACCTCTTTCAAAATGTGGCGCCCAGGGTAAACAACTGATTGTTTCAGGCTCTGCTCTGATTACACCCCAGAAAACAGCTGATTGTGGCAGGGCAAGCCATGGTTAGCCAATCATTTGGCAATGTGGCATTACAGAATGATTAATCACAGCAGGATCTGCTCTGAGGGTCATAGAGAGGGTTCTGAGTGGAGAACTCAACTCTGTGACATCCATATACCCTTACAGGGCATATGAAAAAGGGTTGTGTTCTTGGAACAACCCCTTTAACAAAATTGGAAGTATTGAGGCAGACAATCTATTTTTTTACCTTATAGGTGTTATCTACTCCAAACATTTCCTTTTATGTGTGTCATGAGTATGTTATCTTGCAAATCCACTTTAGCTTTTAGTACTTGTATGACCATATATTGTATGGTTGCATATTGACTTTAACAAATACTTTATTATAGTACATTGCCCCAACACCATGCATTTTTCAAATAGCTATCCTCTCCGTAATCAGTGTGTTGCAGGGGGAGTGCTTCAGAAAAGCGGATATATTAAGTTGACAATTTCCTAAAATTAAACCAGCAGTCCAACAATAGAGCTATAGAAGTTAAAACAGTTTTATAGGGTCAAAATCATAATACAGTTTATAAAGGTGATCAGTTTTGATGTCTAAGCTGAAAAACTGATGCAAAGTGAAACTCTTGGATTCTAATTTTTAAAAACACTCTTGAGGATTGCAGGTGTGGCTAGCAGTACATTTTGGCAGCTCTGGTGCATAGCGGAGTTCTGAGTGGAGCACAGTAACCTCAAGATCCTACCCAACATGGATTCTACTGCAACATAAGCTATAGCAAGTAGTGACAGCATGGTGTGCAAAAAAGAAGAAGAGCCCTCTAAAACCTACAAGGTTTTCCTGCATGTGAGGGCTTGCAAAAGGGTGACGAGCTTCCAGCTAAGGGTACTGTTCTTGTTAAGGCCAGAACCTCTGAAAATACTGCAGAGTAGCATCTCACATCCAGAAGGTCTGCTCCTTACACTAACATCTTCAGTCAGCAGTCAATTCTCTGACGCATCTTTACCTGCTCCAGGCAGGCATCCTTCAGAAGGATCCCCAGGTGCTTATTCGGAGAGCCCAGATTATCATGTGCAAAATAATTCAACTCCTTCCTTGAACGTATGTCATGATAATTAATCGGGGCTCAATTTGCTACATCAGATACAGAGACTGGTACTACTTGCTCTAAAGTAGATTTTTCTTATGCTTCCTCCTGCCCTATCTCAGAGGTTTTTTTTTACAAAAGTCTTACTGGCTGATGTAAAAGCTTCTATTCAAAAGGATTTACAACATTTTTTCATGGTATATAAAATGAAATTAAAGCATTAGGTGGCTGAATATTGCATATTAAGAATAAAATGGGACAACTAATGACAGCTCACAATGAACTTTTTGATGTTTATAACAATATGGCAGGTGCTGCTGCTTTTTATTATTTTGTTCCTGCATTTGCTGGGGGGGAAACTGGGTTTATTGTTACTTTAACTTAGTGTTAGGATCGACTATCGCTTCCTCTATGCGGCTGTCTCCACACATTGGAGTTTATTCAGATCAGATACCGCATTTGACCATTGGCAATATTTCTATCGTTAGGTTCCTGATGAAGCTGCGACATTTGTAGCAGAAACGCGTTGAACCTGTGAACCTATTTGCACCAATTTGTTTGGTCTCAATTTTTGATTCTAGTGGCATGTTTGCCAGAACCTATTAACCCATTTGCACCAATTTATTTGGTCCTATCTTCTGACCCTAGTGGCATTTTGTGACCCTGTGTCACCTACCACGGCAGCTCTACCTTTCATCTGCATGTTACATATGCATATTGGTCTGAGACATCAGTCCTCAGTTATGGTGGCATGCCTATGGTCCGTGACACAATAAAGACAGCATTTCTCATAGAGTGATTAGTGCACCAGGGTTTTGGAGCACTTACTATTTTTGCCGCCTACTGATAGAAAATCTATATAAGTTAGGAACACCATTTTTTTAAAGAACACTGACCCCTGAAGTGGTCACAGCCATTTTTCGAACATTTGATGGGTGCTGGGAAATAGGGTCGACATACCCAATATGGTGTTTTCGCAAACCTTATTCCCATGAATATATGTTCGCCTGGCTCACACACATCAAGCTAGTCCTGTGACAAGGTCCTAGATATTTTTGTATGTCTGTGTCTTTTTCAGGATTTACCGAAAAATCCTTTTTAGTTTTTTATTTGAAATAAAGGTTACGTTTTAAGAGGGATAAGCTAAACCCTTTCTGTGACAAATAAGATTGACATCTAGGTGTTTATCCTGCTACTGTGAACCCCCCCCCCCCCCCCCCGCCCCTTATAACAATATGGAAGAGTAGTTGGAATCCTTAAAATTCAAATTCACTTATAAAGAGAATAGATCCCACAGAAATAATGTAGATTTCAGGGCGGACACCAGATCTGTTAAAAATGAAAATTTTAAGGGGATTCTAAGCTCATTCAAGCACATCACTTACTCACACCTAAATCTCTTACTTTTAAAGTCACCTGGGACGTTATTGCTTGCATATATTTCTTTCATGTGAGGGAGAAGCTGATGGAAACTTCTAGGAGACCCCTTGATTTGGCCGACAGCTTCAAGAACATTTTTCTCTTCTTAGATTTATTTGCAGCTACGCTAGCCTACAAAGGGGCCTTTGATTTTAGCATATACAGAAAATGGCATCCAGTATAAATGGGGAATCCTTGTTTAGCTCTTTATTACTAGAGACAGAGATAAAATAAGAGTTTCCACGCCAGCGGAGGCCTTCACACTGTGCAAAGAATGGAAGTTTTTGTGTCCACTTATAACTCTTTTTCCGAGTTTCCGAACTCTCCTAAATGTGCTAAGAAAGTGAACCCTACCACTCTTTGTGAGGAATGGATCACAACCTCCCACAACAAGTGACATCCTAAATGACTCATATTTACAACATGCTAAACTGCAGGGACATATTTTTCTCTTGCTTTTATTTTCTTCCTTGTAATTAGGGTGTTTGCACTCAAGTTGCTGCGACAAGCACATGATTTTCTGGTAAACACAGTTCCCCATTTGGACTATGGTAAAATTTGTACTATTTACTCTGTTGATTTTCATTATTGTTTTATTATTTTTCTTGGCCTGTGTTATAATGCCTACGGTTTATTCTACTGACTCCACAAAAATGTTTGACTTTATGCTGTGGTCTGGGATGCTTCTATATGTACTCATCTGTCTGCAGTGTTTTGGTCACTAAAGACAAGTTTTCTGGTTTGGGTTTCCTGGCCTCTCTCCAAGCTTAAACAGTGTCTCCTATTCTTTTATAATGATTCTGAAAATAATTTCTATGAATACTAAAGGTCATAATTAGAGATGAGCGAGCGTACTTGTCCAAGCTTGATGCTCGTTCGAGTATTAGGGTGTTCGAGATGCTCGTTACTCGAAACGAGCACCACGCGATGTTCGAGTTACTTTCACTTTCTTCTCTGGGACATTTGCGCGCTTTTCTGGCCAATAGAAAGACAGGGAAGGCATTACAACTTCCTCCTGTGACGTTCCAGCCCTATACCACCCCCCTGCAGTGAGTGGCTGGCGAGATCAGGTGTCACCCGAATATATAAATCGGCTCCTCCCGCGGCTCGCCACAGATGCATTCTGACAGAGATCAGGGACAGTGCTGCTGGTGCCGGAGCTGCTATAGGGAGAGCGTTAGGAGTTATTTTAGGCTTCAAGAACCCCAACGGTCCTTCTTAGGGCCACATCTGACCATGTGCAGTGCTGTTGAGGCTGCTTTTAGCAGTGTTGCACTTTTTTTTTTTTGTATATCGGGCGTGCAGACCATTGCGTCCTCAGTCTGCAGTCATTTTACAGAGTATAGGGGCAGTACTGGTGAGGCAGGGACAGTGGAAAAGGTGAAAGAGATATACTGTCTATATAGGCAGTGGGCTTTTTCCAAAAAATTGGGGAAAAATACTATATTTGGGCTGCCTGTGACCGTCTTCAGTGTACTGCGTGTCTGCTGGGGGTAGTAGTCATAATTAATACGCAGCTAAGCGTTACAGCAGGCTAAAATTGTTTCCTGGCTCTGCTGTGCCCGTTACATCACCGCCGTCATACCGCCAGAGGGAAACAGTATACATAATATACGCTGCATACAGGGTCTGTCTGGTGTTTCAGCTCACCATTTAAAAAAATAGAAGCAAAACACTTAAGGCCTACCACTGCCCTTTGGCCACTTGACTGCTTCTGCGCTGTGAATTCCAGTAGCTCAGTCATACGCACCTACGTCTCACTACAGGCTTGTGTAAAATTGTTTCCTGGCTCTGCTGTGCCCGTTACATCACCGCCGTCATACCGCCAGAGGGAAACAGTATACATAATATACGCTGCATACAGGGTCTGTCTGGTGTTTCAGCTCACCATTTAAAAAAATAGAAACAAAATACTTAAGGCCTACCACTGGCCTTTGGCCACTTGACTGCTTCTGCGCTGTGAATTCCACTAGCTCAGTCATACGCACCTACGTCTCACTACAGGCTTGCGCAAAATTGTTTCCTGGCTCTGCTGTGCCCGTTACATCACCGCCGTCACACCGCCAGAGGGAGACAGTATACATAATATACGCTGCATACAGGGTCTGTCTGGTGTTTCAGCTCACCATTTCAAAAAAAATAGAAGCAAAATACTTAAGGCCAGCACTGCCTTTGGCCACTTGACTGCTTCTGCGCTGTGAATTCCAGTAGCTCAGTCATACGCACCTACGTCTCACTACAGGCTTGCGCATAATTGTTTCCTGGCTCTGCTGTGCGTTCCGTAAGCGAAGTCAGCCTCCAACCACAGGCCAATAAGCGGCACATTTAATTACAGCGTTTTGTTTCTGCTCTACTCGTAATACACCATGCTGAGGGGTAGGGGTAGGCGTAGAGGATGTGGACGCGGGCGAGGACGCGGAGGCCCAAGTCAGGGTGTGGGCACAGGCCGAGCTCCTGATCCAGGTGTATCGCAGCCGACTGCTGCGGGATTAGGAGAGAGGCAAGTTTCTGGGGTCCCCAGATTCATCTCACAATTAATGGGTCCACGCGGCAGACCTTTATTAGAAACTGAGCAGTGTGAGCAGGTCCTGTCGTGGATGGCAGAAAGTGCATCCAGCAATCTATCGACCACCCAGACTTCTACGCAGTCCACTGCTGCAACTCTGAATCCTCTGACTGCTGCTTCTCCTTCCTCCCAGCCTCCTCACTCCATTAAAATGACACATTCTGAGGAGCAGGCAGACTCCCAGGAACTGTTCTCGGGCCCCTGCCCAGAATGTGCAGCAATGGTTCCTCTCCCACCGGAGGAGTCTGTCGTGACCGATGCCCAACCTTTGGAAAGTTCCCGGGGTCTGGGGGATGAGGCTGGGGACTTCCGGCAACTGTCTCAAGAGCTTTCAGTGGGTGAGGAGGACGATGGCGATGAGACACAGTTGTCTATTACTCAGGTAGTAGTAATTGGAGTAAGTCCGAGGGAGGAGCGCACAGATGATTCAGAGGAAAAGCAGCTGGACGATGAGGTGACTGACCCCACCTGGTTTGCTAAGCCTACTGAGGACAGGTCTTCAGAGGGGGAGGCAAGTGCAGCAGCAGGGCAGGTTGGAAAAGGCAGTGCAGTGGCCAGCGGTAGAGGCAGGGCCAGACCGAATAATCCACCAACTGTTTCCCAAAGCGCCCCCTCGCGCCATGCCACCCTGCAGAGGCCGAGGTGCTCAAAGGTGTGGCAGTTTTTCACTGAGAGTGCAGACGACCGACGAACTGTGGTGTGCAAGGTTTGTCGCGCCAAGACCAGCCGTGGAGCCACCCCCACCAGCCTCACCACCACCAGCATGCGCAGACATATGATGGCCAAGCACCCCACAAGGTGGGACGAAGGCCGTTCACCGCCTCCGGTTTGCACCACTGCCTCTCCCCCTGTGCCCCAACCTGCCACTGAGATCCTAGTAATTTTTATGGGCTTCGCCTGCACTCATGCTACAGCAAGGTGTGTGGGGTTGGCCTACACTTTTGCTACATAAATGTAACTTGGGCCTTGTCTATACTGCAACTACTGAAATGTAAAAGAGACTGTTATCTCCCTAAACTGCTGCAACGGGAATGTTACTGTGGCCTGTCTTGACTGCTACTACTACTGAAATGGAACTAAGACTGTGCCCCTCCTATACATTTATGTACCGCCGATGGGTTCCAGGGAGCCACCCATGCTGTGGGTCCACACGGACTTCACATTAGGGATTTGTACCTGCCAGTGTCTATGTATTAAAAACCCCGGTCTGACTGGGGCATGCAGTGTGGGCCGAAGCCCACCTGCATTTAATCTGACGTTAGCTCTGCTGAGCAGGGCACTGCAATAGGATTTGTTTATGTACCGCCGGTGGGTTCCAGGGAGCCACCCATGCTTTGGGTCCACACGGACTTCACATTAGGGAGTTGTACCTGCCTATGTCAACTTATAAAAAACCCCAGTCTGACTGGGGCATGCAGTGTGGGCCGAAGCCCACCTGCATTTAATCTGACGTTACCTCAGCTGTGCTGGGCAATGCAATGGGTTTTATTTAT
This sequence comes from Eleutherodactylus coqui, assembly GCF_035609145.1. NCBI lineage: Eukaryota > Metazoa > Chordata > Amphibia > Anura > Eleutherodactylidae > Eleutherodactylus > Eleutherodactylus coqui. The sequence continues at coordinate 167,388,046 of NC_089838.1, read as the reverse complement.
GTACCGCCGGTGGCTTCCTGGGACCCACCTATGCTGTCGGTCCACACGGAGTTGTAACTGCATGTGTCTACTTATAAAGAACCCCAGTCTGACTGGGGCATGCAGTGCGGGCCGAAGCCCGCCTGTATTTAATCTGACATTAGCTCTGCTGAGCAGGGCACTGCAATGGGATTTGTTTATGTACCGCCGAAGGGTTCCAGGGAGCCACCCATGCTGTGGGTGCACACGGAATTCCCATTGCGGAGTTGTACCTGCCTGTGACTATTTATAAAAAAACCCCGGTCTGACTGGGGCATGCAGTGTGGGCCGAAGCCCACCTGTATTTAATCTGACGTTAGCTCTACTATGCGTGGCACTGCATTGGGACAAACTACAGGAGCAATACAGCGCTAATGAGACGTGCACAGCTACGCTAGCATTGGAGTCCGCTGTAGGCACGCGATTGCTGAGGGTTTGTGCAGAGGCCTATGTCCTGGATGCAGTGAAAGTTCGCTTCCTGCCTAGGATTGCTGAAGCTGTGGGCCGAGGCCTATGTCGTGGGCGCGGTGCAAGTCTGCCATGTTTGGCCGGTCAGATCAATTTTTGGTTCATGTCTTGGGTTTTCTAGGACCCACCTATGCTGTTGGTGCAAACTTAGCTCCCATGGCGGTGTTTGACCTGTCTGGCACAAAGACACTGACTGACTTGGGTAGGGGGCAGAGCGCAGACGGCTTTCCCCTTGCAGTGTCGATTGAGCTATGCGACACTTTGACAGAATGAATAGTGTGTGGCACATGGGATCCCCATTGCTATGCCCATGTGTCCAGCTCCTGATGGAGGTGGCACAGGATTGGATTTCTCATTGCTTCTGTACAGCATTGTGGGCTATCGCCCCGCCCCTTTTAAAGAGGGTCGCTGCCTGGCCCTGCCAACCCTCTGCAGTGCGTGCCTCCTCATGGCAGACGCACTTATAAATAGACATGAGGGTGGTGTGGCTATGAGGCCAGCGTGTGGCATGACGGCAGCTGAAGGCTGCGCAGGGACACTTTGGTGTGCGCTGTGGACACTGGGTCGTGCGGGGGGGGGGGGGGGGATGGGCAGCATGTAACCCAGGAGAAGTGGCAGCGGAGTGTCATGCAGGCAGTAATTGTGCTTTGTTGGAGGTAGTGTGGTGCTTAGTTAAGGTATGCCTTGCTAATGAGGGTTTTTCAGAAGTAAAAATTGTTGGGAGGGGGGGGCCCACTCTTGCCGCTATTGTGGCTTAATAGTGGGACCTGGGAACTTGAGATGCAGCCCAACATGTAGCCCCTCGCCTGCCCTATCCGTTTCTGTGTCGTTCCCATCACTTTCTTGAATTTCCCAGATTTTCACAAATGAAAACTTTAGCGAGCATCGGCGATATACAAAAATGCTCGAGTCACCCATTGACTTAAATGGGGTTCGTTACTCGAAACGAACCCTCGAGCATCGCGGAAATTTAGTCTCGAGTAATGAGCACCCGAGCATTTTGGTGCTCGGTCATCTCTAGTCATAATTCACCTTTCAAAAGATCATTCCTGTGGAAGAAAGCAAGAGTGGAAGGGGCAGATATTGTCTGTGTTCAGGAAACACATTTAAAAATGATACTTTTAGACTTTCCCACAGACAATTTTCTGGCATCCTTTCTTCTTCAACAATACACAAGAAGGGTGGAGTATCTATAGCCCTTAACCCCTTAAGGACATGTCCTACTTTGGCGTTGAGGACCAAACAATTTTTGGTAAATTTTCATCTCCATTTTTCAAAAGTCATAACTTTTTTATTTTTCTGTCGACACGGCCATGTAAGGGCTTGTTTTTTGCATGGCGAACTGTAGTTTTTATCAGTGCCATTTTTGGATACATAGACTATATTGTAAAATTTTTATTATCTTTTTTATGATCGTAAGAAGAGAAAAGGCATCAATTCTGCCATAGATTTTTTGTGGGGTTTTTTTAAAGCGTTAATTATGCAGCATAAATGACATACTACATTTTTTCTGCGGGCCGGTACAGTTACAACGATACCAAAATTCTTACTTTTTTAGGCAAATTACTCGATCGAGTATTGCCATTTTCGAGTACATGCCCACTTGTCCCAAAAGATTCGGGCAAAAGAGCGGGGAGGAACGGCGGGGAGATCTCTCTCTCTCCCCCCCGCTCCCACATGCTCACTCCTGCATCTCACCTCCCACGCCTGCCGGCCCCCGAATCTTTTGGCACGAGTAGGCATGTACTCGAAAATGGCAATACTCGCTCGAGTAATTTGCCTTAGCGAGTACGCTCGCTCATCTCTATTCATTACCTTTTGGGAAAAATTATATGTTCAACATTAAAAGCTAATGATATTAAAAATAAGACTGGGAGGAGATTTAATAGCTGTCTACAAATATTTGAAGGGCTTTCACAGTACAGAGGGATCAGCCCTATTCCTATTTGCACAAGGAAAGACTAGATGCAATGGGATGAAACTGAAAGACAGGAGATACAGATTAGATATTAAGTAAAAACTTTTTACAGTGAGGGTGATCAATGAGTGAAACTAGTTGCCCTGGGAGGTGGTAATTTCTCCTTCAATGGAAGTCTTTAAACAGAGGCTGGACAGACATTTGTCTGGGATTATTTGGTGAATCCTGCATTGCGCAGGAGGTTGGACTCAATAACCCTGGAGGTCTCTTCCAACTCTACCATTCTATGATGCTATGATATAGGTTGGATCACTACAAGTTATCCTTCTGCGGTAAGCCTTTTTATTGTTGTTAATATAGTTTCATTAATGCCAAAGGCCTTAATTCTCCTTACAAAAGATATGTGCTCTAGGAAGAAGTATCGTCTCAAAAGGTGGATATTGCATGTCTCCAAGAGACACCTTTAAATGACTTGGATCTTTATAAACTAAAAATTTTTCTGTTATATTTTCTTCACTGTCCAAAAGGAAAAATTGTGAAGTATCCATTGCATTTAAGTTTACTCTTGCCTTTTCCTTGACAAAGGAATTACTTGATGACAAAGTTAATTCTGTAATTTTGGCATGTGCAATTCATAATTTGCCTTACGCCTTGGTCTCTTTATGTGCTCCTAACATTAAGCAAATAATGTTCCTTAGTTGACTCTTTCTCTAGTTAATCAGGTAAAGTCAGGCTCATTCATCTTTGTAGGAGATTTTAACAAAGTTCTGTGAAATTTTATGGATTTGACCTCCATTTTCCTGGAAGTAGATACTTTTCCATTATTTACTGTTCTTCATTGAGACAAGTTATATGATGCTTGGAAGATCCAACATCCAACTGAATGTGATTTCATATCTTCATAAGGTATATAGTAGGATTGATTTTTTTTTTAGTTGATAAATATCTTCTTTCCAAGATTAAGTCCTTGATTATTGGTACTATTTTGTGGTGGGATCATGCCCCCATAGATATAACTATGGAAAAATGCAATCATTTTCTTAAAATAATTTGATGTCTTAATAGTTATATTCTTCAGCACCCGAAATATTCATCAAGTATTTCTGACAGTTTGCAATAGTTTTATCACATAATGATAACCATAAGGTCAGCAATATTACATTATGGTGTGCCCACAAGGCTGTTATGAGAGGGGCCTTTTATCAAGAAATCTTCCTATGATAAGCAGAAAAAGCAGCAATTATTATTACACTTACAATCTTAACTCAGTAATTTACATAGGCTTAATAAGATTTCCTACTCTGCCAATTGCGTGGCTTAAAAAAGGGCTTTGCCTACTCAACTGCATGAGCTTAACATTTATTAATATGACTTTGATCTTTGCATATTAAAAATGACCAACTACTGGTATGACAACAAACTTGGTGCAGTCTTGGCTAAGCAACTCAAAATCCATCAGGCAAAATCAAGAATTCCATATATCTGCAACTCTAATAAGATCAAAGTAATAGACTCTAAAAGTTTAGACAACACTTTAGCAAAGCATTATGTGAAGCTTCACAATTTAAAAATAGAAAATCAGACATTACATCCTCACTGCTCTAATATTTTAGCTTTTTTGAATAAACTTACTCTACTAAGACTTTCCTCTGAACAAGTACAGAATCTGCTCCTTTTAGTTCAATTTATTTAAAAACAACAAATTACCTAAGCCTGGTGGCCTAAAGAATAAATATTAGAAAGCTCATAAAATTTTAGAGCCATATCTCATACAACTTTTTAACAAAATTAGAGATAAAGAGACCTGCCCTTCAGAAGTGTTAAAAGCTATAAATATAACCTTACTGAAATCAGGGAAGTCTCTTGAATCCCATCTAATTTTAGGCTTATATCACTCCTTAAAAAAACCTTACTTTAAATTCTGCCAAGTAGAATGTCAGATGTACTTCCTTCTCTGATCGGGAAAGACCAAGTTGGTTTCATAAAAGGACACCAGCACTTGATGATACTTGGCACTTCATTGATATAATATTTTATGTATCTGCCCAATTAATGTCTTCTCTGCTCTTAACCTTGGATGCAGAGAAGGTATTTTACTGGGTACGTTGGGGCTTCCTGAAGGAGGCCTGGGATAAATTTGGCTTTGAACAACATATTCTTTATTTAATAATGACATTGTATACATTGCCCTCAGCCCAGGTTTACTCCTTAGGGGCACTATCTATCCCTTTTGTTATTTCTAATGGCATTTGTCTGGGATACGCTTGTCGCCAATGATATTTCCATTGGTGATGGAACATTTTGCCCAGCTTATAAGAATCTCTTCAAATCTGCAAAGAATTAATATTAGTCCTACAGAACACCACATTGGAAAATTCTCAGATGACAGCATTTGTCTGGGATACGCTTGTCGCCAATGATATTTCCATTGGTGATGGAACATTTTGCCCAGCTTATAAGAATCTCTTCAAATCTGCAAAGAATTAATATTAGTCCTACAGAACACCACATTGGAAAATTCTCAGATGACATCATTTTATGTTTAACTTCCCTAGTTGATTGATGAATTTAGCAATGTCAGTTACTACAATGTAAATGCCCCCAAATCATTGATCTTCAATATGGGTGTTCCTCCAGATCTTTAATTTAGATTAAAACAAAAATGTCATTTTCAGTAGTCAGATTAGCTATTTTATACCTGGGAATCACTGTTACCTATCCTCTAGATCATTTATGCATTACTAATTTCAATTACCTTATTAGTTATATACAGAAAACTACTCAGCTGCTCCAAATTTCCTATTTCTTGCATCAGCCATATGTCTACCGTTAAGATGTTGTTTGTCCAGAAAGTTGTGTATTATTTCAGGAATCTTCTAATTCCATTTCCAAATCTGTTCTTCTCAATATTCATAATTTATTTATGATAAATCTATTATCCTCATAAAGCTAAGAAAGGTATATCCAAAGCACATTTAGCATTGCTGTTACATAATGTTTCCTCTAAATTGCCTTTTCAGCTTAAATGCAAGACAGAATTACAGAATAATTTCACTGAAGATTAGAGATGAGCGAGCATACACGTCCGAGCTTGATGCTCGTTCGAGTATTAGGGTGCTCGAGATGCTCGTTACTCGAGATGAGCACCACGCGGTACTCGTCTCGATTAAACGAGCACTGACCATTGAATTCAATGGAGCCGGCAATACTGCCGGCTCCATTGAAAGCAATGGGCTGCCGGCGATCTCAGGATGAATTTTCGGGAAGGGCTTAAAAATATAAGCCCTTACCTGAAAATCATCCTAAAATGTGTAAAAAAGAAAAAAAATGTCAGCATAAAGATCGTTCTACTCTGCCATAGCTGTAAAAGCTGTGGCAGAGAAGAACGATGTTAGCCCATTGAATTCAATGGAGCCGGCAATACAGTCGGCTCCATTGAAAGCAATGGGCTGCCGGTGAGCGCGGGATGAATTTTCGGGAAGGGCTTAAAAATATAAGCCCTTACCTGAAAATCATCCTAAAATGTGTAAAAATTAAAAAAAAATGTATACTCACCTTTCCGCTGCAGCCGGAGTTCAGCCGTGTCTGGCCGGCAGTTCTCCTGAACTGCTCTCTGTAGTATTCAGCAGGTGGGGATTTAAAATCCCCGCCTGCTGAATGAGCTGCCTCTGATTGGTCACAGCCTCACCAATCAGAGGCAGCTCTCACTCACACCCATTCATGAATTCATGAATGGGTGAGTGCTGCCTCTGATTGGCTCAGCGCATGGACCAATCAGGGGCAGCTCTCACTCACACCCATTCATGAATTCATGAATGGGTGTGACTGAGAGCTGCCTCTGATTGGTGAGGATGTGACCAATCAGAGGCAGCTCATTCAGCAGGCGGGGATTTTAAATCCCCGGCTGCTGAATACTACAGAGAGCAGTTCAGGAGAACTGCCGGCCAGACGCGGCTGAACTCCGGCTTCAGCGGAAAGGTGAGTATACATTTATTTTTAAATTTTTACACATTTGAGGATGATTTTCAGGTAAGGGCTTATATTTTTAAGCCCTTCCCGAAAATTCATCCGGCGCTCGCCGGCAGCCCATTGCTTTCAATGGAGCTGGCTGTATTGCCGGCTCCATTGAATTCAATGGGCTAACATTGTTCTTCTCTGCCACAGCTGTTACAGCTGTGGCAGAGGAGAACGATCTTTATGCTGACAGTGCGGGGGGGGGGGGCACTCTTGCCGCTATTGTGGCTTAATAGTGGGACCTGGGAACTTGAGATGCAGCCCAACATGTAGCCCCTCGCCTGCCCTATCCGTTTCTGTGTCGTTCCCATCACTTACGTGAATTTCCCAGATTTGAAAACCTTAGCGAGCATCGGCGATATACAAAAATGCTCGAGTCGCCCATTGACTTTAATGGGGTTCGTTACTCGAAACGAACCCTTGAGCATCGCGGGAAGTTCGACTCGAGTAACGAGCACTCGAGCATTTTGGTGCTCGCTCATCTCTACTGAAGATCAATGGTTGTCAACTTTTTTGATAAATAATAAGTCTTCTAAGTGTGTTATCCACTTAGAGATCACAAGGAATCTCCGTTATAGATGGTACCTTAGTGCTTAGCTAACCATTCTTTACCTAGTTTATTCTGGAGTTGAAAAAATCAAGTTGGTTCTCTGCTTAATATTAAATACAATTGTGAAATTATTTATCTATTTTGGGAACTAATTTATGATGCACGTAAGGCAACATTGAATTATGAACTTTCTTGGGACCTGGCTGTAGCTTTATTATCTTTGGCTTCAGAGAAAATTTGTAAGGAGGATATTTGTATTGTTGTGCAGATGCTGACTGCCACAAGAGCTAATAATTAGAGATGAGCGAACACCAAAATGTTCGGGTGCTCGTTATTCGGAACGAACTTCCCGCGATGCTCGAGGGTTCGTTTCGAACAACGAACCCCATTGAAGTCAATGGGCGACCAGAGCATTTTTGTATTTCGCCGATGCTCGCTAAGGTTTTCATGTGTGAAAATCTGGGCAATTCAACAAAGTGATGGGAATGACACAGAAACGGATAGGGTAGGCGAGGGGCTACATGTTGGGCTGCATCTCAAGTTCACAGGTCCCACTATTAAGCCACAATACCGGCAAGAGTGGGCCCCCCCCCCCTCCCAACAACTTTTACTTCTGAAAAGCCCTCATTAGCATGGCATACCTTTGCTAAGCACCACACTAGCTACAACAAAGCACAATCACTGCCTGGATGACACTCCGCTGCCACTTCTCCTGGGTTACATGCTGACCAACCGCCCCCCCTCCCCCCCACAGCACACACCAAACTGTCCCTGCGCAGCCTTCAGCTGCCCTCATGCCACACCAGCCTCATGTCTATTTAGAAGTGCGTCTGCCATGAGGAGGAACCGCAGGCACACACTGCAGAGGGTTGGCACAGCTAGGCAGCGACCCTCTTTAAAAGGGGCGGGTCGATAGCCCACAATGCTGTACAGAAGCAATGAGAAATAGAATCCTGTGCCACCGCCATCAGGAGCTGCACACATAGGCATAGCAATGGGGAACCTATGTGCCACACACTATTCATTCTGTCAAGGTGTCTGCATGCCCCAGTTAGACCGGGCTTTTTAATTCATAGACACAGGCAGGTACAACTCCCTATTGTGAAGTCCCTGTGGACCGACAGCATGGGTGGGTGCCAGGAAGCCACCGGCGGTACATAGAAATATCCCATTGCATTGCCCAACACAGCTGAGGTAGTAATGTCGTGCATAATGCAGGTGGGCTTCGGCCCACACTGCATGCCCCAGTCAGACTGGGGTTCTTTACAAGTGTACAGATGTATTAAAAACTCCGTGTGCACCTACAGCATGGGTGGCTCCCTGGAACCCACCAGCGGTACACAAAAATATCCCATTGCATTGCCCAACACAGCTGAGGTAGTAATGTCGTGTGTAATACAGGTGGGCTTCGGCCCACACTGCATGCCCCAGTCAGACTGGGGTTCTTTAGAAGTGGACACATGTAGGTTAAACTCCCTGTGGACCCACTGCCTGGGTGGGTGCCAGGAAGCCACCGGCGGTACATAGAAATATCCCATTGCATTGCCCAGCACAGCTGAGGTAGTAATGTTGTGTGTAATACAGGTGGGCTTCGGCCCACACTGCATGCCCCAGTCAGACTGGGGTTCTTTACAAGTGTACAGATGTGTTAAAAACTCCGTGTGCACCTACAGCATGGGTGGCTCCCTGGAACCCACCGGCGGTACACAAAAATATCCCATTGCATTGCCCAACACAGCTGAGGTAGTAATGTCGTGCATAATGCAGGTGGGCTTCGGCCCACACTGCATGCCCCAGTCAGACTGGGGTTCTTTAGAAGTGGACACATGTAGGTTAAACTCCCTGTGGACCCACTGCCTGGGTGGGTGCCAGGAAGCCACCGGCGGTACATAGAAATATCCCATTGCATTGCCCAACACAGCTGAGGTAGTAATGTTGTGTGTAATACAGGTGGGCTTCGGCCCACACTGCATGCCCCAGTCAGACTGGGGTTCTTTACAAGTGTACAGATGTGTTAAAAACTCCGTGTGCACCTACAGCATGGGTGGCTCCCTGGAACCCACCAGCGGTACACAAAAATATCCCATTGCATTGCCCAACACAGCTGAGGTAACGTCAGCTGTAATGCAGGTGGGCTAAAAATTAATTTGATTACACTGTAGGCGAGGGCCCACAAAAATTGCTGTATCAACAGTACTAATGTACATCCCAAAAATTGGCCATGGCCAGCCAAGAGGGCAGGTGAAACCCATTAATCGCTTTGGTTAATGTGGCTTAAGTGGTAACTAGGCCTGGAGGCAGCCCAGTGTAACGAAAAATTGGTTCAAGTTAAAGTTCCAATGCTTTTAAGCGCATTGAAACTTATAAAAATTGTTCAGAAAAATTATTTGAGTGAGCCTTGTGGCCCTAAGAAAAATTGCCCGTTCAGCGTGATTACGTGAGGTTTCAGGAGGAGGAGCAGGAGGAGGAGGAGGAGGAATATTAGACACAGATTGATGAAGCAGAAATGTCCCCGTTTTGGATGGTGAGAGAGAACGTAGCTTCCATCCGCGGGTGCAGCCTACGTATTGCTTACGTATCGCTGCTGTCCGCTGGTGGAGAACAGAAGTCTGGGGAAATCCAGCCTTTGTTCATCTTGATGAGTGTTAGCCTGTCGACACTGTCGGTTGACAAGCGGCTACGCTTATCTGTGATGATTCCCCCAGCCGCACTAAACACCCTCTCCGACAAGACGCTAGCCGCAGGACAAGCAAGCACCTCCAGGGCATACAGCGCTAGTTCAGGCCACGTGTCCAGCTTCGACACCCAGTAGTTGTAGGGGGCAGAGGCGTCACCAAGGATGGTCGTGCGATCCGCTACGTACTCCCTCACCATCCTTTTACAGTGCTCCCGCCGACTCAGCCGTGACTGGGGAGCGGTGACACAGTCTTGGTGGGGAGCCATAAAGCTGGCCAGGCCTTTAAAGACTGTTGCACTGCCTGGGATGTACATGCTGCTCGATCTACGCACATCCCCTGCTACCTTGCCCTCGGTACTGCGCCTTCTGCCACTAGCGCTGTCGGCTGGGAATTTTACCATCAGCTTGTCCGCAAGGGTCCTGTGGTATAGCAACACTCTCGAACCCCTTTCCTCTTCGGGAATCAGAGTGGGCAGGTTCTCCTTATACCGTGGATCGAGCAGTGTGTACACCCAGTAATCCGTCGTGGCCAGAATGCGTGCAACGCGAGGGTCACGAGAAAGGCATCCTAACATGAAGTCAGCCATGTGTGCCAGGGTACCTGTACGCAACACATGGCTGTCTTCACTAGGAAGATCACTTTCAGGATCCTCCTCCTCCTCCTCCTCCTCCTCCTCAGGCCATACACGCTGAAAGGATGACAGGCAATCAGCCGGTGTACCGTCAGCAGCGGCCCAAGCTGTCTCTTCCCCCTCCTCCTCATCCTCCTTATGCTCCTCCTCCTCCTCCTGTACGCGCTGAGAAATAGACAGGAGGGTGCCCTGACTATCCAGCGGCATACTGTCTTCCCCCGCCCCCGTTTCCGAGCGCAAAGCAGCTGCCTTTATGGTTTGCAGGGAATTTCTCAAGATGCATAGCAGAGGAATGGTGACGCTAATGATTGTAGCATCGCCGCTCACCACCTGGGTAGACTCCTCAAAATTACCAAGGACATGGCAGATGTCTGCCAACCAGGCCCACTCTTCTGAAAGGAATTGAGGAGGCTGACTCCCACTGCGCCGCCCATGTTGGAGTTGGTATTCGACTATAGCTCTACGTTGTTCATAGAGCCTGGCCAACATGTGGAGCGTAGAGTTCCACCGTGTGGGCACGTCGCACAGCAGTCGGTGCACTGGCAGCTTAAAGTGATGTTGCAGGGTGCGCAGGGTGGCAGCGTCCGTGTGGGACTTGCGGAAATGTGCGCAGAGCCGGCGCGCCTTTACGAGCAGGTCTGACAAGCGTGGGTAGCTTTTCAAAAACCGCTGAACCACCAAATTAAAGACGTGGGCCAGGCATGGCACGTGCGTGAGGCTGCCGAGCTGCAGAGCCGCCACCAGGTTACGGCCGTTGTCACACACGACCATGCCCGGTTGGAGGCTCAGCGGCGCAAGCCAGCGGTCGGTCTGCTGTGTCAGACCCTGCAGCAGTTCGTGGGCCGTGTGCCTCTTATCGCCTAAGCTGAGTAGTTTCAGCACGGCCTGCTGACGCTTGCCCACCGCTGTGCTGCCACACCGCGCGACACCGACTGCTGGCGACATGCTGCTGCTAACACATCTTGATTGCGAGACAGAGGAGGAGGAGGAGGAGGGTGCTTTAGTGGAGGAAGCATACACCTCCGCAGATACCACCACCGAGCTGGGGCCCGCAATTCTGGGGGTGGGTAGGACGTGAGCGGTCCCAGGCTCTGACTCTGTCCCAGCCTCCACTAAATTCACCCAATGTGCCGTCAGGGAGATGTAGTGGCCCTGCCCGCCTGTGCTTGTCCACGTGTCCGTAGTTAAGTGGACCGTGGCAGTAACCGCGTTGGTGAGGGCGCGTACAATGTTGCGGGAGACGTGGTCGTGCAGGGCTGGGACGGCACATCGGGAAAAGTAGTGGCGACTGGGAACTGAGTAGCGCGGGGACTGCCGCCTCCATGATACTTTTGAAGGACTCCGTTTCCACAACCCTATACGGCAGCATCTCAAGGCTGATGAATTTTGCTATGCGGACGGTTAACGTTTGAGCGTGCGGGTGCGTGGCGGCGTACTTGCGCTTGCGCTCCAACAGTTGCGCAAGCGACGGCTGGACGGTGCGCTGAACTACACTGCTGGATGGGGCCAAGGACAGCGGAGGTGAGGGTGTGGGTGCAGGCCAGGAGACGGTAGTGCCTGTGTCCTGAGAGGGGGGTTGCATCTCAGTGGCAGGTTGGGGCACAGGGGGAGAGGCAGGGGTGCAAACCGGAGGCGCTGAACGGCCTTCGTCCCACCTTGCGGGGTGCTTGGCCATCATATGTCTGCGCATGGTGGTGGTGGTGAGGCTGTTGGTGTTGGCTCCCCGGCTGAGCTTTGCGCGACAAAGGTTGCACACCACTGTTCGTCGGTCGTCAGGCGTCTCTGTGAAAAACTGCCAGACCTTAGAGCACCTCGGCCTCTGCAGGGTGGCATGGCGCGAGGGGGCGCTTTGGGAAACACTTGGTGGATTATTCGGTCTGGCCCTGCCTCTACCCCTGGCCACCGCACTGCCTCTTGCAACCTGCCCTGCTGATGCCCTTGACTCCCCCTCTGAAGACCTGTCCTCCTGAGTAAGCGTTGCACACCAGGTGGGGTCAGTCACCTCATCGTCCTGCTGCTCTTCCTCCGAATCCTCTGTGCGCTGCTCCCTCGGACTTACTGCCCTTACTACTACCTCACTGCAAGACAACTGTGTCTGATCGTCATCGTCCTCCTCACCCACAGAAAGTTGTTGAGACAGTTGGCGGAAGTCCCCAGCCTCTTCCCCCGGACCCCGGGAACTTTCGAATGGTTGGGCACCAGTGACGATAAACTCCTCTGGTGGGAGAGGAACCGCTGCTGCCCAATCTAAGCAGGGGCCCGAGAACAGTTCCTGGGAGTGTTCCCGCTCCTGAGCAGGTGTTATTGTAGTGGAGTGAGGAGGCTGGGAGGAAGGAGGAGCAGCAGACAGAGGATTCGGATTGGCAGCAGTGGACGGCGCAGAACTGCGGGTAGACGATAGGTTGCTCGAAGCACTTTCTGCCATCCAGGACAGGACCTGCTCACACTGCTCATTTTCTAATAACCGTCTCCCGCGTGGACCCATTAATTGGGCGATGAATGTGGGGACACCAGAAACGTGCCTCTCTCCTAATCGCGCAGCAGTCGGCTGCGACACACCTGGATCAGGAGCTTGGCCTGTGCCTACACCCTGACTTGGCCCTCCGCGTCCTCGGCCGCGTCCACGTCCTCTAGGCCTACCCCTACCTCTCAGCATGCTGTATTACCAGTGATTTGATTTCACAGGCAGCTAATAAATTGGCGCAAGACTGCAGGCCAAATATAATTTTTTCCCTTTTTTGAAAACGAAAGGCCCCACTGCCTCTAGTGAATGAATAATCTAAGTTTAATAACTGTGCTGTTTTCCTGCTAATGTGTCACAGAACGTGAGGGTAGCAGAGTTATTAACTGTGGCAGAGCAGGTTTTTTTTTTCCCAATTAAGGAAAGCAAATGGCGAAGCCAGGAGTAAAACGTAGCTGGGTGCGTATGATTTTTACAGGTTGCAGACGCAGCCGACACGTGTCCACCGGCGTTAGGACGGACAGAGGCAGGACAAATAGAATTATTTTCCGTTTTTTTGCACCAAAAGGCAGCACTGCGTATATTCTATGAACATGAGAAGTTTAATAACTGTGCTGTTTTCCTGCTAATGTGTCACAGAACGTGAGGGTAGCAGAGTTATTAACTGTGGCAGAGCAGGTATTTTTTTTCCCAATTAAGGAAAGCAAATGGCGAAGCCAGGAGTAAAACGTAGCTGGGTGCGTATGATTTTTACAGGTTGCAGACGCAGCCGACACGTGTCCACCGGCGTTAGGACGGACAGAGGCAGGACAAATAGAATTATTTTCCGTTTTTTTGCACCAAAAGGCAGCACTGCGTATATTCTATGAACATGAGAAGTTTAATAACTGTGCTGTTTTCCTGCTAATGTGTCACAGAACGTGAGGGTAGCAGAGTTATTAACTGTGGCAGAGCAGGTATTTTTTTTCCCAATTAAGGAAAGCAAATGGCGAAGCCAGGAGTAAAACGTAGCTGGGTGCGTATGATTTTTACAGGTTGCACACGCAGCCGACACGTGTCCACCGGCGTTAGGACGGACAGAGGCAGGACAAATAGAATTATTTTCCGTTTTTTTGCACCAAAAGGCAGCACTGCGTATATTCTATGAACATGAGAAGTTTAATAACTGTGCTGTTTTCCTGCTAATGTGTCACAGAACGTGAGGGTAGCAGAGTTATTAACTGTGGCAGAGCAGGTATTTTTTTTCCCAATTAAGGAAAGCAAATGGCGAAGCCAGGAGTAAAACGTAGCTGGGTGCGTATGATTTTTACAGGTTGCAGACGCAGCCGACACGTGTCCACCGGCGTTAGGACGGACAGAGGCAGGACAAATAGAATTATTTTCCGTTTTTTTGCACCAAAAGGCAGCACTGCGTATATTCTATGAACATGAGAAGTTTAATAACTGTGCTGTTTTCCTGCTAATGTGTCACAGAACGTGAGGGTAGCAGAGTTATTAACTGTGGCAGAGCAGGTATTTTTTTTCCCAATTAAGGAAAGCAAATGGCGAAGCCAGGAGTAAAACGTAGCTGGGTGCGTATGATTTTTACAGGTTGCACACGCAGCCGACACGTGTCCACCGGCGTTAGGACGGACAGAGGCAGGACAAATAGAATTATTTTCACTTGTTTTACAAGCAAAAGGCAGCACTGCGTATATTCTATGAATAATAACTGTGTTGTGGCCCTGCCTATACAATTCTTTCCCTGCAGTATCAATGGAGGGTGGAATGCTCTGCAGAGGCGATTTTGAGAAGCAAAAAAAAATGCAGCACAGCTAACAGCAGCCTGGACAGTACTGCACACGGATAAATATGGCCCTAGAAAGGACCGTTGAGGTTCTTGAAGGCTACACTCACTCCTAACACTCTCCCTGCCTATGCAGCACTTCTGTCCCTAATGCCGGGTGCAACGCTCTGCAGAGCCGATTTTGAGAAAAAAAAAATGGCACTGCTAACAGCAGCCAACACACAGCTATCAGTGGCCCTAATAAGGACCTTTGGGGGGTCTTGAAGCCTACACTAACTACCAATTCTTTCCCTACAGCAGCTCCGGTACAAACAGCACTGTCCCTCAGCTAACTCACCAGGCATCTGAGCCGAACCGCGGGAGGGGCCGACTTTTATGTTCGGGTGACACCTGATCTTCCCAGCCACTCACAGCAGGGGGGTGGTATAGGGCTTGAACGTCACAGGGGGAAGTTGTAATGCCTTCCCTGTCTTTCAATTGGCCAAAAAAAGCGCGCTAACGTCTCAGGGAAGGAAGTGAAAGTAACCAGAACACCGCATGGTGTTCGTTACGAATAACGAACATCCCGAACACCCTAATATTCGCACGAATATCAAGCTCGGAAGAACACGTTCGCTCATCTCTACTAATAATGCTAATGATGGAAGAGTTCTGAGATTCCTACAGTATTTGAAATTTTACAAGCAGTTCATTCTAACTGTATTGTTGAATATTTGATTTAAAAAAGGAATGTGAAATCTTGCAAGTTTGAAGCAATGCTGTGTAAAGTGGTTCCGATTCACGAGATACCATTTTTGACATGCTTGTCATACATATTCTCAGCTTAGAATAGCATTATTAGAAATATAGATTATCTTGTGTGCATGTAACCTTTCGTGACGAACTTAGTATTTTTATTATAACATAAATGCAGGGAATGTTATTGTTTTGTTTACACCCTGGTCGTTTGCTCTTCCCTTTCCCTTCCTCTTTTTTTTCAGGTTAACAATGGAGATTCTGAACTACGGGATAAATATTTTTCTGCAATTTAAGTTAGTATTTTCATCTAAAAAACCGTCTAAATACTGCAAAGATTGAAACAGAAAGCCTATGTATCCATCTTCCCCCACTCACAAACTGCTGAATGACAGTTTATCATATATTAAGACTGTATGCAGGACAAATTGTCAATCAGCAGAATCTGGGAGGGGAAGCAGGACTCTATAGATTTCTCAGTGAGTTCTGGCTGTACTAAAACAGCTTTTTACATGAAAAGACTGAATCAAGTCACAAAAAACTATAGATGTATGAGTTTAGCATCTTCCTCTTCTATACTATGCTGCTCTCAGACAGGGTGCCATAGCAGACCCGACAGATCTACTTTAGGGAAATACCATAATAGCATACACTCTCTTTTGAATGTGGACTTTTTCAAACAATTAGAGAAATAATGCACAAAACTGTTTATTACCGAACGTGTTTAACATGCTTTTGTTTCAAGCTCTACTGATTTCTCAAAGTATTGCAAAGAAAGATATGTAGGTAACACTCTTCCAGACATTTCATTATCAATAACAGTTCCTTGCATATAGGGAAATAAAGGGCATTCTGTCACACAAGAAGACATCAGTATTATAAATAGCATATATTAGGTGGAGGCGCTGTTATAGATTTTGCATTTGAGCTCTGGAGCTTCAAGTTACAACTTTGTCTACATCATTCAGTATTAGGTCATGGCTATTCACAATGTGGGCTCTGGTTATCCCTCTCTTCTTACATGTACATATATCTGCTGTACATAATAAGAAACAGAGAGCGTGACAAAGGAAGGACACTCATAATTATTTATGGATACATTAGAAGAAAGAGGGAAAGAACCTATGGAGAAGATAAAAGAACCCAGAGAACATGCTGATGTCATCACATTGGCATGTAGGCTAAGGTAAAGACCAGGTCACCAAGGCTGTCGGCCCATGAAGTATCAGTTGTGACACATAATTTCAGAGCTTGAATGATTAAATACTGACAGGTCTGGTAGAAAAACAGAGGTACTTTTGGAGGATAAGACCTCTCGCATCAAACTACACATGTAGATTCAGAAGCCAAGTGAAATTTTCAATGTGGTCTGTAGGCATGCTTTAACTTTAATATGCTGAATATTTATTCAGCATTCTTTCAAAGAAGAATTCTACCTTCCTTGAGATTTTGCTACAGATGACATTCAAAATTCTGACATTTGGAGCTTAGCATTTGACTACAAACTGCTACTTTCTCACCATATGTTCTTATGTGTACTGAGTGGTAGTTTGTAGTCAGATGTTGAGTTCCAACTTTTAGAATTTTGAATGGCATGTGCCAAAAACTCAGAAAGGGTGCATTTGTGCTAGGATATAGTTTCTACAGTCAACTATATCATAGGATGCTCTGCAATGTGTTCTGAAATTCCTTTGAGATTTCAAAATATACTGTGAACTCTTGGCTGTGCAGCTACCAGGAACTAACACAGAACTACGATTATTTCACAGCCAGTACATACCATGTGTTCTGAAAAAATACAACAGCAAACCAAACAATAGCACTTAAACTTATTAAATGCAAGAAGTAAATAAAAAAGCATAAGGCTATATTGCTTCTTTTCTCTGCTGAATTCACTTTTCTTCTTAAGAACCGTTTCATTTTTGCATGGATATTTCTTCTTTCTTTGCTATATAAATTAATCACGTATTTAAAAATATCTCACATGGTGTGCTTCTTTCGTTTTGAACACCATTTGTAATGAGCCTCTATGTAAACAACTTTCAAGAATACAAATAAACATTTCCCAAAACTGTATTGATTCTATCCATAAGCAAGAAATTATACTGACAGGTTTTATTTCCTATTTATTGGTTTTAGGTTTCACACCTTCTTTGTTTGCTGACAATAGAGAGCAACTGATTCATTATTCTACATTTTGACTGTTACTTTCCTTGCTTCAGGCCAAGAATTTTTTTTATTTTTCAAAATGTTTTAGTTTGACAGCATGCATTTTTCACTATGCTAGTTAACTCAATAAGGTTATTCAAAATGAATATTTTATGAATAAACATGCATGGATCCATCAAAGCAGTCTGTGCATTTTTACATCATATTATATACCATTTTACTTCATATTGCCATAAGAAAATTGAAGGGAACTGTAAGTTAGCTGTCAGGACTCCTTCACACTAGCATATTTGCGTGCCCCCTACTTTTTAGTGCATTTGCACGCAAAAGATCTCGATAGATGTCAATGCGGGGTGTTCAAATGTGCACGCCATATGCAAGAAGATGTGTAAATTGCTGCATAATTCTGCTGGAAAAAGAATACTTCTGGAATTAATTAGCCATTTCAAGTGGTGCGATTGGTTTGTGCAAATGACCATGCCCGCGGGGTGGAAAAAGTACAGCAGAATCAGCGCAAGTGCGCAAAAAAGCATTGATCATTCTATAAAAATGAAACGCTGAAACGCATGCAAATGGGCATACACTCGTCAGAAGGAGCCCTTGGTGTAGCAACATATTTGAGTATAATTTTAGTTCTCTAATTACATTTTGATTTACATTGTCAGCTGCTTTCACTGTAACACTCTTGGGTAAACTTACGTATATATTGTATATCCAGCAATCCTGAACATTTATCTACCATCAAAACTAATGCCTACTGCAATTGTTAGGGATTTTGTGATTCATAATAATATTTGGCATGGATGGTATCTTGAATAGTTAAAACCCAGACAGTTTAATTGCATAAAACTGTGTGGTTTTTCAAAAAGTAAGAATTCATCTATAACTAGGGAAATCATATTAGTAGCCTCTTGTCCAGTTTAAAAACTCAGAAATTAAAAGGGCTAACACTATGTCACAGCAAATCCTCATCGGAGCTGACATTTTCTTGGACCATCATGTCTAAGTGCTGCCTATAAGTGTCCTACCCTGTGCTGTTGCTGCAGTTTGTGAAGGACTGAAAAAATGATGCCACTCCTCTGTTAGATTTCCTTTGCCACTATTGGCGGTGCTGCCGCGATGGCTTACCGTTCTTTGCCATGAGCTGCAGAGCTGCGATTCATTGTGGATGCATCTTCTTGGCCTTGGAGAAATACTCTGCTCAAGTGGCTTAACAGTCCATCCTGATAGTGCTGTATTTTGAAAATTCTCTCCACTGCCTAAGGCCTCGGTCAGACCGGCGTTTTTTCACGCGATTTGCGCATGCGCATGTGTCCGGCGATTTTATAAAACCATTGCTTTGCAATGGTATCGG
The DNA here is from genome assembly GCF_035609145.1 of Eleutherodactylus coqui. NCBI lineage: Eukaryota > Metazoa > Chordata > Amphibia > Anura > Eleutherodactylidae > Eleutherodactylus > Eleutherodactylus coqui. The sequence goes on along the minus strand of NC_089838.1, from coordinate 167,369,264 downwards.
ACACATGAGTGCTTTTTATGCGCTCGTCCGATAAATTATAGAACAGAAATCGCAGATCGCACCTATCTGCGATCTGCGATTCCTGTTCTCTTCTCTATATGCGCTCAATGGGGCCGGCGGCAGCAGCGCCGACCCCATTGAGAACATATAGTAGACAAATCATTCTCATCTGCCACAGCTGTAAAAGCTGTGGCAGAGAAGAATGATGTTTGCCCATTGAATTCAATGGAGCGGCAATACAGACGGCTCCATTGAAAGCAATTGGCTGCCGGCGATCGCACGATGAATTTTCAGGAAGGGCTTAAAAATATAAGCCCTTCCCTGAAATTCATCCAGAAATGTGTAAAAACAAAAAAAAAAAATATATACTCACCTGGTCCCGGCAGACGAAGTTCAGCCGCGGCCGGCCGGCAGTTCTCCTGAACTGCTCTGAATAGTATTCAGCAACCGGGGATTTTAAATCCCCGCCTGCTGAATGAGCTGCCTCTGATTGGTCACAGCCTCACCAATCACAGCCAGCTCCCACTTACCCATTTATGAATTCATGAATGGGTGAGTGAGTGCTGCCTCTGATTGGCTCAGTGCAGGGACCAATCAGGGGCAGCTCTCAGCTGTCATTCAGCTATATTTTTAAGCCCTTCCCGAAAATTCATCGTGAGATCGCCCGCAGCCCGTTGCTTTTAATGGAGCCGGCTGTATTGCCGACTCCATTAAATTCAATGCGCTGGACAGCTCTGGCCCGTTTCTAATGAAACGCGGCTAGGAGCAGTTTTTTCGGGTGATTTTTCGGCCCCGGTCACGCGATTTGCAGATGCGCATCCGTCATGCGATCCGCAAATCGCGGGAAAAAACGCCCGTGTGACTGAGGCCTAAATGAGATTTGTAATTTTGGCCTTGTAGAGGGAATCAAAGAGGGTGACCACCAAGTAATGATCTGATGTTTTTATGTGAGCTATGCGATGGTCCTTCTGCAAGCACCACAGCATAAAAGCACTCATATGTCTCTAAATGCCTAAGGATGATGGTCAACATTGCTTGGAATTAGACCTAAGGGTTTCTTCTGGCCAATCCTGCCATCCAGGAAGAATAGCTGGAGTTAGTGATGGATGGAAGGAACATTGAGTAGCCCCCTCCCCTGTCTCTGTATCTTTATTATCCCCACACTCTTCATCCGTCTCCTGCTCTTCCTTCTCCATACTTTTCCCATAAGTAGAAAAACATATTGGAGAAGATGCCCCCCTTTTTTGCCCTAAGCTACCCCTTCCTGTGAGGTTGAATAATGGCAGATTGGCCAGACAGTTATGAGATTGCTATGCCTTCCTCCTCCTACTGTGACAACATGTCATTGTCCCTGAGGCCCTGTAGAATCTTTTTTATCAAGTAGATAGCAGGGATGGTCATACTGATCAGTGCATTATCACAAACTGACCATTTTGGTTGCTTCCTTAAAGCAGGATAAAACAGCATGCATGTCTTTAATTAGCAGCCACTCCACAGTCATCAAGTGACTGATTTCCATACAGCCCCAGCTAAAGGCATACCCCATTTGATACTCCGTGATCCCTCTCTGCTGATAGCATAGCCTTTGCAACATATGCAATGTGGAATTCCATTGTGTAGGCACGCCACAGATGAGATGGTTGGGTGCTAGCCGAACTATCACTGAACATTCGCCACACAAGAGGCGACTGGATGTTAACACTAAAAGTGTAAAAACAGTTTCCTGGCTCTTTTCAGCACTGGATATAAAGCTGGGTAATTGTTTAGGAAGCACTACACCACCATCACATGGACCAGGCAAGGTATGTGTGTGAGATTGGCAAGGTAAAGGGTTGACAGCAGTATGGCCCCATAGTCGTACATGTCCATGTCTGGCTTCAAATTGTGCGGGGTCAGCCATGTGTCAGCCTGGGCTAATAGAGCAATTAACAGCTCTTGGGCAGTGTGCCTGTGCTACCCTACCATTAGCAGCGCTGTATGTAGACTGAGTTTTGTCACATATGGATATCTGTGATGGTGTGCAGGGTGTTGAAAGGCGGCACGAAAAGGTGGAGGAAAAGAAGTAGGAGGTTGATGTAGAAGGCACACAAGGATGAATGTACATAAAATGTGGACCACCACTTTTGGCTTCATGTTCCACCTGCAGTAAATTGACTCAGTGTGCTGTTGAGGATATATAACTCCTCTGCCCATGCTTACTAGACCATGTGTCCACGGCCAGGTGCACCCTGCCATTGGCGGCATTCTGCAATGCCAGGGACATGTCATCCCTCACATGGTGATGAAGGGTAGAGGGAGCTTTTTGGCAACAGAAATGGTGGGTGGGAATTTGGTACTGTATGTTAGCATGGAGCACCATGTTGCGTAAGGTGTCTGTGTCCACTAGCCTGTTGTGTTCAGGCTCTGTGTTTGTGGATTGTTGGGGTTGTATTTTTTTATGTCCCCATAGCTGGTGAATGGAGGACTGACTACTGATGTGGGACACACTTGAATATGGGGTCAATCTCAGTGAAGGTTGTTGTGATGGTGTCGGCTCAACTTCTTCTCTCAATTTCCCATTTCTGACTTGGAAGCCTGCAGACCAATTGTCAAGTGCAGAGGAGAGGCCAGAAGTAAGCATGCTACTACCCCGGTCTGAAAGATTTTACAGCAACAGCAATATTATCAATATCCTCCGTAGAATATATGGCTTTAACAGCAGACCATGTGTTTGTATAAGCACTAGATTGTTACCCATGACTTCGTCCACATGGAATTAGTATTTTTTTATATATCTAATCTGTGTTTTGCTGTATATTGAAATGTAAAAAGTTGAAATAGTATATTGCAGTAACATTCCTTTCACTATCAGAACAGTTCTGTACATTACATTACGTTTTTGGTCATGTCCTCGTTTGCTAGGATATAAAGGTTTTGTGGGCTGTATACACGTGAGCATGCCACATACAGTTGCCCCAGAAGAATAACGTGTTTTTTCTAAATGAACACCTGCTACTTTAAGTGTTTACCCTTGAGCCTTATTGATCATCATCGCAAATGCTATTTTTAGAGGGAATTGCAGCCTTTTGAATTGAAAAGGCAAATCCCTTGGTATTATCGAAATTCATAGAATTAAAAGAAACATTTTCACCTTTTGCTATTTCAGTCATAATAATAGCTCTTACAATATTTCGCCCCAGGTTTCTAATTTGTAATTGTGCACTGTTGCACAGTTTGGGCACGTCAGAAAATTGTGAGGTACAAATTTGTATATAGATCAGACTTCAATCAAGACCCAGTTTGATAATCTAGGAAAAGACAAAAAGAATCATGTCTCAGAACAGGTGGAATAGGAGCTTATAAAAATTTTAAGACCAGGAACTCAGCATCAGGAAAACAGGACCAAGAAGACACAACCATGACCTCAGAACAGGATTTCAGAACAAGAATTTGGAAAAAGATGGTTACAATTATATCCAGTTGAAAAGTATCACACAAATTACATAAGACATGGAACAAATATGGAATGGCTCATTAGCTTATAACCACATATTATTAGTTCAACATACTTGAGGATTAGGACATTATGATAATTGTTTCACAGGGAGCTTGAAACATAGACGAATCTGGTGTCTATTTATTGTGGCTTATGTTGGGGAACACTTTTAATATATACCTCTGACAGAAGTAAGAAACAAAGTGTGAACAGAGCCTCATCAAAATTATACTGGTCATTCACAGGTTCCATATCTAAACACTGAACAACTTTTTTTCTTCATAAAGAGCAGCTTCTCAGATCTTGTCAAGCACCATGACTGGCTTTTGGCTCAAAGCTCATGTCTTTTCATGCTACACTCTATATGATGAAAATATTTCCTAAATGTTGATGCTTTGCCCTCCACGAAACTGTAGCATGAAGTACTTTCTGACTGTAAATACTTGTGATTATATTATTTTTTTCATTGCTTTTGCTTGTTTTCACATTCCCACTTGTGTTTCCCATTCTATTATTTCTCTGGGGTCTTTTTTTTCTGAACAAGGTTAGCACATATAATAAAGTAAAATACTTATTCTTTTATAACAACAGTCTTGGCTACTAATTATAGGTAATATTACTGAGCAGAAAACACATTTTACAATCCAAGTAATTCAGTCCTTGGCAGCTCTCCGAAAACTAATTCTTCCACCCCTACTGTGTTGATGGACTGATTATTTGTTTACACAAGATGAAAGAGTCAATAAGTGAGTTTTTCAAATCTGTGAACAGGGACATTTGTCTTTTAGATAGGAAGTTGCATGCCTGCAGCAAAACACAGTGTGACTGTTCAGAAAATAACCATTTGCTTTAAATATGCTGCTGAGTGTATGCAATTCACAGACTGAGAACAAACATGAAGAGATCATTATGTTTTAGAATATATCATATTAGAATCACTTAAAAAAACTTTTTTAAGTATTGTATCAGCAATGTTAGATTGTAACAGTTGCCAAACTATGAATTTAAGAAATTGTTCATTCTCTTTAGAAAATGTAATATTTCAACAGTAGAACATATATTGACAAAATTACATAATTGTTTGGCTTTACTTTGCATAGTATTTAAGTTATGTGTTTTAAATATTTATTTCTATAAATTCCAAAATCATTTGTGGAAAATAGCTGTAAAACTTGATTGATTACTTTATTATTGTCTGAATACAAGTAACAGCATCCGTAACTACTTTCTTAAGTACAGACTCATTTATCAACCTTATTACCAGTGCCTTTTGGCATTATATCGCTTTAAGCACACTTTACATATGGCGTTCTGCACTTATCCAAGCTCTATTCTGATCTGACATTTGCTAGCTTACACTTAAGGGGATCATACTGAAGATTTACTGTAATCTGAATATTCAAGTGTTTTTATTTATAGATATATCTTTATACTAAATTTATATCTTTTCTTCTATATTCTAATTATATTAACATCTGGCTCGATATAATATTTTATAGACACATTTATGCCAGAAATAGTGATGCTTGAGATAGTAAAATATACTAATAGGTATGCTTTTAGTTTAGAATGAATATGAAAAAATTGAATTATAGAAATACGGAATTGATTAATCAAAATTTAATTGTAGAGAGTTTGTCAGTTTTTTTTAAATCAAATTTTTATTAGTATTTTATAACAAAATATTATATGTCACAGTCCATCCTTGAACAATATACAGATATCACTTCATTTCAATCCGTTGTAAAACAAATATAATACAGATTCTTAGTGGTATCATCTTGAAAATACAATTGGACCGATTAATAGACAGGGAAAGAAAAAAGACAATAATCTCTAAACCACAAATCAAAAGCATTGCCAAACATTAAACAAAAATAAGAGGGGGAGGGTAAGGGGAGCATAGGGAAAAAGAACAGGCATGGAAAGGGGTTAGGGGGGGAGAGATTTCACCGTGTTATGTGTAAGGTGCCCTTCAGTCATAAAAAAGTCTTATATACTCGAGATCCCTTCTCAGGAGACGGTAAATAACTTCTTGTGCATGCCCCTCGTCCAACTGGTTAGCTCCTTAAGGTTGTACACTAAGTCAACCTTCTCCTTCCATTGTGTCAATGTTGGGGGAGTTTTTTTGAGTCAGAGAAGAAGTATCGGCTTTAGCAGCATCTACCAGGGAAGCAATCAGCCTATTCTTTAGGGGATGAAACAGTCCCGAGGGTTTCCACAGGAGGACCATCTCGGGAGAAATTGTCAATGCTGGGGGATGTTTTCTCAGTGCTCCCTCCACACCACGCCAAAAGGGTCCCAATATCAGGCAACTCCACCAAATATGGAGAAAGGAACCATCCCCTGCCTCACATCTCCAACATCTGCCATGTGGGGCTAGTTTATAGACATAAAGCCACTGCGGAAACTTGTATCATGTGACTAATAATTTGCAGTGACTTTCCTGAGACAGGACGCAGGGGGATAAGCCAAAGGACATTCTCAGAATAAGCCTTGTGTCCCTCAGGAAAAGAGAGATTCCCAATTCTTTCTCCCAGGAGATTAGAAAGGTAGGCTTCGCTAACACTGGTGGAGAAATGAAGCATTTACGCAAGTTTGCAATTTTACTTCCTTTAGTATTACTCTCACTCAGTGCTTTTTCAAATTGCGTCCGAGGTCTGATGGATTTGTACCATCTAAAGAATTCCTCCAGCACTTTGTTTATGTTGGCCTGTTGCAGAAAGGAAAAATTCAGTGTGGCAGAAGGGACTGTAGAATGGTTGATGACTTCTCATGAGTCAAAGTCTGTAGGTCACTAATAGAGATGAGCGAACACCAAAATGTTCGGGTGTTCGTTATTCGAAACGAACTTCCCGCGATGTTCGAGGGTTCGTTTCGAATAACGAACCCCATTGAAGTCAATGGGCGACCAGAGCATTTTTGTATTTCGCCGATGCTCGCTAAGGTTTTCATGTGTGAAAATCTGGGCAATTCAAGAAAGTGATGGGAATGACACAGAAACGGATAGGGCAGGCGAGGGGCTACATGTTGGGCTGCATCTCAAGTTCACAAGCCACAATACCGGCAAGAGTGGGCCCCCCCCCCCCCAACAACTTTTACTTCTGAAAAGCCCTCATTAGCATGGCATACCTTTGCTAAGCAACACACTAGCAACAACAAAGCACAATCACTGCCTGGATGACACTCCGCTGCCACTTCTCCTGGGTTACATGCTGACCAACCGCCCCCCCTCCCCCCACAGCGCACACCAAAGTGTCCCTGCGCAGCCTTCAGCTGCCCTCATGCCACACCACCCTCATGTCTATTTAGAAGTGCGTCTGCCATGAGGAGGAACCACAGGCACACACTGCAGAGGGTTGGCACGGCTAGGCAGCGACCCTCTTTAAAAGGGGCGGGGCGATAGCCCACAATGCTGTACAGAAGCAATGAGAAATATAATCCTGTGCCACCGCCATCAGGAGCTGCACACGTGGGCATAGCAATGGGGAACCTATGTGCCACACACTATTCATTCTGTCAAGGTGTCTGCATGCCCCAGTCAGACTGGTAATATGTACCTTAACAGTAACCGCGTTGGTGGTAATGTGGTGGTGACTGCGGACCTAGTAGCACGGTTGTATTTTGTTGGTTTTCGGAATGCGGCCAGGATTAAGTGGGCCGTGGCGGGGGGATGGTGTGGGGGCTCTCTTGTTGTGTCGGTAAAGGTGAAATTCTTGGACTGCCACCAGACAAACCAATGCAAAGGCATTTGCCAAGAATGTTTTCCCTGTTGGAGGAGGAGGGGGATGTTTTTGAGGCACTACGTGTCCTCTCCACGTGTCCGTGGTTATATGCACCTTAACAGTAACCGCGTTGGTGGTAATGTGGTGGTGACTGCGGACCTAGTAGCACGGTTGTATTTTGTTGGTTTTCGGAATGCGGCCAGGATTAAGTGGGCCGTGGCGGGGGGATGGTGTGGGGGCTCTCTTGTTGTGTCGGTAAAGGTGAAATTCTTGGACTGCCACCAGACGAACCAATGCAAAGGCATTTGCCAAGAATGTTTTCCCTGTTGGAGGAGGAGGGGGATGTTTTTGAGGCACTACGTGTCCTCTCCACGTGTCCGTGGTTATATGCACCTTAACAGTAACCGCGTTGGTGGTAATGTGGTGGTGACTGCGGACCTAGTAGCACGGTTGTATTTTGTTGGTTTTCGGAATGCGGCCAGGATTAAGTGGGCCGTGGCGGGGGGATGGTGTGGGGGCTCTCTTGTTGTGTCGGTAAAGGTGAAATTCTTGGACTGCCACCAGACAAACCAATGCAAAGGCATTTGCCAAGAATGTTTTCCCTGTTGGAGGAGGAGGGGGATGTTTTTGAGGCACTACGTGTCCTCTCCACGTGTCCGTGGTTATATGCACCTTAACAGTAACCGCGTTGGTGGTAATGTGGTGGTGACTGCGGACCTAGTAGCACGGTTGTATTTTGTTGGTTTTCGGAATGCGGCCAGGATTAAGTGGGCCGTGGCGGGGGGATGGTGTGGGGGCTCTCTTGTTGTGTCGGTAAAGGTGAAATTCTTGGACTGCCACCAGACGAACCAATGCAAAGGCATTTGCCAAGAATGTTTTCCTTGTTGGAGGAGGAAGGGGATGTTTTTGAGGCACTACGTGTCCTCTCCACGTGTCCGTGGTTATATGCACCTTAACAGTAACCGCGTTAGTGGGAAATGGCCTCGCCGCCATCATGTCTTTGGGAAGCCTCTGTTTCCACACCCCAGAGACATACCATTAGCAGCGGTATAGGCAGAGCCCAGAATTCGTAACATTTCAGCCGTAGCATTAGGACAGGCCCCACTAACATATCAGTAGCAGCATTATAGGAGGAGCGCAGTCTTCGTTCCATGTCAGCAATAGTAGCACTCAAGACAGGCCCCAGTAACAATTCCGAAGCAGCAGTATAGCGGGAGCGCAGTCTTCGTTCCATGTCAGCAATAGTAGCACTCAAGACAGGCCCCAGTAACAATTCCGAAGCAGCGGTATAGCGGGAGCGCAGTCTTCGTTCCATGTCAGCAATAGTAGCACTCAAGACAGGCCCCAGTAACAATTCCGAAGCAGCAGTATAGCGGGAGCGCAGTCTTCGTTCCGTGTCAGCAATAGTAGCACTCAAGACAGGCCCCAGTAACAATTCCGAAGCAGCAGTATAGCAGGAGCGCAGTTTAGTTCCATGTCAGCAATAGTAGCACTCAAGACAGGCCCCAGTAACAATTCTGAAGCAGCAGTATAGTGGGAGCGCAGTCTTAGTTCCATTTCAGTAGCCTTAGTATAGCCAAGGCCCAAGTTACATTTATGTAGCTAAAGTGTAGGCCAACCCCACACACCTTTCTGTACCATGAGTGCAGGCGAAGAACATACAAATTGCTATGATTACACTGTAGGTGAGGGCCCCAAAAAATTGGTGTACCAACAGTACTAATGTACCTCAGTAAAAATTGGCCATGCCCAACCAAGATGGCAGGTGAATCGCTTTGGTTATTGTGGCTTAAGTGGTAACTAGGCCTGGAGGCAGCCCAGTGTAACGAAAAATTGGTTCAAGTTAAAGTTCCAACGCTTTTAAGCGCATTGAAACTTATAAAAATTGTTCAGAAAAATTATTTGAGTGAGCCTTGTGGCCCTAAGAAAAATTGCCCGTTCAGCGTGATTACGTGAGGTTTCAGGAGGAGGAGCAGGAGGAGGAGGAGGAATATTAGACACAGATTGATGAAGCAGAAATGTCCCCGTTTTGGATGGTGAGAGAGAACGTAGCTTCCATCCGCGGGTGCAGCCTACGTATTGCTTACGTATCGCTGCTGTCCGCTGGTGGAGAACAGAAGTCTGGGGAAATCCAGCCTTTGTTCATCTTGATGAGTGTTAGCCAGTCGGCACTGTCGGTTGACAAGCGGCTACGCTTATCTGTGATGATTCCCCCAGCCGCACTAAACACCCTCTCCGACAAGACGCTAGCCGCAGGACAAGCAAGCACCTCCAGGGCATACAGCGCTAGTTCAGGCCACGTGTCCAGCTTCGACACCCAGTAGTTGTAGGGGGCAGAGGCGTCACCGAGGATGGTCGTGCGATCGGCTACGTACTCCCTCACCATCCTTTTACAGTGCTCCCGCCGACTCAGCCTTGACTGGGGAGCGGTGACACAGTCTTGGTGGGGAGCCATAAAGCTGGCCAGGCCCTTAAAGACTGTTGCACTGCCTGGGATGTACATGCTGCTCGATCTCCGCACCTCCCCTGCTACCTTGCCCTCAAAACTGCGCCTTCGGCCACTAGCGCTGTCGGCTGGGAATTTTACCATCAGCTTGTCCGCAAGGGTCCTGTGGTATAGCAACACTCTCGAACCCCTTTCCTATTCGGGAATGAGAGTGGGCAGGTTCTCCTTATAGCGTGGGTCGAGCAGTGTGTACACCCAGTAATCCGTCGTGGCCAGAATGCGTGCAACGCGAGGGTCACGAGAAAGGCATCCTAACATGAAGTCAGCCATGTGTGCCAGGGTACCTGTACGCAACACATGGCTGTCTTCACCACGAAGATCACTGCCAGGATCCTCCTCCTCCTCCTCCTCCTCCTCCTCAGGCCATACACGCTGAAAGGATGACAGGCAATCAGCCAGTGTACCGTCAGCAGCGGGTCAAGCTGTCTCTTCCCCCTCCTCCTCATCCTCCTCATGCTCCTCCTCCTCCTCCTGTACGCCCTGAGAAATAGACAGGAGGGTGCCCTGACTATCCAGCGGCATACTGTCTTCCACCGCCCCCGTTTCCGAGCGCAAAGCAGCTGCCTTTATGGTTTGCAGGGAATTTCTCAAGATGCATAGCAGAGGAATGGTGACGCTAATGATTGTAGCATCGCCGCTCACCACCTGGGTAGACTCCTCAAAATTACCAAGGACATGGCAGATGTCTGCCAACCAGGCCCACTCTTCTGAAAGGAATTGAGGAGGCTGACTCCCACTGCGCCGCCCATGTTGGAGTTGGTATTCGACTATAGCTCTACGCTGTTCATAGAGCCTGGCCAACATGTGGAGCGTAGAGTTCCACCGTGTGGGCACGTCGCACAGCAGTCGGTGCACTGGCAGCTTAAAGTGATGTTGCAGGGTGCGCAGGGTGGCAGTGTCCGTGTGGGACTTGCGGAAATGTGCGCAGAGCCGGCGCGCCTTTACGAGCAGGTCTGACAAGCGTGGGTAGCTTTTCAGAAAGCGCTGAACCACCAAATTAAAGACATGGGCCAGGCATGGCACGTGCGTGAGGCTGCCGAGCTGCAGAGCCGCCACCAGGTTACGGCCGTTGTCACACACGACCATGCCCGGTTGGAGGCTCAGCGGCGCAAGTCAGCGGTCGGTCTGCTGTGTCAGACCCTGCAGCAGTTCGTGGGCCGTGTGCCTCTTATCGCCTAAGCTGAGTAGTTTCAGCACGGCCTGCTGACGCTTGCCCACCGCTGTGCTGCCACACCGCGCGACACCGACTGCTGGCGACATGCTGCTGCTAACATATCTTGATTGCGAGACAGAGGAGGAGGAGGAGGAGGAGGAGGAGGGTGCTTTAGTGGAGGAAGCATACACCTCCGCAGATACCACCACCGAGCTGGGACCCGCAATTCTGGGGGTGGGTAGGACGTGAGCGGTCCCAGGCTCTGACTCTGTCCCAGCCTCCACTAAATTCACCCAATGTGCCGTCAGGGAGATGTAGTGGCCCTGCCCGCCTGTGCTTGTCCACGTGTCCGTTGTTAAGTGGACCGTGGCAGTAACCGCGTTGGTGAGGGCGCGTACAATGTTGCGGGAGACGTGGTCGTGCAGGGCTGGGACGGCACATCGGGAAAAGTAGTGGCGACTGGGAACTGAGTAGCGCGGGGCCTCCGCCTCCATGATACTTTTGAAGGACTCCGTTTCCACAACCCTATACGGCAGCATCTCAAGGCTGATGAATTTTGCTATGCGGACGGTTAACGTTTGAGCGTGCGGGTGCGTGGCGGCGTACTTGCGCTTGCGCTCCAACAGTTGCGCAAGCGACGGCTGGACGGTGCGCTGAACTACACTGCTGGATGGGGCCGAGGACAGCGGAGATGAGGGTGTGGGTGCAGGCCATGAGGCGGTAGTGCCTGTGTCCTGAGAGGGGGGTTGCATCTCAGTGGCAGGTTGGGGCACAGGGGGAGAGGCAGGGGTGCAAACCGGAGGCGCTGAACGGCCTTCGTCCCACCTTGTGGGGTGCTTGGCCATCATATGTCTGCGCATGGTGGTGGTGGTGAGGCTGTTGGTGTTGGCTCCCCGGCTGAGCTTTGCGTGACAAAGGTTGCACACCACTGTTCGTCGGTCGTCAGGCGTCTCTGTGAAAAACTGCCAGACCTTAGAGCACCTCGGCCTCTGCAGGGTGGCATGGCGCGAGGGGGCGCTTTGGGAAACACTTGGTGGATTATTCGGTCTGGCCCTGCCTCTACCCCTGGCCACCGCACTGCCTCTTGCAACCTGCCCTGCTGATGCCCTTGACTCCCCCTCTGAAGACCTGTCCTCCTGAGTAAGCGTTGCACACCAGGTGGGGTCAGTCACCTCATCGTCCTGCTGCTCTTCCTCCGAATCCTCTGTGCGCTGCTCCCTTGGACTTACTGCCCTTACTACTACCTCACTGCAAGACAACTGTGTCTGATCGTCATCGTCCTCCTCACCCACAGAAAGTTGTTGAGACAGTTGGCGGAAGTCCCCAGCCTCTTCCCCTGGACCCCGGGAACTTTCGAATGGTTGGGCATCAGTGACGATAAACTCCTCTGGTGGGAGAGGAACCGCTGCTGCCCAATCTAAGCAGGGGCCCGAGAACAGTTCCTGGGAGTGTTCCCGCTCCTGAGCAGGTGTCATTGTAGTGGAGTGAGGAGGCTGGGAGGAAGGAGGAGCAGCAGACAGAGGATTCGGATTTGCAGCAGTGGACGGCGCAGAACTGCGGGTTGACGATAGGTTGCTCGAAGCACTTTCTGCCATCCAGGACAGGACCTGCTCACGCTGCTCATTTTCTAATAACCGTCTCCCGCGTGGACCCATTAATTGGGCGATGAATGTGGGGACGCCAGAAACGTGCCTCTCTCCTAATCGCGCAGCAGTCGGCTGCGACACACCTGGATCAGGAGCTCGGCCTGTGCCCACACCCTGACTTGGCCCTCCGCGTCCTCGGCCGCGTCCACATCCTCGGCCGCGTCCACGTCCTCTAGGCCTACCCCTACCCCTCAGCATGCTGTATTACCAGTGATTTGATTTCACAGGCAGGAAATAAATTGGCGCAAGACTGCAGGCCAAATATAATTTTTTCCCTTTTTTGAAAACGAAAGGCCCCACTGCCTCTAGTGAATGAATAATCTAAGTTTAATAACTGTGCTGTGGCCCTGCTAATGTGGCACAGAACGTGAGGGTAGCAGAGTTATTATAACTCTGGCAGAGCTGGTATTTTTTTCCCAATTAAGGAAAGCAAATGGCGAAGCCAGCAGTAAAACGTAGCTGGGTGCGTCTGATTTTTAAACGTTGCACACGCAGCCGACACGTACACACAGCCCTTAGGACGGACAGAGGCAGGACAAATAGATTTTTTTTCAGTTTTTTTCCACCAAAAGGCAGCACTGCGTATATTCAATGAACATGAGAAGTTTAATAACTGTGCTGTGGCCCTGCTAATGTGGCACAGAACGTGAGGGTAGCAGAGTTATTATAACTCTGGCAGAGCTGGTATTTTTTTCCCAATTAAGGAAAGCAAATGGCGAAGCCAGCAGTAAAACGTAGCTGGGTGCGTCTGATTTTTAAACGTTGCACACGCAGCCGACACGTACACACAGCCCTTAGGACGGACAGAGGCAGGACAAATAGATTTTTTTTCAGTTTTTTTCCACCAAAAGGCAGCACTGCGTATATTCAATGAACATGAGAAGTTTAATAACTGTGCTGTGGCCCTGCTAATGTGGCACAGAACGTGAGGGTAGCAGAGTTATTATAACTCTGGCAGAGCAGGTATTTTTTTCCCAATTAAGGAAAGCAAATGGTGAAGCCAGCAGTAAAACGTAGCTGGGTGCGTCTGATTTTTAAACGTTGCACACGCAGCCGACACGTGTCCACAGCCCTTAGGACGGACAGAGGCAGGTCAAATAGAATTTTTTTCACTTGTTTTACAAGCAAAAGGCCGCACTGCGTATATTCAATGCATAATAACTGTGTTGTGGCCCTGCCTACACAATTCTTTCCCTGCAGTATCAATGGAGGGTGCAATGCTCTGCAGAGGCGATTTTGAGAAGAAAAAAAATATGCAGCACAGCTAACAGCAGCCAGCACAGTACTGCACACGGTTAAATATGGCCCTAGAAAGGACCGTTGAGGTTCTTGAAGGCTACACTCACTCCTAACACTCTCCCTGCCTATGCAACACTTCTGTCCCTACAGCCAACACACAGCTATCAGTGGCCCTAATAAGGACCTTTGGGGGTCTTGAAGCCTACACTAACTACCAATTCTTTCCCTACAGCAGCTCCGGTACAAACAGCACTGTCCCTCATCTAACTCACAAGGCATCTGAGGCGAGCCGCGGGAGGGGCCGACTTTTATATTAGGCGGACACCTGATCTCCCCAGCCACTCACTGCAGGGAGGTGGTATAGGGCTTGAACGACGCAGGGGGAAGTTGTAATGCCTTCCCTGTCTTTCAATTGGCCAGAAAAGCGCGCTAACGTCTCAGGGAAGGAAGTGAAAGTAACCCGAACACCGCATGGTGTTCGTTACGAATAACGAACATCCCGAACACCCTAATATCCGCACGAATATCAAGCTCGGACGAACACGTTCGCTCATCTCTAGTCACTAATATTCAAGTTGTCAAATTTCGTCTAAATTATTGCAGTACAAGGATCGCTAGGTAAGTCAAGGAGTTCATGAATAGCTCGCAATGGCATGATCAGGGAGGGTATGAGCGCTAAAACATCCCTCATCACATACCAGGTGTCACAGGGTCCTCTAACCAAAGGGTTAAAAGCCCTTTAGCGGTATTTGTTTTTTGCCGGAAACCATAGGTCTTCCATGAAAGCTTCACAGTAGGTGCCCTCAGCTAATGAGTAAAGCGGAGGGTCACTGGACGGGAGGACTAAATCCATCCAATATTTTAGTTGGGTAGCTCAGGAGAAGTCATGGACATTAGGGAGATCTATACCACCCTCTGAGCCTTGCTTGATCATAAGGCTGTGAGCCACCCTTGGTCTTTTCTGCCTCCATACAAAACCCCAGAAAGCTGAGCAAAGGGCTTTGAAAAAAAAACTCACCAGGAGATGGATAAGGAGCAAGTGGATCTTGCACAAAATTATTGGGAGCACGTAGGATTTCAATATATTTTTCCTGCCGAACCACAATATAAATGTTAGGTCATAAGATCAGAAAAGATTCTTAACCTGGCCTAGCAGGGGAGAGAAGTTGAAGCAAAATAAGTCTTTGCTTTTTTAGTTAGTTTAACTCTCAAGTACTAAATTAATGTCTCCGACCACATAAAAGGGGAATTCTCCTTCAAAGCTCTACACCTAGCTATAGGGATTGAACATTTAACACAGTGGATTTAGACAAATTAATTTTGAAGTTAGAAACCCTCCCAAACTCATTCAGTAGCCCAATGAGACAAGGGAATCCCTTTTCTGGGTCAGTTATTAGAAACACTATGTTGTTGGTGAAAGCTGCAGTGGTTAGTGAGTTTTTCCCACACTTTAACCTACTGATGTCCGCCTCCTGTCTTACCCTCTGGAGCAGGGGCTCCAGAGCTAGAATAAAGAGGGTTGGGGAGAGAGGGCATTTCTGATGGGTCCCATTCCTAATGTCAAATGGTGGGGAAAGAATATTGTTAATTTTAATCCTCGCATATGGTTTTTCGTACAGAGAGAAAATGGCAGAGACAAAAGCGTCAGGAATGTTAAAATGAAGAAGGACTTTCTATATATATCTCCATTTCACTTTATTAAATGCTTTTTCCACGTCCGTACCTACCAAGGCTAGGAGGATGCTATGATGCTGGGCATGGTGGGCTGCATGGAGTAAGGGAGTAGCCTACAGCAGTTGTCTCTACCCTCCCCTTGACAAACCCGGCCTGTTCCTCAACTATCAAGTTGGGAACATGGTCTTCAAGTCTCTTAGCCCAAAGCTTGATGTCGAAGTTAATCAGGGATATCGGCCTATAGGTTCCGCATAGCTCAGGGTCCTTGTTCTCTTTATGAATGAGGGTGATATGCTCTTCCTGTGCCTGTTTCAGTAGGATTACTCCCCTTAGGAGTGCATTAAAGAGCTCCGTTAGGCGTGGAACCAAGATTTATTTAAAAGATTTATAGTAAATTAGGATTAGTCCATTAGGACCTGGACTTTTGACTGGGGGACATGAATTCAAAAAATTCTCCACCTCTATTTGGATGACAGGTGTCATTAAGGTATCTTCCACATTGTCTGCTAGTTTCAGTAAGTGCATATTTTGCAAAAATGAGTTTATCTGTTGACTAGTTCACAGAACCTCTTGGGCAGTAGTCTGATCTTTTGGATTATATAAATGGGAGTAACATTTCTGAAATTCACTAGCAATTTTACTAGAGGAATTGGCCAATCCTCCTGCCTGAGTTTTAATGGACTTGATAAAATTTTTTGACCGTGCTTTT
Organism: Eleutherodactylus coqui; assembly: GCF_035609145.1. NCBI lineage: Eukaryota > Metazoa > Chordata > Amphibia > Anura > Eleutherodactylidae > Eleutherodactylus > Eleutherodactylus coqui. The sequence continues at coordinate 167,353,137 of NC_089838.1, read as the reverse complement.
TTGAGCAAAGAGGACATGAATTTACTTCCCCTATTGCCCTGTGCATAAACTATATGTTTTAGGCACAGATTTTTTAAAATTAAATTTGAATGAAGACAATGTCGATCTGGTTCAGCCTGTTTCAACCTCCTTGTTGATCCAGAGGTAGAAGCCAATTAGCCCCATTGGGGAAAAATTCCTTCCCGACTCCATAATGGCAGTCAGAATAATCCCTGGATCAACCTCTAATAGTTCCTACCGGACTGTAAGACCCGGATTAACAACCCGCTGGTAACCTAATGTCTATATGCTGTAATATCATAGTGCTCTAGAACGACATCTAGTCCTCTCTTAGACTCCTCTATGGATTTTGCCAGCACCCCGTACTCAGGCAGAGAGCTCCACAGTCATACTGCTCTTACAGTAAAGAACTTCCTTCTGTATTGGTGATGCAACCTGCTTTCTTCTAGATGTAGTGGATGCCCTCTTGTAATCAAAACAGTCCTGGGTATAAACAGATTATGGGAGAGATCCCTGTATTGTCCCCTAATGTATTTATACATAGTTATTTGATTGCCCCTTAGCCGTATTTTTTCCAGGGTGAATAATCCTAATTTTGATGGTATTCCAGTCCCCTCCTTCCATTTATTAATTTAGTTGCCCTTCTTTGAAACCCCTCAAGCACTGCCACATCTTTCCTGAGCACCGGTGTCCAGAACTGTACACAGTATGCCATATGAGGTCTGACAAGTAGAAGAATAATGTTCTCGTCCCTCGCCCTTATGCCTCCTTTAATGCATCCCAAGGCCTTATTAGCTTTTGCAGCAGCTGAGTGACATTGGTTGCTCCAGTTAAATTTACAATCCACTAGTACCCCCAGGTTTTTTTCCATAGCACTTTTCCCTAGCAAGTACCCCATTTAGTGTATATTGGTGACATCCATTTCTCCTACTCATATGCATAACCTTACATTTGTCAACATTGAACTTCATTTGCCATTTTTCAGCCCAAGCCCCCAGCTTATCCAGGTCCTTTTGTAGGTGCACATTGTCCTCCGTTGTATTAATTGTCTTATATAATTTTGTATCATCTGCAAATATTGTTATTTTACTGTGCAGTCCTTCTATCAGGTCATTGATAAATATATTGAACAGAATGGAGCCTAATACTGAATCCTGTGGCACCCCACTAGCAACGGTGGCCCATTCAAAATACGATCCATTTATTACCACCCTCTGCTTTCTATCTCTGAGCCAGTTCCTTACCCAGATACACACGTTTTTGCCCAGTCTGAGCTGTCTCCTTTTATATATCAACCTATTATGTGGAACGGTGTCAAATGCTTTTGAGAAATCTAGATATATGAGATCAATAGACTCTCCCAGGTCCACCTTAGAACTTACTTCATCATAGAAGCTGATCAGATTGGTCTGACATGATCGACCCCTCATAAACCCATGCTTGTGAGGAGTTATTTCATTGTTCTCTTTGAGGTATTCTAGGATGGCGTCTCTCAGAAACCCCTAGAATATTTTTCCAGTTTTGGACCCCTTTTTGTATATTGGAACTATATTGGCAATGCGCCAATCCAATGGTTCAACCCCCGGTCTTGATAGTATCCATAAATATTAGAAATAGTGGTCTAGCTATCACTCCACTTAGTTCCCTTAGAACCCTTAGGTGTATTCCATCTGGGCCCGGCGATTTGTCGATTTTAATCTTCTTTAACTAGCTCAGCACTTTCTCCTGTGTTAGGCATGCAATATTTTGCAGGGGGTTCATTATATTTCCCTGCATCTCCTGTGACATTTCCTTTTAGTTCGTGAATACACTTGAAAAGAAACTATTTAATAGATTTGCCGTCCCCCATCGTTTTCTATGATCTCTCCTGTATTATTTGTTAAAGGGCCAATGCTCTCAGTGCAAATCCTTTTGCTGTTAATATAATTGAAGAATAGTTTAGGGTTGCTTTTGCTCTCTTTGGTGATCCAGTCTTTCTGCCTCCTCATTAGCACTTTTGATCTTTCCTTCACATATTTTGTTTTTTTCCCTGTATGATTTTAGCACTTCTTCGCTGCCTTCTTGTTTTAGTAGTTTAAACGCTTTCTTGTTTTCATTTATTGCTTACTCCTTACTCCTAATGCATCACAGAAGGGGAAATAAACAATTAAAAACAATCACAGAAAATGGCTGTTACTTACTGACTGAGGAGTGCATATAGATGCATCCTCCTCTCACCATGCAGGTAGCTGACTACCAAATGGAGGAACCAATAACACCTGTGCAGGACACCGATAAAACAACCACTCACACTGCCTCTTGATAATGAGAGGGGTGGATGCTTGGTGTTCACTCCCACACATAGTGGATACAGGGTGCCAGACCATTCTGATATATGTAGCTCACCATGCAGACCAACAACCTATTAATGACGCCATGATAATTCGGCGGCTTGCCCTGCATTTCCATCATTGAACCACATTGGTACTGCCACCCTGGGCTCCCCCTGGAGTCTTAATGCCACACTGCATGTGAATGATAGCTAATAAATGCAAGGCATTGGTTGGATGTTGGCCAAGATACATGAGCCCACTAACCACTTCACGGTTCCTTGCGTTGTAGTGGGTCCCTACACTAATATAAATGCATCACAGAAGGGGAAATAAAAAATTAAAAACAATCACAGAAAATGGCTGTTACTTACTGACTGAGGAGTGCATATAGGTAGTAAGCTACCTGCATGGTGAGAGGAGGATGCATCTATATGCACTCCTCAGTCAGTAAGTAACACCCCTTACTCCTAAAGAACCACTTGGGTGATTATTAATTTTATGGGGGGTACTTGGGGACATTATTGCCATCAAATTGACATACAAGAGGAATTCACTTAAATGGGAGTATTATTAGTTTCTAGCGGTCAAAACTTTGCATTACTACTTTGTAAGGGGCACAATGGTGGGAATTATTACTATGTGGGGGCACAAGCAGGGTATTATTTCTGTGTTAGATCACAAAAGGGGCAATATTACTGTTTAGGTCACTAAGAGGAGCACTACTACTGTTATCAGTTTAAATGATGGCAATGTTACTGTTAGGAAAGCAAAAGAGAGCACTTTTATGCTGTTCCTTAATTAGCTATAGAATACAATCTATAGCCTAATTCCACATTCTTAAAATTAATATTTTAAATTGTTTTATTTACTAAATCGTATAATCATATATAGACACCTTATGAACAATTGTTATATAGAATATTATTCATTTATAAATAAGAAAACATTTTTGCAAATGAGAGAACTAAACATAAATCTGCATTTATTTCTGCTCTCACTAAGTGAGACAAATTATGGCAAAATGCACTCTGGTACTCCTTATGAATACGCTAATATAAATGCAGATTCTGAAGTTTTATTGAAAGACAGATAGGAATACAAATAAGACAATGTTAAAATAGTAAAATTGCTTCTGTAACAGTATCTCCAAAATCTAAGCTGACAGCTTGTATAATGTGTATTTGTATACTTAAAACTTTTCAATAAAAATCAATGAAAATAGTAAAATTGCTGTTATATTCCAGCTATATTCTTAATGACTTGCATGCAGTAGAACATAATCCACAAAATGTATTGCTAAGCTACATTTCTGTTTAGCCACATTACTAAATATAATTTTATGTCTAAATGAATAGTGAAATATTAGTTGTAGCAGCATTAGTGTTCAAAAATTATAGATGGTTGATAGACATGAGCGAGCACCAAAATGCTTGGGTGCTCGTTACTCGGGACGAAATTTTCGCGATGCTCGAGGGTTCGTTTCGAGTAACGAACCCCATTGAAGTCAATGGGCGACCCGAGCATTTTTGTATATCGCCGATGCTCGCTAAGGTTTTCATTTGTGAAAATCTGGGCAATTCAAGAAAGTGATGGGAACGACACAGCAACGGATAGGGCAGGCGAGGGGCTACATGTTGGGCTGCATCTCAAGTTCCCAGGTCCCACTATTAAGCCACAATAGCGGCAAGAGTGGGCCCCCCCCCTCCCAACAATTTTTACTTCTGAAAAGCCCTCATTAGCAATGCATACCTTAGCTAAGCACCACACTACCTCCAACAAAGCACAATCACTACCTGCATGACACTCCGCTGCCACTTCTCCTGGGTTACATGCTGCCCAACCCCCCCCCCCACGACCCAGTGTCCACAGCGCACACCAAAGTGTCCCTGCGCAGCCTTCAGCTGCCCTCATGCCACACCACCCTCATGTCTATTTATAAGTGCGTATGCCATGAGGAGGAACCGCAGGCACACACTGCAGAGGGTTGGCACGGCTAGGCAGCGACCCTCTTTAAAAGGGGCGGGGCGATAGCCCACAATGCTGTACAGAAGCAATGAGAAATATAATCCTGTGCCACCGCCATCAGGAGCTGCACACGTGGGCATAGCAATGGGGAACCTATGTGCCACACACTATTCATTCTGTCAAGGTGTCTGCATGCCCCAGTCAGACCGCGGTTTTTTATAAATAGTCACAGGCAGGTACAACTCCGCAATGGGAATTCCGTGTGCACCCACAGCATGGGTGGCTCCCTGGAACCCACCGGCTGTACATAAATGTATCCCATTGCAGTGCCCTGGACAGCAGAGCTAACGTCAGATTAAATGCAGGTGGGCTTCGGCCCACACTGCATGCCCCAACCTGACCGGGGTTTTTAATTCATAGACACAGGCAGGTACAACTCCCTATTGTGAAGTCCCTGTGGACCAACAGCATGGGTGGGTGCCAGGAAGCCACCGGCGGTACATAAATATATCCCATTGCATTGCCCATCACAGCTGAGGTAATGTCATGTTTAATGCAGGTGGGCTTCGGCCCACACTGCATGCCCCAGTCAGACTGGGGTTCTTTAGAAGTGGACACATGCAGTTACAACTCCGTGTGGACTGACAGCATGGGTGGGTGCCAGGAAGCCACCGGCGGTACATAAATATATCCCATTGCAGTGCCCAGTACAGCTGATGTAACGTCAGCTTTAATGCAGGTGGGCAAAAAATTAATTGGATTACACTGTAGGCGAGGGCCCCCAAAAATTGGTGTACCAACAGTACTAATGTACGTCAGAAAAATTGCCCATGCCCAACCAAGAGGGCAGGTGAAACCCATTAATCGCTTTGGTTAATGTGGCTTAATTTGTAACTAGGCCTGGAGGCAGCCCAGTTAAAATAAAAATTGGTTCAGGTGCAAGTTTCAACGCTTTAATGAGCATTGAAACGTATAAAAATTGTTTACAAAAATTATATGACTGAGCCTTGTGGGCCTAAGAAAAATTGCCCGTTCGGCGTGATTACCTGAGGTTTCAGGAGGAGGACCAGGAGGAGGAGGATGAATATTATACACAGATTGATGAAGCTAAAAGGTCCACGTTTTTGATGGTGATAGAGAACAATGCTTCCATCCGCGGGTGCAGCCTACGTATTGTTTAGGTATCGCTGCTGTCCGCTGGTGGAGAAGAGAAGTCTGGGGAAATCCAGGCTTTGTTCATCTTGATGAGTAAGCCTGTCGGCACTGTCGGTTCACAGGCGGGTACGCTTATCTGTGATGATTCCCCCAGCCGCACTAAACACCCTCTCTGACAAGACGCTAGCCACAGGACAAGCAAGCACCTCCAGGGCATACAGCGCGAGTTCAGGCCACGTGTCCAGCTTCGACACCCAGTAGTTGTAGGGGGCAGAGGCGTCACCGAGGACGGTCGTGCGATCGGCTACGTACTCCCTCACCATCCTTTTACAGTGCTCCTGCCAACTCAGCCTGCACTGGGGAGCGGTGACAGTCTTGCTGGGGAGCCAGAAAGTTGTCAAAGGCTTAGAGAGTGTTCCCCTGCCTGTGCTGTACATGCTGCCTGATCTCCGTGCCTCCCCTGCTACCTGGCCCTCGGAACAGCGCTTTCGGCCACTAGCGCTGTCGGATGGGAATTTTACCATCAGTTTGTCCGCCAGGGTCCTGTGGTATAGCATCAATCTCGAACCCCTTTCCTCTTCGGGTATGAGAGTGGAAAGGTTCTCCTTATACCGTGGGTTGAACAGTGTGTACACCCAGTTATCCGTAGTGGCCAGAATGCGTGTAACGCGAGGGTCACGAGAAAGGCATCCTAACATGAAGTCAGCCATGTGTGCCAGGGTACCTGTACGCAACACATGGCTGTCCTCACTAGGAAGATCACTTTCAGGATCCTCCCCTCCTCCACAGGCCATACACGCTGAAAGGAGGACAGGCAAGCAGCATGGGTGCCCTCAGCAGTTGACCAAGCTGTCTCTTCCCCCTCCTCCTCATCCTCCTCATGCTCCTCCTCCTCCTCAACGCGCTGAGATATAGACAGGAGGGTGCTCTGACTATCCAGCGACATACTGTCTTCCCCCGCCTCTGTTTCCGAGTCTGCCTTTATGCTTTGCAGGGAACTTCTCAAGAGGCATAGCAGAGGAATGGTGACGCTAATGATTGCAGCATCGCCGCTCACCATCTGGGTAGACTCCTCAAAGTTTCGAAGGACCTGGCAGATGTCTGCCAACCAGGCCCACTCTTCTGTAAAGAATTGAGGAGGCTGACTCCCACTGTGCCGCCCATGTTGGAGTTGGTATTCCACTATAGCTCTATGCTGCTCATAGAGCCTGGCCAACATGTGGAGCGTAGAGTTCCACCGTGTGGGCACGTCGCACAGCAGTTGGTGCACTGGCAGATTAAACCGATGTTGCAGGGTGCGCAGGGTGGCAGCGTCCGTGTGGGACTTGCAGAAATGTGCACAGAGCCGGCGCACCTTTCCGAGCAGGTCTGACAAGCGTGGGTAGCTTTTCAGAAAGCGCTGAACCACCAAATTAAAGACGTGGGCCAGGCATGGCACGTGCGTGAGGCTGCCGAGCTGAAAAGCCGCCACCAGGTTATGGCTGTTGTCACACACGACCATGCCCGGTTGGAGGCTCAGCGGCACAAGCCAGCAGTCGGTCTGCTCTGTCAGACCCTGCAGCAGTTCGTGGGCCGTGTGCCTCTTCTCTCCTAAGCTGAGTAGTTTCAGCACGGCCTGCTGACGCTTGCCCACCGCTGTGCTGCCACGCCGCGCGACACCGACTGCTGGCGACGTGCTGCTGCTGACACATCTTGATTGCGAGACAGAGGTTGCGTAGGAGGAGGAGGAGCAGGGTGGTTTAGTGGAGGAAGCATACACCACCGCAGATACCACCACCGAGCTGGGGCCCGCAATTCTGGGGGTGGGTAGGACGTGAGCGGTCCCAGGCTCTGACTCTGTCCCAGCCTCCACTAAATTCACCCAATGTGCCGTCAGGGAGATATAGTGGCCCTGCCCGCCTGTGCTTGTCCACGTATCCGTTGTTAAGTGGACTTTGGCAGTAACCGCGTTGGTGAGGGCGCGTACAATGTTGCGGGAGACGTGGTCGTGCAGGGCTGGGATGGCACATCGGGAAAAGTAGTGGCGACTGGGAACTGAGTAGTGCGGGGCCGCCGCCATCATACTTTTGAAAGCCTCCGTTTCCACAAGCCTATACGGCATCTCCAGGCTGATAAATTTGGCTATGTCCACGTTTAACGTTTGAGCGTGCGGGTGCGTGGCGGCGTACTTGCGCTGGCGCTCCAACACTTGCGCTAGCGACGGCTGGACGGTGCGCTGAGAGACATTGGTGGATGGGGCCGAGGACAGCGGAGGTGAGGGTGTGGGTGCAGGCCAGGAGACGGTAGTGCCTGTGTCCTGAGAGGGGGGTTGGATCTCAGTGGCAGGTTGGGGCACAGGGGGAGAGGCAGCGGTGCAAACCGGAGGCGGTGAACGGCCTTCGTCCCACCTTGTGGGGTGCTTGGCCATCATATGTCTGCGCATGGTGGTGGTGGTGAGGCTGGTGGTGGTGGCTCCCCGGCTGATCTTGGCACGACAAAGGTTGCACACCACTGTTCGTCGGTCGTCTGCACTCTCAGTGAAAAACTGCCACACCTTTGAGCACCTCGGCCTCTGCAGGGTGGCATGGCGCGAGGGGGCGCTTTGGGAAACAGTTGGTGGATTATTCGGTCTGGCCCTGCCTCTACCCCTGGCCACCGCACTGCCTCTTCCAACCTGCCCTGCTGCTGCACTTGCCTCCCCCTATGAAGACCTGTCCTCAGTAGGCTTAGCAAACCAGGTGGGGTCAGTCACCTCATCGTCCTGCTGCTCTTCCTCCGAATCCTCTGTGCTCTCCTCCCTCAGACTTACTCCAATTACTACTACCTGAGTGATAGACAACTGTGTCTCATCGTCATCGTCCTCCTCACCCACTGAAAGCTCTTGAGACAGTTGCCGGAAGTCCCCGGCCTCATCCCCCGGACCCCGGGAACTTTCCAAAGGTTGGGCATCGGTCACGACAAACTCCTCCAGTGGGAGAGGATTCGAAACCATTGCTGCCCATTCTGGGCAGGGGCCCGAGAACAGTTCCTGGGAGTCTGCCTGCTCCTCAGAATGTGTCATTGTAATGGAGTGAGGAGGCTGGGAGGAAGGAGGAGCAGCAGCCAGAGGATTCACAGTTGCAGCAGTGGACGGCGCAGAATTCTGGGTGGTCGATAGATTGCTGGATGCACTTTCTGCCATCCATGACAGGACCTGCTCACACTGCTCATTTTCTAATAAAGGTCTACCGCGTGGACCCATTAATTGTGAGATGAATGTGGGGACGCCAGAAACGTGCCTCTCTCCTAATTCCGCAGCAGTCGGCTGCGATACACCTGGATCAGGAGCTCGGCCTGTGCCCACAACCTGACTTGGGCCTCCGCGTCCTCGCCCGCGTCCACGTCCTCTAGGCCTACCCCTACCCCTCAGCATGCTGTATTACCAGTAGTGCAGAAACAGAACGCTGTAATTAAATGTGCCGCTTATTGGCCTGTGGTTGGAGGCTGGCTTCGCTTACGGAACGCACAGCAGAGGCAGGAAAGAATTTTGCGCAAGCCTGCTGTAACACTTAGCTGGCTGCGTATGAATTAGGACAACTGCCCCCAGCAGAGACGCAGTACAGTCAGGACGGTCTCAGGCAGCCCAAATAGATTTTTTTTCCAAATTTTTTTTGGAAAAGCCCACTGCCTATATAGACTGGATATGTCTTTCACTGTCCCTGCCTCACCACCACTACTGGCCGTGGACTATGTAAAATTACTGCAGACTGTTTCACTCTGGACAGGATGACAGCGGTGATGTAAGAGGCAACGCAGAGCCAGGAAAGAATTTTGCGCAAGCCTGCTGTAACACTTAGCTGGCTGCGTATGAATTAGGACAACTACCCCCAGCAGAGACGCAGTACAGTCAGGACGGTCACAGACAGCCCAAATAGCTTTTTTTCCCCAAATTTTTTTGGAAAAGCCCACTGCCTACATAGACTGGATATGTCTTTCACTGTCCCTGCCTCACCACCATTACTGGCCGTGGACTATGTAAAATTACTGCTGGACGCAATGCTCTGCACGGCCGAAAGCAGCCTCAACAGTACTGCACACGGTCAGATGTGACCCTAAGAAGGACCGTTGGGGTTCTTGAAGCCTAAAATCAATCCTAACACTCTCCCTATAGCAGCTCCGGCATCAGCAGCACTTTCCCTGATCTTTGTCAGAATGCATCTGTGGCGAGCCGTGGGAGGGGCCGATTTATATACTCGGGTGACACCTGATCTTCCCAGCCACTCACTGCAGGGGGGTGGTATAGGGCTTGAACGTCGCAAGGGGAAGTTGTAATGCCTTCCCTGTCTTTCTATTGGCCAGAAAAGCGCGCTAACGTCTCAGAGATGAAAGTGAAAGTAACTTGAACATCGCGTGGTGCTCGCCTCTAGTAACGAGCATCTCGAACACGCTAATACTCGAACGAGTATCAAGCTCGGACGAGTACGTTCGCTCATCTTTAATGGTTGATAAATATCACAAATAAAATTTCAACAGAGATTTAAAGTGAACTGACTTGTGTTCAATTACAATAAAAAAAACATAAAATACGGCTAATCCAGAAGATCAAATGGAGCAACTTATGTTCCTGCTCAGGCCCGAGTGGACGGAGGTACATGGGCCAGGATGCGGGGGTGTGCAACATTAGTCTTCTTGGGCTTGTGCCTGATTAAGCTTATTGAATTTATGTTATAATAACCAAGTAAATGTTGATTTGTCTTTTCTGCTGGGTTTCTGCAGATGCCATTTTTGGGCCGCTCTTGCGCATACTGATTTTTGCAGCATTTAGTGTTGTATTTTGGGTGAAGCACTGGATGCTGTATACAACCTCTATTGAGTTCATTGGGCTTCGCAGACTGATGTTCAGGCGCAGTGCTTCTGGCATTGTGAATTACAGGCTCTGTCTGCTTAATGTTTGTACAGTCGGGCACTTTTTGGTGCACCTTATCGCCCAATGTGGTGGAGGGATGCATTGGGAGGCGCTGTCTTGTGCAGTAGTATATGTTCAGGGGCACTTTTGGGACCGCGGTAGAGCACTGTGTTTTTGGGTGGGAGGGTTTGCTAGCACCTGTGTGGGAGCGGCCTTGGACCTGGAGGCTCTATTGCTAATCTATATACAGTCTGTAGAACATAAATTGGATTAATTCCATTATGCATTGGTGAATTAACCCCTTTTCCCAACCTCATATAGCAAAGCCTTAAGAACGTTTGCATATCCTAAAGGCGAGTGAAGGTCTGGGCTTGCTTTACCTGGTGTTGTACTTAACATGACTACTGAACAAGCCTTACTGGTCAACAATTTCAGTCACTGTGGGGTGGGTGTCAGAACCTACCTTCTTGTCTTATGTTATTTGTTTTTATTGTGCCTGAAGTGTAGTTTTCCATTCAATTCTCCCTTACTTAGATTGTCAAGCAAGTCCATTTCACCACAATTTTTCTCTGACATACTACAGTATCCTGGGTTACTAGGTATCTAGTTGCACTCTTTACTCCCCCCAACATGGTCCACATTATTTCCCATAACGTAAAGGGATTTAGTGCCTCTCAGGAAAAAGTAAACAGGCCTTTTTATCATATGTGAAGCACCGTCCAGACATTATTTGTATTCAAGAAACTACATCTATTCTAGCTACCCAACTGAACAGCCTGCTCCAATCCTTAGTCCATAGAGATCAGTTTGGATATTTACCTGCAAGACAAGCCCCAGACAATATCAGGAAGGTTCTAAACATCATAGATTAGGTCTCCAAAGCAAACTCCCAGATGACTCTTTTGGTACTAGATTTAGAGAAGGCCATTGACACATTGTCATGGAGCTTTTTATTTTTGGTTCTATGACATATTGGGATCTAGGGGCTCTTTCTCTCCACCCTCTTAGCTCTCTTACCTCTGTATTCACCAGACCGGGATGCCCCCTGTCCTTGGCTTTATTTGCTTTAGCTATTGTGCCGCTGGCAGTGGTTATCCATTATAACTCCAACATAAAGAGAGATAATGACTATAAACTAAGCCTGTTTGTGGATAATCTCTTAATCCCTTTTTCCCAGCCCTTAACATCCCTAACAAACCTAATGTCTACACTAAATACATGGGCTACTCTCTTGGGTCTTCCAGGGAATCTTGAAAAATCTGAGATATCCTTTATCAACAATTCAGAAACTTTAATAAAATTGATTAACATTACTTTACAGTTTCAATATAAAATACACTATATTTCATATCTGGGTATTAATTTATCTACCTCAATACACTCCCTCTATAAATAGAATTACCCTGCTCTAATTAGGAGACTATCATGTGAACTGTTAAATGGGAGAAACCTCATCTATCTTGGGTAGGCAGAATGAATGCAATAAAAATTGTTACTCTACTGCACATTTTATACCTTGTTCGATGCCCTTCAATACCTATTCCTTTATCTACTCTACATAATTTCCAGCGCACCATATTTAGCTTTATTTGGGCTAACGAAAAAACAAGAATTAAACATACAGTAATGCACTACCACAGGAGATTTGGGGGTCTGTCAGTGTCCAATCTAGTTAAATACTACAAATCAGCACTAATAGGTCAATGGGCAGTATATTTTGATTACCTAAATGGCCCTCTATGGATGGACATAGAGAAAACATGCATTTACCTGCACATTATACCATTTCTAACTTGGTCCACGGAATCTCTTTTCTAGGACTACAACTATTGAATTGTAAGTATATTGAATTAAGGTATAATCTGGCCTCTGGGATCTCTCCTATGCTACCAACAATACCTAACATGCAGTTCCTACCAAGCTTGGCCTTATCACTTTTCAAATGGTGGAGATGCAACCAGATAACCACTTTACACCATTTCTACAGCAAGTCAAAACTCTACACTATATAACACTTTTTAACACCTATACAAGAATATCTGTGAATTAATCAAGTATTTCACTTTGTCGATTCCCTATCTTCCCCCTTTATGCTCCTCAAGCCTGCATGATTTAACTCTATCTGTGCTAATACTCCATCCCAGAGGGGTATTGTCTCATCTATTTACAATACACTCAATCAACCTCTATCCGGGAAGAAGCATCTATTTGTGACAAGGTGGGAGGCAGACCTACAGATGGAATAACCACTGACAGACAGCAGCACTGCTGCTCCACGATCTCCAAAGCTAACCACTAAGTTTCTCTTATGGAAATTTGCCTTAAAATTCTGCATATAACATATTTAGTAACTCAGAGATTGCATCACCTTTATCTATCTTCCTCCCTGTTATGCATCTGAGGATGCCAAGAAATGGGTGATGTGCTTCACATTTGCGGGAGTGGCCAGAGCTCGAAAGATTGTGGCCACAGGTTCATAACTTGATTAACTAGCTGTTTGTAGGCCCAGTTCCCAATCCTCTACAGTCTTTTTTCTAGATGGTCCTCTGAGATTCAAATATCAAGTCCATAAACTTATTCAATATGCATGTATGGCCACAAGAATTCATATAGCTTCCAAATGGAAATCTTCTACTCTCTCCTTTCCTGAAATTATTTATAGAATATCCGCAATAATGCTATATGAAAGGATTCATGCGATCACAACTAATACCATGATGAATTTCTTAAATGTCTGGCAACCTTTGATTGATTACCTAGAGGTTCTGAAACTAGTTTACAATATATGTTCTACCCAATGATCACTCTAGTGACCAAAGAGGAGAAAAAATAGCAACCACACTCTAAAAGAATCCTAAATAAAAATGTGAAGAACCTACATTTGGGGAAGGAGTTAACCCACCAGTAAAACCTATTCCCAATGGTCCACAGTCAGCAAGTATCGATGGAGTCCAAAGCTGGAAGATGCTAGTAGTGAAGAAGTTTTTTAATCTATAGAAAGAAATTTAACTAGAGATGAGCGAACGTACTCGGCCACGCCCCTTTTTCACTCGAGCGCCGCGATTTTCGAGTACTTCTCTACTCGGGTGAAAAGATTCGGGGGGCGCCGTGGGTGAGCGGGGGGTTGCAGAGGGGAGTGGGGGGGGAGAGTTAGAGAGAGAGGGCTCCCCCCTGTTCCCCACTGCTACCCCCCGCTCCACCACGCCATCCCCTGCTCCCTGGCGCCCCCCGAATCTTTGCACCCGAGTAGCTAGGTACTCGAAAATAGCGATGCTCGATCGAGTAATTACTCGAAACGAGTACGTTCGCTCATCTCTAAATTTAACGTGATTTAGTGCACACAGGCGCCCTTTTCAAGTATAAAACACTTAACACAACACAGACATTTAAAAACTCATGATCAGGCTACTGCTTCATGGTGCCAGGATGTAGCTCCCCACCCAGTCATTGGCCACGCGGGGTGTGCTCAGAGCTGGGGACTCATGGGGCTAAGTTGAAGGCGTATCTCTAAATGTAACACACATTGTGTACCAACCCAATTTTAGGTGTGGAGAGCGATGTTTAGTGCTCGTCTGCGTCATGACATCACTGCGCCGTCAGCGCTGTCATGTGACAGTCAAAAGGAGAAAACTTTATATATAAATACACACAGCGCTTATAAAAGTGGGACAATACATATTTTGTGACAAAATCGCAGTGGCCCCAAAGGGTATGAATGCATACTGTGAAAAGCAACCATGTACACCTTGGAAAATCTGCATAATAAATGCAAAGATATAATAAAAAACATTTAAATATATGCTTCTTAAATCCATCCGTATGTTAATACCATATATAAAAAACAAACAATTCCAGAAGGAAACCTTGGGGGATTTGGGAGTTTTAGCTATGAAGTTACAAGTGTTCAAGCAAGGATACGAAGGGGCTAGAGTGTTCTTCAGGTTGTTATTCTTATGGAAAATTACCCAGGGGTCCTCCGGGATTGTTTTGGTTAAATAGGGGGTCTCTTAAGAGGGCCCTCCAATGTTTTGAGACAATTCTCTTGATTTGTGCAGTACTACAGTTGTATCTTGTGGTAAATGAGCTGTTGAAATCCACTTTTGTGGTTTCTAATGGTGGTTTTTCTTTGTCCTTTGTCTTCCTCCAGCACCCTTTATGAGTGGACTCAATCAATACCTTTGGGTACCCTTTGTCCTTGAACTGCTTCTTCAAAATGACTGATTGTTCTACATATGTCTGGTTGGATGAACCGTTCCGCTTAATCCTTTGGAACTGTCCATAGGGTATATTATTTTTTCAACTCTTGGCATGGCAGCTTGAAAAGTTTTTTGGAACTGGCTGACTCTTGCCAAGACTTAGAAGGGTGCAATGAATTTTTAACCAAGTTTGGGAGAGGGTACATGGACCTTCAGGTTTTTGGTGGATAATCACACCTTTTTTTGAACCCGGAAGGTAGGAGCTGCTTGGCAGTGTTGGCTGGCTACCTCTTTATAGGCATTCTGGGCTTCCCGTAAGGCTTCTTTTAGTTTATTTTGAATCTCCACCAATGCTGCCAGTCTGTGATTGACTGTTGGGACACGAGTGTTAGCAGGAGGACCAGAAATGAAAACAGAGTGCATCCCGTAGTTGTCGAAGAACAAGCTCTGGGTGGTAGAACTATGTTGGGCATTACTATATGTGAACTCTACCGTCAAAAAATAATCTACCCAATTATCCTGTAGATGGGAGGTAAAGCAGGACTGGACCTAAGTCTGGTTACAATGTTTTTGTCATGAGTAAAGCTTTAGTCCATGAAGTTTCCTCTCGCTCCTGAATCCAACATTGCTGAACACTGCATCTTCTGATTAGCCATTAAAATCTCTATTATGAGGACAAAATAGTGGAGAACATAGTAACATAGTAGGTTAGGCTGAATGATGACAGTGTCCATCAAGTTCAGCCTGAAAGGGAAGAAGAGGAAGGGTTTTCACACTGTCTTGAACTACAAGTGCAAAGGTGTGTTTGGTTGCATCCCCTTGTTTCATAATGTCTGGGTTGGTCTTGGTCTTGATGTTGGCTAAAGTCCTTTGGAACTTGCTTGGACAGTTTAGGGCATAATGTCCCGAGCTTCCACAATAAAGCCACAGATTGTCAGCCTGGCGCCTTTCTTTTTCAGTAGTGGAGATGGGTTTGCAGATGACATCAACCTGCATTGCTTCAGGTGCAGCTGCCATCCTTGGCTGTAGACTCAACGTGGATTTACTGAAGGAGTAAGAGGTGTTGGTGCCCATACCCCACAGTCTCTCTTTTTGGCACTCTGAAAGTCTCTGATCAATCCGGATGCATAGTCTTCCAGGATATCAAGGGTCACCACTCTGGCAACTTCCTCCTTTACATACTCAGATAATCCCAAGTGGAATTCGCTCTGTTGTGCAGCTGGGTTCCATGTGGTATCATACGCCCAGCAGCAAAATTCTGCCATATACTCTGCAACGGAACATCTTCCCTTGTCATAGGTTATATAACCTTCCTTCAGCCGTGGAACAATGGTTTAGATCATCAATGGTTTGACCCATAATGGTCGTGAAGGCAGCAAGGTTATCAAGGAGATTGCTGTTGGTCTCTACATATGGCAAGGCCCATGTATGCACCTCATCAGGGAGGAGGTTAATGATAAAGAATACCTTCTTCCCATCACTGGTAAACAAAGTGCGCCACAATCAAATCTATCAAATTTCGCTGGCAGTGGCATGCAGGCATCTGGCACTGAATTTAACATCTCCAGAAGATGCCTCTGTAACCCTTCAATCCCCTTTGCATTCCAGCAACCCTCTCCTGGTAGGAGGAACAAAACTCTTGGAGCTCTGTGACTTGTTTCTGCAGAGTGGTAACTACGGACTTCATTTTGGTGCTAGATTATTCTGTAGCATCTTACCACACGGGGTAGGAGCCATGGGAGTAGTGGCCACGTGAGACCGGAAAGTAGTCTGGAGGAAGCTGGAGGTCGTTAGCAGGTAGTCTCATTTGCAGTACAAATGGATAAGGCAAAAAGTGTAGTCAGATGGAGGCCCGGTATTACGTTTTACCGACGCTTGATTGGAGCCGCAACGGTAGTAGCCCTTATCGGCAAGTGTTTAGTCATTATCGGGAAGTCACGGTATGCAGTACAATGGGATGAAACAGAAGCATAGCTTCTGACTGGAGCACAAGAGGTCCTGAGTTTGAGTCCTGTACCCGACGTTGTTAATGGGAAGTCTTGGTTGCAGTACAAATGGATGAGCCAGAAATCATTGTCAGGAGTCATTATCAGGAAGTCTTCAAGTCCCTTGTAGTGGAGAAATAGGAAAGGAGCTAGACCAAGAGCTATGGAGCACAATAATCTTACAATGAAGGAGTGGCAGGCTCAGGACAGAGAGGCAGGAACTAGATCAGGAGCCAGGACAATGCTGTGCCTTATCCATTATAGTTGAATATAGCTCACTGGTGAGAGAAACAGATTTGATCCCTGACACAGCTGTTCATTGAGTCCATCCATCTGATTCCCAAATATAAATTAATAAGTTGCGCTCAAAAAAAGACAAAGACACTTTAAAATAAAGGCATAAGTGCCTAAACCTAGGGTATGATACAAAAAGTGTGAGTTAATAGAGGTGCTATACAAGCAGTCTGATTATAAGTTTTCTAAGTAAGCTGGACTATCATATTCACACAGCATGCAGTACTTAGGGAAACAATATAACTGCAGGCAGCCATTACTGGGATGCACAGGGTGTTAGTTGATAAAGGTGCTATAAGAAGCAGACAAAATGTAAGCCTCCAGTACACTGCTATGCCAACTGTTTTAATAACAGTTGTGACATGAACTACTGTGCTAGTATGCTGTACTGTTGTGTGCATAACAAACTGCTATGCTAATTGTGCATTAAACACAGTTGTTATAGAGATTAGCAATGTTAAAGTGGTCTCTGACACTAGTAGTATACACACACAGCATGCAGTGTTTTGGAAAATGGTGTGATTTTTAGCAGTCAGAGAAGTCTCTATTAAACCACAAAGGGACTTCCTAGATACCTAGCTATCTATAAACATATATTGTATAGTGAAGCTATCCCTAAACCTAATCTAAAAAACATATAACACATACCCTGCCAACATGTTTCGTCACAAGGCTTTATCAAGGAAGCTCAGATAGGCTATAGTGAAAGTGGTGCTGGGGTGACAGCTTTTTTATAGAGAGTGAGTGGGATCATTAGATTTCTAGCCAATGTAAGGCTATATCTATGTAGGACCAATGAACAATGTGCTCCATTAGTATACTAAAAGCTGTCCAGATGCATTTTAGATAAGGCATTGAAATGTATAGAATATGTAAAAAGATATATATAACGTTTTCAAACTGTAATAGATTGCAAACTTTTTGTGAATTAGCTTAGATGAATGCTGAGAATGATAAATCTTTATTTAAACATACAGGACTCTTACTCTGTAGAGGAAAAATCCATTGCATCTCCTCTCTGAGGAGATTAATCTCCAGCTTTCCAGCTTTATGTTCATTTAGTTTAATCTGACGAATACCAATGAATCTCAGGAAATCGATTTTTTTTACCCCATGTTTTGCAATAATATCTGTTGCAATCGGGTGTCCACCCTGGTTCTAATGGGGCTTTAATGTTTGGAGTTACGGTTTTGAAATTTTTGTATGGTCTTTTCCCCATATACTTTAGGACAGGGGCAACAAGCTATATAAATGATGCCTTTACTCCTACAATTGATAAATTGACTAATATCATATATTCTATTGTCAATGGAATTCCTGAAGTTTTTGGTGTTGATAATATATGGGCAAAACAGCAGTGGACACATGGTGTGCATCCAGTCCATAGGGCATGTTTTGATGTATTTTCAGTGGTAGAAGATTGAAAATGATTTCTTATCACAAGATCTTTCAGATTTGCCCCTCTTCGATAGGTGACAGAAGGATGTTTAACCCTTTAAGGACCACGCCTATTTGTACCTTAAGGACCAGGCCAAATTTAAGAAATCTGGCATGTGTTACTTTAACAAAGAATAACTGTATATGAGATTTACGCAACCAAGTAATTCCGACATTGTTTTCTCAACACATGTTGTACTTCATTTGGTGGTAAAAGTAGATCAATGTGATTTGCATATTTCTATTGAAAGTACCAAATTTGTGGAAAATGTTTTAAAATTCTTGTGTTTTCATATTTTTAGCAGCTGTATGTCACATATGTGTATATATATATATACTGTACAATTTTTAAAAATCAAATACATATCTCCATCTGTTTACTTTAGTTTGGAAGCATATTTGTATTTTTTTTTTAAACGCATTTAGGAAACTTACAAATCTAACAGTAATTATTAAAATTTTAAAGTACATTTTATTTTTTATAAACCATCCAAGTTTGCAGAGGCTCATAGGTATCAGACTGATAGTCAACCAAAGATATGACCCCATTTGAAAAATAGACCCCGTAAGGTATTAAGGGGTGTTATTGGTATTTTAATCCCACACTTTTTTGCAAGAACTAATGCAAATCATGTGAGAAATATTAAATAGAGATGAGCGAGCACCAAAATGCTCGAGTGCTCGTTACTCGAGTCGAACTTTCAGTGATGCTCGAGAGTTCGTTTCGAGTAACGAACCCCATTGAACTCAATGGGCGACTCGAGCATTTTTTGTATATGACTGGTGCTCCGCTAAGGTTTTAATTTGTGAAAATCTTAGCAAATCACCAAAGTCATGAAAAAAACACAGAAATGGATAGGGCAGGCAAGGAGCAACATGCAGGGCTGCATTTCGGGCTCCGAGGTCTCACTATTAAGCCACAATAGTGGCAAGAGTGAGACCCCCCCCCTGCACTGTCAGCATAAAGATCGTTCTCCTCTGCCACAGCTGTAACAGCTGTGGCAGAGGAGAACGATGTTAGCCCATTGAATTCAATGGAGCCAGCAATACAGCCGGCTTCATTAAAAAGCAATGGGCTGCCGGCGAGCGCGGGATGAATTTTCGGGAAGGGCTTAAAAATATAAGCCCTTACCTGAAAATCATCCTAAAATGTGTAAAGATAAAAAAAAAAAGGTGAGGCTGTGACCAATCAGAGGCAGCTCATTCAGCAGGCGGGGATTTTAAATCCCCGGCTGCTGAATACTACTCACAGCAGTTCAGGAGAACTGCCGGCCGGCTGCGGCTGAACTCTGTCTGCCGGGACAAGGTGAGTATATATTTTTTTTTTACTTTTTACACATTTCTGGATGAATTTCAGGGAAGGGCTTATATTTTTAAGCCCTTCCCGAAAATTCATCGCGCGATCGCCGGCAGCCCATTGCTTTCAATGGAGCCGGCTGTATTGCTGGCTCCATTGAATTCAATGGGCAAACATCAGTCTTCTCTGCCACAGCTGTTACAGCTGTGGCAGAGGAGAATGATTTGTCTAGTATATGTTCTCAATGGGGTCGGCGCTGCTGCCGCCGGCCGCATTGAGCGCATATAGAGAAGAGAACAGGAATTGCAGATCTCAGATAGGTGCGATCTGCGATTTCTGTTCTATAATTTATCGGATGAGCGCATAAAAAGCGCTCATGTGTCCGATACCATTGCAAAGCAATGGTTTTATAAAATCGCACATCGCATGCGCAGATCGCACGGAAAATCGTCCGTGTGACCAAGGCCTAAGGATTTTATGCAGCTTAAAATCATGAACGATGATCTTTCAGTTTAAATAGCAGCTGTTCAGTACTGAATATCCGCTATGTTAAGTGAATGGAGAGGGGCGGGGGAGCACGAGGAGAGAAATCTCCTGCAGCCGCCACGCTGTGAAGCAACGATACCCACTCCTGCGCAAAAGCATGTGAGCGGGTACTTGTGGGGACAAGTGCCGGACATCGTTTGCCCAAAATTTGTCCCATCTGAATGAGCCTTTACCCTTTGAAACTATTTTATATGATGTAATTTAGATGATGTAATTTTTTTTCTATGTAACTTCTTCACAGGCAGCTGTAACAGTCTGTCTCATTCTCTCTGCTCAGAAATAAAGAGATCTGAGGAGAGAATAGGTCAGAGTTAAAACTGCCTGTCACATATTTATTAAACATTTCTGATTGTGACAACCATGATTGGTTCTCATGGTGATCACATTAGTGGAGGGACACAGGATAGGTCCCAATCATTCTTGTGGCTATACTGTATCTGAGCAAGCAATGAATGACTGAGCGCTGCCTGTGATTGATCACAGTGCTCAGCCAATCAGACTCAGCACTTTTAGTTTGTGGGGATTTCTAAATCCCTGGCCAGGAGAAAATGCTTCAGAAGAGTGCCGAGGAGCCAGGGAGAAGATGTGCCGGAGCTGGACAGCTCCCAGAGAAGTGATGTGTATATATATATATATATATATATATATATTATTATTATTTTTATTTTTTTTTTCAAGCAGCTAAGGCTTATTTTCAGGGAAGGGCTTATATTTCAAGGGAGGAGTGCACAGAGGATTTGGAGGAAGAGCAGCTGGACGAGGAGGTGACTGACCCCACCTGGTTTGCTAAGCCTACTGAGGACAGGGCTTCAGAGGGGGAGGCAAGTGCAGCAGCAGGACAGGTTAGAAGAGGCAGTGGAGTGGCCAGAGGTAGAGGCAGGGCCAGAGCGAAGAATCCACCAACTGTTTCCCAAAGCACCCCCTCGCGGCAAGCCTCCGTGCAGAGGGCTAGGTGTTCAAAGGTGGGGATGTTTTTTAGTGAGAACGTGGACGAACGACAAACAGTGGTGTGCAACCTGTGTTGCACCAAGATCAGACGGGGAGCCACCACTACCAAACTCACCACCACCAGCATGCGCAGCCATATGATGGCCAAGCACCCCACAAGGTGGGACGAAGGCCATTCACCGCCTCTGGGTCACACCACTGCCTCTTCCCCTGTGCCCCAGCCTGCCACAAATATCCAATCCCCCTCCCAGGACACAGGCCTGCACCCCCACCCTCACCTCCACCGTCCTCCACTCCATCCAGCAATGTCTCTCAGCGCAGTGTTCAGCTGTCGCTAACACAAGCATTGGAGCGAAAGCACAAATGCGGCGCCACCCACCTGCACGCACAAGCTTTAAACGTGCACATTGCCAAATTAATCAGCCTAGAGATGCTGCCGTATAGGCTTGTGGAGACGGAGGCTCTCAAAAACATGATGGCGGCGGTCCCACACTACTCGGTCCCCAGTCACCACTATTTTTCATGGTGTGCCGTCCCAGCCCTACAGCGGCACGTCTCACGCAACATAAATCGTGCCCTCACCAACGCGGTTACTGGGAAGGTCCACTTAATCACAGACACGTGGACAAGTACTGGCGGGCAGGGCCACTATATCTCCCTGACGGCACATTGGGTGAACTTGGTGGAGGCTGGGAAAGAGTCAGAGCCTGGGACCGCTCACATCCTACCCACACCCAGAATAGCGGGTCCTACCTCGGTGCTGGTATGTACGGCATTTTATGCCACCTCCTCCAAAACCTCCCCCTCCTCCAACACGGATTACTGGGTGTACACCCTTCTCGACCCACGGTATAACAACCTTTCCACTCTCATTCCCGAAGATGTAAGGGGTACGAGAGTGATGCAATACCACAGGGCCGTGGTGAAAAAAGTGATGCTAAAGTTCCCATCTGACAGCGCTAGTGGCAGAAGACGCAGTTCCGAGGGCCAAGTAGCAGGGGGGGCATGGGGATCAGGCAGCATGTCCAGCGCAGGCAGGGGAACACTCTCCAAGGCCTTTGCCAGCTGTATGGCTCCCCAGCAAGACTGTGTCACCACTCCCCAGTCAAGGCTGAGTCGGAGGGAGCACTGTAAAAAGATGGTGAGGGAGTACGTAGCTGATCATACCACCATCCTCCGTGATGCCTCTGCTCCATACAACTATTGGGTGTCAAAGCAGTCCTTTGTCAATCTGTCTCTGACATTAGTCCTCCTCCTGCTACTCCTCCTCCAGAAACAACATGTCATTGCACTGAACGACCAATTTTTCTGCGCCCCAAAAGGCTCATCTACATCTACCAATGTTTTTACAATTTTTCAAAGTTATAGACAAATGGCTCTCGGCCTTTACATGGGCCAATAAAGCAACCATTAATTCCAACACTTTTGAGGTACATATCAAGGTCCTGACCAGGTGGTACCTTAACCCAGTGGCTCTGGCCAGAGCTTTTACTGAATTAGATAACCGGTGTTAGAGACAATGTGGCCATATAGGCAATATTTGCAATATATTCTGGAGTTGTCTGAAACTCTTGCTTTTCTGGGACGAGGTTTTCTTCGTCTTGAGGAAAATTACGAAAATATTTATTCCTAAATCCCCTGAACTGGCTATTCTGCTAATAGATAAAAAACATATCCCTCACTCTATGAAAAAATTAATAGGCCACATCCTCCTTACCGCTAAACTATTGATCTCAAGAAAATGGAGAACTACTACTATCCCCACCATCTCAGAACTAAGACAAACAATATCTGACCACAACACCTATGAAAAAATGTATGCCCTTAAAAATGGAGACTACGAGGAATATCGAAATAAATGGAACCCTTGGTTACAAACCTATCTTTCCTAATTCTCAACAGCTGACCTCCTTCATTCCCTTACCCACCTCTATCCCTTTTTATCCCTGTATTTTCTATCTTAATGTTATCTTGCTGTTTACCACCGATTTAAAGTGTAATAAGCAAAAAATTCAAAAGCAATTATAATTTTTGTTTTAACCTAGACTAATCCATACATCGCTGCATGACTAACAATTTTTTCTTCAGACAGGATTTGGATATGGATTTTATAAGGACTCTATAAAGAAATTAGTTCTCCGTATATGTTTAACCGATTACTAACACACTGCAAAGATTGTATGCATGCTTGCATATACAAGTAAGACATGTTTTGTATGTTCCTATCTTAAAGGAAAAAAGAGTCAATAAAGAACAAATTGAAAAAAAAAAAAAGGATTGATACTTTAACATGAACCAATTTTTTCAACAGGGCTGCCTACAGGCTCTGTTACAAATTAAGCAACAGTGAGCTGTATCTTTCAAAAAATATTTAAGGGTTTCACCTGCCCTCTCGGTTGATAAATTTTTCAGAGGTACACTTGTACTCATGGTACACTTATTTTTCGAGCCCATGCCTACACTCTTATCCAACCAAATTTTCCGGCCTTTGCCTACGCTCATGGTACCCTAATGTTTCAGAGGTTGGCCTATACTATTACTACAGAAATTTTACTGGGGTCTGCCTGCCTATACTTCTGCTACAAGAAAGTTACAGGGGTCTGCCTATACTGCTGCCACTTAAATGTTACAGGGGTCTGCCTATACTGCTGCCACTTGAATGTTAAAGGGGTCTGCCTATACTTCTGCGACTTAAATGTTACAGGGGTCTGCCTATACTGCTGCCACAAGGATGTTACTAGGGTCTGCGTATACTGCTGCCACTTAAATGTTTGAGGGGGTCTGCCTATACTTCTGCCACATAAATGTTACAGGGGTCTGCGTATACTGCTGCCACAAGGATGTTACTGGTGTCTGCCTATACTGCTGCCACATAAATTTTACAGGGGTTTGCCTATACTGCTGCCACAAGGATGTTACTGGGGTCTGCCCATACTGCTGCCACGTAAATGTTACAGGGGTCTGCCTATACTTCTGCTACAGAAATGTTACTGGGATCTGTCTATACTGTTACTACAAAAATGTTACAGGGATCTGCGTATATTGTTGCCACAAGGATGTTACTGGGGTCTGCCTGTGCTGCTGCCACATAAATTTTACAGGGGTTTGCCTATACTGCTGCCACAAGGATGTTACTGGGGTCTGCCCATACTGCTGCCACGTAAATGTTACATGGGTCTGCCTATACTTCTGCTACAGAAATGTTACTGGGATCTGTCTATACTGTTACTACAAAAATGTTACAGGGATCTGCGTATATTGTTGCCACAAGGATGTTACTGGGGTCTGCTTCTACTGCTGGTACAGAAATGTTACAGGGGTCTGCTTATACTGCTGCTACAGAAATGTTACTGGGGTCTGCTTATACTGTTTCTACAGAAAGGCGCAGTTCCGAGGGCCAAGTAGCAGGGGAGGCGCGAGATCAGGCAGCATGTTCAGCGCAGGCAGGGGAACACTCTCCAAGGCCTTTGCCAGCTTTATGGCTCCCCAGCAAGACTGCGTCACCACTCCCCAGTCAAGGCTGAGTCGGAGGGAGCACTGTAAAAAGATGGTGAGGGAGTACGTAGCCGATCGTACCACCGTCCTCCGTGATGCCTCTGCTCCATACAACTATTGGGTGTCAAAGCTAGACATGTGGCACGAACTTGCGCTGTACGCCCTGGAGGTGCTGGCCTGCCCTGCCGCTAGCGTCTTGTCAGAGAGGATGTTTAGTGCAGCTGGGGGAATCATCACGGATAAGTGTACCCACCTGTCAACTGCCAGTGCCAACATGCCTACACTCATAAAGATGAACAAAGGCTGGATTTCACCAGACTTCTCTTCTCACCGGAAAGCAGCGGAACCTAACGATTCTTTTCGCTGCAACAGGGAAAAAAAAGCATCCTCTATCACCACAAAAAAGGGGGAATTAGCTTTGTCAATCACTCTCGGATATTATTAATCCTCCTCCTAAAACAGCATGTCATCACGCTGAACTGCCAATTTTTCGGCGTCCCAAAAGGCTCTGTTTAAAAGTTTTTTACAATTTTTCAAAGTTTCAAAAGTATTTATACTTTAACAGAAAACAATTTTTTCACAGGGCTGCCTCCAGGCTCTGTTACAAATTAAGCAACAGCGAGCTGTATGTTTAAAAAAAGGTTAATGGGTTTCACCTGTCCTCGCGGTCGAGCAATTTTTCTGGGGGGGCACTTGTACTCTTGGTACACTAATTTTTCTGGCCCTCGCCTACACTCTTGGTACACCAATGTTTCAGGTGTTCGCCTATACTCTTGCTACAGAAATGTTACAGGGGTCTGGCTATACTTTCGAGACAGAAATGTTACTGGGGTCTGTCTATACTCTTAGTACACCAATGTTTCAGGGGTTCGCCTATACTTTTGCTACTGAAATGTTACTGGGGTCCGCCTATACTCTTGGTACACCAATAATTCAGGAGTTCGCCTATACTTTTGCTACTGAAATGTTACTGGGGTCCGCCTATACTTTTGCTACAGAAATGTAACTGGGGTCTGGCTATACTCTTGGTTCGCCAATATTTCAGGGGTTCGCCTATACTTTTGCTACTGAAATGTTACTGGGGTCTCCCTATACTTTTGCTACAGAAATGTTACTGGGGTCTGCCTATACTTTTGCTACAGAAAGGTTACTGGGTCCGCCTATACTCTTGGTATACCAATGTTTCAGGGGTTCGCCTATACATTTGCTACTGAAATGTTACTGCGGTCCACCTATACTCTTGGTACACCAATGTTTCAGGGGTTTGCCTATACTTTTGCTACTGAAATGTTACTGGGGTCCGCCTATATTCTTGGTACACCAATGTTTCAGGGGTTCGCCTATACTTTTGCTACTGAAATGTTACTGGGGTCCGCCTATACTTTTGCTACAGAAATGTTACTGGGGTCTGGCTATACTCTTGGTACACCAATGTTTCATGGGTTCGCCTATACTTTTGCTACTGAAATGTTACTTGGGCCTCCCTATACTTTTGCTACTGAAATGTTACTGGGGTCTGCCTATACTTTTGCTACAGAAATGTTACTGGGGTCCGCCTATACTCTTGGTATACCAATGTTTCAGGGGTTTGCCTATACCAGTGTTGGCGAACCTATGGCACGCGTGCCGGGGAGGGCACGCGGAGTCCTTTCTGCCGGCACGCGTGCTGTTCGCTGATATCACCCGGCCGTCGGCACTGCAGAGAGAGCTTCCTGCCCTGTCAAACGTAAGGCAGGGCAGCGCTGACTGCAGAGTGAACTTGATTGCCGGCACGCGCGGTCTTCTAGCAGCTCCTCGTACCCCCCCCCGCCCCTCCACACATCAGGCCAATGGGAGCGCTTCCTTACTCCCCTGTCACTCCTATAGCGGGAGATTTAAATAAAGCCCAGACGGCAGCGGAGGTGAAGGAGATGCCGGCACGCGCAGGCTGTTGTCTGCTCCTCATATCCCCGCCCCTCCGCACAGCAGCCCAATGGGAGCGCTTTCTACCTCCCATGTCAGAAGTAGTGCGGGGATTTCCAATGCAGAGCCGTGCCCGTGGTGAGAGAAGCAGAGCAGAGCTTCAGCAGTAAAGAAGAGGTTTAAAAGAAGATCCTTGCTGCCTGGGTTAAAGTAAGAAGCGAACAGCAGTTACTGCAAAGATAACTGCTAAACACTTCAGTTCACCGCTACACACATAAACATGGGCGTTTTGGCATTGTGGTGTCCGCCTCCGGATTCCGCAATGCAAATACTGCACATAGACATGCTGTTGGAAATCAGTTTTCCATGTCGCCGAGCGAAAATCAATTGCGACTTTTCGCTCGCGGATGGAAAATCGCAGCATGTTGTATTTTGGCCGCCTGCAGACGGGCGGGTCGGATCCGGCAGCGAGAATTCTCGCCGCGGGATCCGACCCGAGCACCTGCAGGGACGAGTGCGTACGCACCCGCGCCCCGCAGCTCCGGCTGTTTGATGTGTTGGCTTGCTGGGCAGACCGGATCCGGCAGCGGGTGAGTGACATTTCTGCGAGCCCTGCACAGAAATAGAGCGTGCCGCAATTTGTTTGCTGCGCGATATTTCTCTCGGCCAAACCGCGGCCGTCTGCATAGGATTGCGTTTGTTAACGCAATCCTATGCAGGCTTCCAGCAGCGGAAATTCCGCGGGAAATCCCACCGCGGAATTTCCGCTCATGTGCAGGCGGCCTTTGGCAGAACGCACACAGGTGGATTTGCATTGTGGAGTCCACAGCGGGCGTCCACCTCCGAACTCCACAGCAAATACCGCCCCATAGCACGCTGGGGAAATACGTGGTTTCACTTCCATGAGCAGAAATTGATTGCGATTTTCCGCTCGCGGAAGAGAAATCACAGCATGCAGCGATTCTGTGAGGGCTACGCACGGATGGTTTCCATTGAAGTCAATGGAAGCAGCTTGTCCTGCGGCCATTCCGCAGTCATAATTACAGAATGGCCGCAGGACCTGCGTCAGCGCGGCATAATCTGTACTGCGCATGCATGCTGGCTGGTAGAGCCGCAATACAGATTATGAAGAACCCGGATAGGTACGCGGGGATCACTGGCGAGGCACAGGGTTGATTCCGCTGCGGGATCTGACCCGGCTATGTGCAGGTGGCTCAAAGTTCACGTTTAACCCTGTAATGACGTGGACTCGTTTTTTTTCCCCATTTTCGTTTTTTCCTTTTCCCTTTTAAAAATCATAACTCCTTTATTTATCCATCGACGTTGCTGTATGAGGGCTTGTTTTTTGCGGGACGAGTTGGTCAGTACGATTACAATGATACCAAACTTGTATAGTTTTTTTTGCTGTACTACTTTTATTTTTTTGTAAAGACATCTAATTTTGTAAAATTATTTTCTGCCGCCATCATCTGCGCACAATAACTTTTTAATTTTTCCATCAACGTAGTTGTGCGAGGGCTCATTTCTTGCGAGATGTCCAGTAGTTTATTTTAGTATCATTTCGGAATACATACGACTTTTTGATCGCTTTTTATTGCATTTTTTTCTGGGAGACAGGGTGACTGAAAGTGCATTTCTGGCGTTCTTTTTTTTAAATTTTTTCGGATGACGGTCACCATGTGGGGTAAATAATGTGCTACTTTGATGGACGCGCATCCAAAAAGCAGTTAAAATCTGCACGCTGTCTATTTTGAAGCGGCCCTGTCCTTTTTAGAACGACGGAGGTAAAATCATACGTCGTGATAAGCCCCGCCCCCTGACATGTTGGCACTTTGCGATAAATATGTGGGTTTTAGGTCGCAGTTTGGGCACTCGGACTCCAAAAGGTTCGCCATCACTGGCCTATACTTTTGCTACTGAAATGTTACTGGGGTCCACCTATACTCTTGGTACACCAATGTTTCATGGGTTCGCCTATACTTTTGCTACTGAAATGTTACTGGGGTCCACCTATACTCTTGGTACACCAATGTTTCATGGGTTCGCCTATACTTTTGCTACTGAAATGTTACTTGGGCCTCCCTATACTTTTGCTACTGAAATGTTACTGGGGTCTGCCTATACTTTTGCTACAGAAATGTTACTGGGGTCCGCCTATACTCTTGGTATACCAATGTTTCAGGGGTCCGCCTACACTTTTGCTACTGAAATGTTACTGGGGTCTGCCTATACTTTTGCTACAGAAATGTTACTGGAGTCCGCCTATACTCTTGGTACACCAACGTTTCAGGGGTCCGCCTATACTTTTGCTACAGAAATGTTACTGGGGTCCGCCTATACTCTTGGTACACGAATGTTTCAGGGGTTCGCCTATACTTTTGCTACTGAAATGTTACTGGGGTCTGCCTATACTTTTGCTACAGAAATGTTACTGGGGTCCGCCTATACTTCTGCTACAGATATGTTACTGGGGTCCGCCTATACTTCTGCTACAGAAATGTAACTGGGGTCCATCTATACTCTTTGTACACCAATGTTTCAGGGGTTCGCCTATACTTTTGCTACTGAAATGTTACTGGGGTCCGCCTATACTCTTGGTACACCAATGTTTCAGGGGTCCGCCTATACTTTTGCTACAGAAATGTTACTGGTGTCTGCCTATACTTTTACTACAGAAAGCTTACTGGGGTCTGCCTGTACTTTTACTTCAGAAATGTTACTGGGGTCTGCCTATACTTTTGCTACAGAAATGTTACTGGGGTCCACCTATACCTGCCTGAATAGTGTGTGGACACATGAATTTTCCATTGCTATGTAACTCGCGGCACCCTGGGTCACACAAGTTGAAGGCTGGGACCGAACCTGACCGAGGGCCTGCTCACGTACTTCCTACACAGACTGTTGCGGGTCCTACCTCGGTCATGGTTTCTTGGCCTTGTTATGCCACCTCCTCCTCCTGCTTGGGGTCTGAGGATCAGTGCTGGGCAACTTGTATTTTCTCTCATGTTACCACAGTTATCTGAGACACTGGTTTGGGCCAAACAAAAGGAGCGTTACTGCATTAATGAGACGTTCACAGCTGCACTAGCATCCGAGTCTGCTTTATGCCCACGATTACTGAGGGTGTGAACTGAGGTTGGGTTGGCAGGGTGAAACTCTACCATGTTTGGGCACTCTGATTTCCTCATGTGTAATACCATGCTTGAGTTCCATGGGGTCGCCTATGCTGTGAGTGCACAAAGACTTCCCATTGCGGTGTTTTACCTGTCTGGCACAAATACACTGACTGACTAGGGTAGAAATGTGGGCCAAGCTCCTTGGCGGGGTGAAACTCTGCCACGTTTGGGCGCTCTGATTTCTTCTTGTGTAATACAATCTTTGTGCACCGACAGCATAGGCAAGCCCAAGGAACTCAAAGACTTCCCATTGTGGTGTTGAGCTATCTAACACCTACACAGAATGAATTGTGTGGGGACACATGGATTTCCCATTGCTATGTAACTCACGGCACCTTGGATCACACAAGGTGGAGGCTGGGACCGAGCCTGACCCTGGGCCCACTCACGTGCTTCCCACACACAGTATTGCTGCATTGTGGAGATGTGTAGAAGTGCTCGCACGTGAGTCACTTTTATGCCCACGTTTGCGGCTCCTGACAATTTTGTGACGGAGGTGGCACAGGATTGGAATGATGATCTTACGTCAATTTATCATCAATTCTCAACAGCATTGTGGGCTATCACCCACATTTTCAAAGAGGGTCGCTGCCTGGCCCTGCCAACCCTCTGCAGTGTGTGCCTCCGGTTTCTCCTCATCCAGTACGCACTTATAAATAGACATGAGAGTGGTGTGGCTATGAATCGAGTGTGCGGCATGAGGGCAGCTGAAAGCTGCACAGGGAAACGTTTGTGTGCGCTGTGGATGCATGGTTGTGTGGGGGGGTTGGAAGGCAATGCCAGCATGCAACCCAGGAGAAGAGGCAGCGGTGTCACCTGCAGGCAGTGATTGTCCTTGGTTGCAGGTAGTGTGGTGCTTAGCTGAGATGTGCCAGCGCGTGTGCCTTGTTAATGAGGGTTTGTCCCAAGTAAATTATTAGGGGGGTGACGCCAAACTCTTGCCCCCATTTTGGATTAATAGTGGGACCTGGGAGCCTCAGATGCAGCCATGCATGCTGCCCCTGCCCTTCCCTATCCATTTCTGTGGTGTTTCCATGACTTTCTGATGTTTTCTGGTGTTTGACAAGTCATCACCGATGCGGAGCATCGGTCCCATACTTCAATGGGGTTCGTTACTCGAAACGAGTTCTCGAGCATTACAAAAAGTTCGACTCGAGCAACTAGCACCCGAGCATTTTGGTGCTCCCTTATCTCTATTAATCATTTACCCTTTAAGGTAAATGAATCTCAAAGACAGATTCTCTTTCATTAGCCAAAGTGGAAATTCAAAGAGTAGTTAATAGAGATGAGCGAACGTACTCGTCCGAGCTTGATATTCGTGCGAATATTAGGGTGTTCGGGATGCTCGTTACTCGTAACGAGTACCACGCGGTGTTCCGGTTACTTTCAGTTTCCTCTCTGAGACGTTAGCGCGCTTTTCTGGCCAATTGAAAGACAGGGAAGGCATTACAACTTCCCCCTGTGACGTTCAAGCCCTATACCACCCCCCTGCTGTAAGTGGCTGGGGAGATCTGATGTCACCCGAGTATAAAAATCGGCCCCTCCCGCGGCTCGGCTCAGATGCCTTGTGAGTTAGCTGAGGGAAAGTAGTATCGTGCTGGAGCTGCTGTAGGGAGAGCGTTAGGAGTTAGTGTAGGCTTCAAGAACCCCAACGGTCCTTCTCAGGGCCACATCTAATAGTGTGCAGTACTGTGTTAGCACTGTATTTTATTTATTTTTTTTCAAAATTGGATCTGCAGAGCATTGCGCCCTGCAATAGGGACAGAAGTGGTGGTTAGGCAGGGAGAGTGTTAGCAGTGAGTGTAGGCTTCAAGAACCCCAACGGTCCTTTCTAGGGCCACATCTATCCGTGTGCAGTACTGTCCAGGCTGCTGTTAGCAGTGTTGCATATTTTTTTTTCTTTCTCAAAACCGGCTGTGCAGAGCATTGCACCCGGCATTAATACTACAGGGATAGAATTGTGTAGGCAGGGCCAGAAGACATACATTATTCATTGAATAGACGCAGTGTGGCTTTTCCTTTGAAAAACAAGGGAAAAAATTCTATTTCGCCTGCCTCTGACAGTCCTCAGGGCTCTGGGTACGTGTGTGCTGCGTGCAGAACGTTAAAAAAAATCAGACGCAGCCAGCTACGTTTTACTGCAGGCTTGCGCCAATTTTTTTCCTGAATGGGAAATCCCTGATCTGCTGTAGCGAATAACTTTGCATCACTGCAGTTCTGTGACACATTTGCAGGGCCACAACACAGTTATTAAACTTAGTAGTATTCATTGAATACACGCAGTGTGGCTTTTCCTTTGAAAAACAAGGGAAAAAATTCTATTTCGGCTGCCTCTGACAGTCCTCAGGGCTCTGGGTACGTGTGTGCTGCGTGCAGAACGTTAAAAAAAATCAGACGCAGCCAGCTACGTTTTACTGCAGGCTTGCGCCAATTTTTTTCCTGCATGGGAAATCCCTGATCTGCTGTAGCAAATAACTTTGCATCACTGCAGTTCTGTGACACATTTGCAGGGCCACAACACAGTTATTAAACTTAGTAGTATTCATTGAATACACGCAGTGTGGCTTGTCCTTTGAAAAACAAGGGAAAAAATTCTATTTTGGCTGCAGGCTTGCGCCAATTTTTTTCCTGCATGGGAAATCCCTGATCTGCTGTAGCGAATAACTTTGCATCACTGCAGTTCTGTGACACATTTGCAGGGCCACAACACAGTTATTAAACTTAGTAGTATTCATTGAATACACGCAGTGTGGCTTGTCCTTTGAAAAACAAGGGAAAAAATTCTATTTTGGCTGCAGGCTTGCGCCAATTTCTTTCCTGGCTTGGAAATCACTGGTAATACAGCATGCTGAGGGGTAGGGGTAGGCCTAGAGGACGTGGACGCGGCGGAGGACGCGTAGGCCCAAGTGAGGGTGTGGGCACAGGCCGAGCTCCTGATCCAGGTGTGTCGCAGCCGACTGCTGCGCGATTAGGAGAGAGGCACGTTTCTGGCGTCCCCACATTCAGCGCCCAATTAATGGGTCCACGCGGGAGACCTTTATTAGAAAATGAGCAGTGTGAGCAGGTCCTGTCGTGGATGGCAGAAAGTGCTTCGAGCAAGCTATCATCCACCCAGAGTTCTGCGCCGTCCAGTGCTGCAAATCCGAATCCTCTGTCTGCTGCTCCTCCTTCCTCCCAGCCTCCTCACTCCACTACAATGACACATGCTCAGGAGCGGGAAGACTCCCAGGAACTGTTCTCGGGCCCCTGCTCAGATTGGGCAGCAGTGGTTCCTCTCCCAC
Source organism: Eleutherodactylus coqui (assembly GCF_035609145.1). Classification (NCBI taxonomy): domain Eukaryota; kingdom Metazoa; phylum Chordata; class Amphibia; order Anura; family Eleutherodactylidae; genus Eleutherodactylus; species Eleutherodactylus coqui. The sequence continues at coordinate 167,320,284 of NC_089838.1, read as the reverse complement.
CAGAGGAGTTTATCGTCACTGATGCACAACCATTGGAAAGTTCCCGGGGTCCGGGGGAAGAGGCTGGGGACTTCCGGCAACTGTCTCAAGACCTTTCAGTGGGTGAGGAGGACGATGACGATGAGACACAGTTGTCTTGCAGTGAGGTAGTAGTAAGGGCAGTAAGTCCGAGGGAGGAGCGCACAGAGGATTCGGAGGAAGAGCAGCAGGACGATGAGGTGACTGACCCCACCTGGTGTGCAACGCCTACTCAGGACAGGTCTTCAGAGGGGCAGGCAAGGGCAGCAGCAGGGCAGGTTGCAAGAGGCAGTGCGGTGGCCAGGGGTGGAGGCAGGGCCAGACCGAATAATCCACCAACTGTTTCCCAAAGCGCACCCTCGCGCCATGCCACCCTGCAGAGGCCAAGGTGCTCTAAGGTCTGGCAGTTTTTCACAGAGACGCCTGACGACCGACGAACAGTGGTGTGCAACCTTTGTCGCGCCAAGATCAGCCGGGGAGCCACCACCAACAGCCTCACCACCACCAGCATGCGCAGACATATGATGGCCAAGCACCCCACAAGGTGGGACGAAGGCCGTTCACCGCCTCCGGTTTGCACCGCTGCCTCTCCCCCTGTGCCCCAACCTGCCACTGAGATCCAACCCCCCTCTCAGGACACAGGCACTACCGTCTCCTGGCCTGCACCCACACCCTCACCTCCGCTGTCCTCGGCCCCATCCACCAATGTCTCGCACCGCACCGTCCAGCCGTCGCTAGCGCAAGTGTTGGAGCGCAAGCGCAAGTACGCCACCACGCACCCGCACGCTCAATCGTTAACCGTCCACATAGCCAAATTTATCAGCCTTGAGATGCTGCCGTATAGGGTTGTGGAAACGGAGGCTTTCAAAGCTATGATGGCGGCGGCGGCCCCGCGCTACTCAGTTCCCAGTCGCCACTACTTTTCCCGATGTGCCGTCCCAGCCCTGCACGACCACGTCTCCCGCAACATTGTACGCGCCCTCACCAATGCGGTTAGTGGCAAGGTCCACTTAACTACGGACACGTGGACAAGCACAGGCGGGCAGGGCCACTACATCTCCCTGACGGCACATTGGGTGAATTTAGTGGAGGCTGGGACAGAGTCAGAGCCTGGACCGCTCACGTCCTACCCACCCCCAGAATTGCGGGCCCCAGCTCGGTGGTGGTATGTTCGGCGGTGTATGCTTCCTCCACTAAAGCACCCTCCTCCTCCTCCTCAACCTCTGTCTCGCAATCTAGATGTGTCAGCAGCAGCAGGACGTCGCCAGCAGTCGGTGTCGCGCGGCGTGGCAGCACAGCGGTGGGCAAGCGTCAGCAGGCCGTGCTGAAACTACTCAGCTTAGGAGATAGGAGGCACACGGCCCACGAACTGCTGCAGGGTCTGACAGAGCAGACCGACCGTTGGCTTGCGCCACTGAGCCTCCAACCGGGCATGGTCGTGTGTGACAACGGCCGTAACCTGGTGGCGGCTCTGCAGCTCGGCAGCCTCACGCACGTGCCATGCCTGGCCCACGTCTTTAATTTGGTGGTTCAGCGCTTTCTGAAAAGCTACCCACGCTTGTCAGACCTGCTCGTAAAGGTGCGCCGGCTCTGCGCACATTTACGCAAGTCCCACACGGACGCTGCCACCCTGCGCACCCTGCAACATCGGTTTAATCTGCCAGTGCACCGACTGCTGTGCGACGTGCCCACACGGTGGAACTCTACGCTCCACATGTTGGCTAGGCTGTATGAGCAGCGTAGAGCTATAGTGGAATACAAACTCCAACATGGGCGGCGCAGTGGGAGTCAGCCTCCTCAATTCTTTTCAGAAGAGTGGGCCTGGTTGGCAGACATCTGCCAGGTCCTTCGAAACTTTGAGCAGTCTACCCAGGTGGTGAGCGGCGATGCTGCAATCATTAGCATCACCATTCCTCTGCTATGCATCTTGAGAAGTTCCCTGCAAACCATAAAGGCAGCCGCTTTGCGCTCGGAAACAGAGCCGGGGGAAGACAGTATGTCGCTGGATAGTCAGAGCACCCTCCTGTCTATATCTCAGCGCGTTCAGGAGGAGGAGGAGGAGCATGAGGAGGATGAGGAGGAGGGGGAAGAGACAGCTTGGCCCACTGCTGACGGTACCCATGCTGCTTGCCTGTCATCATTTCAGCGTGTTTGGCCTGAGGAGGAGGAGGAGGAGGAGGATCCTGAAAGTGATCTTCCTAGTGCGGACAGCCATGTGTTGCGTACAGGTACCCTGGCACACATGGCTGACTTCATGTTAGGATGCCTTTCTCGTGACCCTCGCGTTACACGCATTCTGGCCACTACGGATTACTGGGTGTACACACTGCTCGACCCACGCTATAAGGAGATCCTTCCCACTCTCATTCCCGAAGAGGAAAGGGGTTCGAGAGTGATGCTATACCACAGGACCCTGGCGGACAAGCTGATGGTAAAATTCCCATCCGACAGCGCTAGTGGCAGAAGGCGCAGTTCCGAGGGCCAGGTAGCAGGGGAGGTGCGGAGATCGAGCAGCATGTACAGCCCAGGCAGTGCAACAGTCTTTAAGGGCCTGGCCAGCTTTCTGGCTCCCCAGCAAGACTGTGTCACCGCTCCCCAGTCAAGGCTGAGTCGGCGGGAGCACTGTAAAAGGATGGTGAGGGAGTACGTAGCCGATCGCACGACCGTCCTCCGTGACGCCTCTGCCACCTACAACTACTGGGTGTCGAAGCTGGACACGTGGCCTGAACTAGCGCTGTATGCCCTGGAGGTGCTTGCTTGTCCTGCGGCTAGCGTCTTGTCGGAGAGGGTGTTTAGTGCGGCTGGGGGAATCATCACAGATAAGCGTACCCGCCTGTCAACCGACAGTGCCGACAGGCTAACACTCATCAAGATGAACAAAGCCTGGATTTCCCCAGACTTCTGTTCTCCACCAGCGGACAGCAGCGATACCTAAGCAATACGTAGGCTGCACCCGCGGATGGAAGCATAGTTCTCTCTCACCATCCAAAATGGGGACATTTCTGCTTCATCAATCTGTGTATAATATTCCTCCTCCTCCTCCTGCTCCTCCTCCTGAAACCTCACGTAATCACGCTGAACGGGCAATTTTTCTTAGGGCCACAAGGCTCACTCATATAATTTTTCTAAAAAATTTTTATACGTTTCAATGCTCTTAAAAGCGTTGGAACTTTAACTTGAACCAATTTTTCGTTAAACTGGGCTGCCTCCAGGCCTAGTTACCACTTAAGCCACATTAACCAAAGCGATTAATGGGTTTCACCTGCCATCTTGGTTGGGCATGGCCAATTTTTACTGAGGTACATTAGTACTGTTGGTACACCAATTTTTTTGGGCCCTCACCTACAGTGTAATCATAGCAATTTCTATGTTCTTCGCCTGCACTCATGGTACAGAAAGGTGTGTGGGGTTGGCCTACACTTTAGCTACATAAATGTAACTTGGGCCTTGGCTATACTGCAGCTACTGAAATGGAACTAAGACTGCGCTCCCACTATACTGCTGCTTCGGAATTGTTCCTGGGGCCTGTGTAGGCTGCTACTATTACTTAAATGGAACTTAGACTATGCTCCTCCTATACTGCTGCTTCGGAATTGTTACTGGGGCCTGTCTTGAGTGCTACTATTACTGAAATGGAACTAATACTGTGCTCCCCCTATAATGCTGCTAGTGATATGTTAGTGGGGCCTGTCCTAATGCTACGGCTGAAATGTTACGAATTCTGGGCTCTGCCTATACCGCTGCTAATGGTATGTCTCTGGGGTGTGGAAACAGAGGCTTCCCAAAGACATGATGGCGGCGAGGCCATTTCCCACCAACGCGGTTACTGTTAAGGTGCATATAACCACGGACACGTGGAGAGGACACGTAGTGCCTCAAAAACATCCCCCTCCTCCTCCAACAATGAAAACATTCTTGGCAAATGCCTTTGCATTGGTTCGTCTGGTGGCAGTCCAAGAATTTCACCTTTACCGACACAACAAGAGAGCCCCCCCACCATCCCCCCGCCACGGCCCACTTAATCCTGGCCACATTCCGAAAACCAACAAAATACAACCGTGCTACTAGGTCCGCAGTCACCACCACATTACCACCAACGCGGTTACTGTTAAGGTACATATTACCAGTCTGACTGGGGCATACAGACACCTTGACAGAATGAATAGTGTGTGGCACATAGGTTCCCCATTGCTATGCCCACGTGTGCAGCTCCTGATGGAGGTGGCACAGGATTGGATTTCTCATTGCTTCTGTACAGCATTGTGGGCTATCGCCCCACCACTTTTAAAGAGGGTCGCTGCCTAGCCGTGCCAACCCTCTGCAGTGTGTGCCTGCAGTTCCTCCTCATGGCAGACGCACTTATAAATAGACATGAGGGTGGTGTGGCATGAGGGCAGCTGAAGGCTGCGCAGGGACAGTTTGGTGTGCGCTGTGGACACTGTGTCGTGCAGGGGGGAGGGGGGTTGGGCAGCATGTAACCCAGGAGAAGTGGCAGCGGAGTGTCATGCAGGCAGTGATTGTGCTTTGTTGTAGCTAGTGTGGTGCTTAGCTAAGGTATGCCATGCTAATGAGGGCTTTTCAGAAGTAAAAGTTGTTGGGAGGGGGGGGGGGCCCACTCTTGCCGGTATTGTGGCTTAATAGTGGGACCTGTGAACTTGAGATGCAGCCCAACATGTAGCCCCTCGCCTGCCCTATCCGTTTCTGTGTCGTTCCCATCACTTTCTTGAATTGCCCAGATTTTCACACATGAAAACCTTAGCGAGCATCGGCGAAATACAAAAATGCTCGGGTCGCCCATTGACTTCAATGGGGTTCGTTACTCGAAACGAACCCTCGAGCATCGCGATAAATTCGTCCCGAGTAATGAGCACCCGAGCATTTTGGTGCTCGCTCATCTCTAGTAGTTAACACTGGTTAAGATTAATTTTAACGATGACCATCTATTTCCAGATTTTCCCTGCAGTGGCTACTGCACAAGACACTTGTGACTGCCTGCAGCTTCTTCCTTTGATAGATGCAGTGGTGAAAAAGTGAAAAAGGTGCGTGCGTTACTAGTCCCGGTGCTGCCAGATCAGTGACTGTGCAACCTGTTAGGTTTGGTCAGTATAAAAGTGAAGAGGAAAGGAGATAAAGCACTGATATAATGACGCAACCTGTTCGGACAGATGTATGTAAGCTTTAAGGTTTTGAGGGAAAATTTATTTTCTCAAAAGAGAAAAAACCTTAAAGCTTACGTACGTCTTTCTGAACAGGTCGCACCATATATCAATGTTTTTTCTCCTTTCCTCTTCCTTAGATAGCAGCTAATCACTGTCAGCTTTGGCTGTTGGACCTGTGTAGATCAGCTGATAACCTCTTTTCCAAATCAGAATCAATTGGTGATCAAGGCAGGACAACCAGTTCACTAAATAAACCTAAATAGCTCAACTAAATAGTGCTCATTTACGATATGCCTTATGAACTACATTATATACACACAACTTTAGGTTTATTCAAAAGAATAAATCTTAAAAAAAAGTTATTTATGATCCTAAAAATAACGTGGAATATTATCTAACATCTGTCAGAGGTAAAGATAACATAAAGCCAAAAGTTATTAAGTGAAATTTCACCAAGTGAAATATATTTCTTCATTTTATCACTCCCTGTGTTATAATTTATTCTATATAAATTACATTTGATGACACAGGTTAATTACAGACCTAAATACTAATGCTAATTAATATTAAATACAACTCTCCAGGTAGTGTTATAAAGTCATACTTCATATTGCACTTTGAATGGCACAATAGATTTATTAAATTCCTTCATACCAATCTAAGTAAAACATGAAAAGTAATTAATTGCAGCTACTAATAACCTACTAAGTAACAAATATGTTTTACTTTTGATTGTTAGATTTTTCTTAGCAGAGACACTATGCCAGTCTCTAATATTTTAGCATAATACAGTACAAGTTTAATTTCTGTGAATGAATGTCAAGGGTATGAATGAATAAGACTTAGGGAAGTCTCGAACGGCTGTATTTGCGTACAATACATAGAGAATAGAAGTTATTGATTTCAATGGGTTTGTTCACATTTGCTAACTTTGTGCACATTGTGAAGGCTATGAGCATAAAACTTAACATGTATTTATTTATTTCATCCTGTCTCCTATGAACATCTTAGATATAATGTATAATCTCACCACTCCATTTTCTGGATGTTTACAGAACATATCGGTGATACATTGGTTTACAGAAACTTACACCTTTTTGCCAGATGCTGAATCTGCATTAAGGTACTACAGGTACCCAGATTCTATCCCTATGTCAAATCTCACTGTATCCTTCCGTAGAATTGTAAGACCAATGAGAGATACTGAACACCTTCAAAAGCATTAGGATGTTACTAAACTCTCCCTTATGGAATTAGAAAAACAAACTGTATGGGTAGGAGATGAGTTGGTCAGCATAGGTACTAAGATCCAGGTAGACACAGAGTATCACTGGTATGATATTTTTACTGGATGGTCACCTACTGCAGGAAAGATGATGGATTTTATGTTTTACCCATTACTAATACTGTTTCTTTTGTTCATTTTGTTTGCAATTTCTGGACCTTTTGTGGAACACGGAGATAAGCAAATTATCTGGAATCACTCACTGTACGATATTGTTGAAACAGTCATACATAAAAGAGCAACAACAGTGGGGATCCGGCAAAGAAGACAATAAAGAAAGACCGGCAGGGGTGGCTTAGAACCCTTGATAGTACCACTACAAAGGCTCTTTTCAAGATGGACTGTTTGAAATGAGGGATTGTGAAGGCTATGAGCATAAAACTTTATATGTATATATATATATATATATATATATATATATATAGAGAGAGAGAGAGAGAGAGAGAGAGAGAGAGAGAGAGAGATTTACATATTTCATCCTGTCTCCTATGAACATCTTTGATATATGCTTGTACATTTATGTGTTGTTGCACGGCAAGATTGCATTGTTACAGGAATTAGAAATAGAGAATAGTAAAAGTATATATATTACATTCTTCCTTATCTTCTGTTACACTGTTCAAAGGTCAGTTTGCAATAGTGTCCAGTAAAGACAATGCATTAATGTTTAACTGCTATCTATGTAAAAACACATGACTGGCTGAAATGTACACTTATTGACAATAGACCACTCTCCTTTAAAAATACTATATAAAGAAAGATGTTTTGTAATAAAGGTAGATTGCTTTAAGACACGGTCATGATGTCTGTGTCCATTGCTTTCTCACGGCAGCCGCCATAACCACCTCTGATTTGGAGCCTCACAGCATATTGACAGAACATTGAATTTCCCTTACATTAATTGGCGCCCAAGAAACGTGGGGCTTAAAGGAATAAGAGGACCACCTACACCTCAAACCCCCCGGACACAGATGGGATAAGGAGCCACTCGGAACCACGGATTGACAAAAACTGCGCAGTAAGGTAAGATTTTATCTAGCGACAATCTATCCGTGCTTCTTGGCTGCTCCTTTCCTGTCCGAGGGGTAAGAAGTGCATGCCTCTTATAAATCTTCAAGCTTTTTAAGAATCCATATGGTGGGCTGAATATGCTGTGTGGGTGTTCTTTAACTGTTATTATTTTTATTTGTAACTTTGCGTGGTCAGTTTACAGAATATGAAACCCTCTTGCTGATCTCTGGAAGGCATGGTATAAGTTGTAGCAGGGAAGCCTAAAGTTTTGAGGGGATAAAATCCCTGATGGGAGCCTCTTATAGGTATAAGAGAAGTAGTAGAGAAATAAGCAGGGTGGGGAGGTACCAACACTTACAGACAGTGAGGAAGTACTGACACTTAGAAGAAGGAACTGACATGCAAATGTTTTTGTCTTTATGTGTGCCTGTTTATGCATGAGTGAGTGATTGAGATGAGCTGACCTGATTGACGGAACCTGACCTCCGGGGTGCAAATATAAATCTTTGTGTCCCGTGTTAACAGGAACCCGATCAGTGACGCTGAAAAGAGTCCCGTTACAAGGCCACGATTCTGGACAGGGCCCTCTGCGTTTCCGTTTGTATATTTCAACGGCCAGAGGATTGTTTTATGTGTGTGAAAGAATAACAATAATAAGCCTCTTGGTGTACATAAGCCACCAGCCTTGAGCTGGTGGAGAGGATAAGGTATGGAAGACTGCAAGGGAAATAGTGAAACGAAGAGAAGGCAGAGATGCAGTAAGTAAAGGATATGAAGGGACAGGCGTATTAGACCCCCAGCATTGGGACAGGTTTGCAGAAAGTCATGCTGGATGGGTTAAAGATAATGGATTACGGGTAAAGTTGAATAGCTGGAAAAAGGCAAGTAAAGATATAGAAAAAGGTTTAATAATGATAATAGTTGCTAACTGAAATGATGACTATAAGTATGTGGGTGGAAATGGGCATAAGTTGTATTGTGTTTGTCATTGGATAGCCTATAATGGACAAAGCATGTAAAAACTGCGGTGCATAAGAGTTTTTCTTATATATGTGCTTTGTCCACTATTGGCAGTCCTATGTACAGTAAATACAATCCCCGTTTCTACTTCACATGATAAACTTATCAGTCCGTATATGAATGAATAAAACCCCAGTGAGTGTGAATTTGCACTTTTGTAAGGTGGGGCAAGTATATTACACTCTGGGTTAATTATAAATAGACACAGGAGCCCAGACTATTTGAATATAATAGAAGATGGTTATAGGCAGTGAAACCTGTTATACAGTTCAATTATTTGTCTAGAGAAGCTTCTGTGTTCTATAGGAGATAAGTTAAATTCCAAAGGGTGGGGTACTGTGCTGTAGAGGGCCTACTTGTCTGTGCAAAGAAATGTGAATTGAGATTTGGTTATATTTGGCTGCACAGGAAGGGCCCGTATGTTGTATTATATATACTGTTCAATGGCTGAAAATGAAATAAGAAAAAAATTCAAAGCACAGGTATATTGTTCTTCCCCATTGTCGGGTCAGTTCCCTCTTCCACCTCTACCCCCTCCTTCATCTCAATTCCAACCATCTCCTCCTCCCCCTCCCTATGTCAAGCCATCCACGTCAAGGTCAAACATTGGACCAGAGAGATGGACCTGCTGGCATTGTGGACAACAAAACCCAGATTGGAGAGAGAGCTGCCCTGCTTGCGGAGCTCCTCGGCACAAACCGGTTATGCCTATGCTCACTAGATCCAAGGCTAGTGAGGGGAAGCATGAGGAAGAGGACAAGGAGGAGATGCAGGGAGCGGAGGGTGGTACAGGAGTATATGTAACACAGGGGGAAGGCAGAAGGAGCCAATATGATGCAACATCACAAAAAGTCAAATATAGATGATGGATGCCACAAGAGCATATGTCGCTCATACAGCAATTACCAGACCCCATGACCAGACCTATGCCTTTCTTTAGACAGATAGCACAAATATAAGACACATACTCTGCAACATCAGCTGATCTGGGTCCTCTGATTATGTTGCAAACAGGGGAGGCAGTGGGAACGATAATTTTAAATTATGTGAAAGACTATTGTGGCACAGATTGGGATAAAATTAAACATAGAGAATTAAGAAGTGGTAAGATATTTTTACTTGGTCTAGAACGTTGGGCAAAAGAAAAAAATTGAGAGAATCCTCCTTGTCTCTTTCTAATATCACACAAAGAGAATGAAGAAAGTGTAGAACAATTATATGCCCGCCTTCAACAACGTTGGTCAGATCTGGGGTATAGGGGCATAGAAGAAATGGGCGAACATGTACTTAGTATGGCCTTTGTAGAAGGTTTATGGGAACCCCTAAAGTCTAAACTCATAGACAATAAGCCAAAGTGGAGACAGTCTGAATCTCCGGCCCTTTTACCAACAGCAAAGGGCATCGAGTTAAACTGAAAGAAATGAAAAAAAAAGATGCTTGGACAGTCCTGCCACAAGGTGCGCAGAATTCTCCAAACATGTACACCCAGGCACTCCAGTCTGTCTTGCAGGCCTGGACTCCACCTGATGGAACTGTGCTGTTGCAATATGTTGATGACCTGCTTTGTGCTGAGGATCTGAAAACATGTCAATCTGCATCGATTTCTCCTCTAAAATTTTAGCAGAAAATGGCTGCAAGGCTTCAAAGGAAAAATTACAGCTTTGTAAACAAAAGGTTGTGTTTTTAGGCCATTGCCTAGCTCAAGGGACCAAACATCCCACAGAAGAATGCAAAACTGCAGTTCAAGCCATTTCTGCACCTTCTTCTGCTGCCAAACTCTGCACCTTTTTGGGACTTGTCTCATACTGCCGTCATTGGCCGGTCATGTGACGGCAGTATTGATGCAAAAACATGGAGGACGCCCACGACCCATTGGGTATTACTCAATGAGAATGGATCCGGAGGCCCGAGGAGCCCCGCTCCTGTGTCCGTGCGGTGACAGCAGTACAAGTAATGGTTGACAAGTCTTCTGAGTTGGTCCTGAACTACCCCCTAGTGGTTTTCACACCTCATGACATCCAGAGTATACTCACTCAAGTACAACCTAAACATCTGTCTCTAGCTCGTCAAATAAGATTGCAATGTGCCCTGCCCCTAACATCTTTTTCCAATGGTGCACTACCTTGAACCTGGCTACACGTCTTCCAATCGAGTATCCTGGTTCAAATGGGGGAGGGGGAGGCATAGGTGATCTAGGTATTACAGATCAGCTATTTTTAACATTTTTTTGCAAATAAGATTGTGATCTATTTGAAATAGAATATCAGCATGATTGTCTAGTATTGATGCAACAAGAAAATTCAGGTTTTAAAAACAGTTACTGGAACCCTTTGTTAACAATGCATCTTCTGAGCTTTTTGTAGATGGTACCAGGGTGAGGATGAACAACTCCACAATGGATATGCAGTGGTCACACAACAAGATGTCCTAAAAGCAGAAGCTCTGTCTCCGCATGTCTCAGCACAAAAAGTGGAACTGAAGGCCCTCACTGAGGCGTGTAGAGTGGCAGAAGGTAAGACGGCAAACATTTACACTGATTCCCAGTATGCATTTGGCATAGCTCATAATTACGGTCCAATATGGAAAGCTAGGCAATTTTTAACTTCTGTAGGACAACCCATTAACAGTACAGAACCTCCTGAAAGCCCTACTCCTACCAGACAAAGTAGCAATCCTAAAGGTGAAAGCTCATACTAAAGCCGATACTGCACAAGCAAAAGGCAACGCCCTAGTAGACTTCACAGCAAAGGCAGCGGCCCTTAAGCCGTGGAAGAAAGAAGAAAAGAGGATACTGACCACACAAGTCAGAGACTATGATTTGGACATTGATAAAAATTTGGACATTGATGTACTAAAGACATTACAGTCACAAGCCAGCAAAGAAGAAAAAGATAAATGGACTAATGGGATAAATGAGAGCAGCAGAACAGGATGGCGTATGGCGAACAGTCAGCAGAACTTGCCTACCACGATCCCTGTAACCCATGATGGCCCAGGTGATCCATGGAAAGACTCACCTATCGAAGGCAGCTATGCTACTGATGCTTGAGAGAGAAAGGGTGGCCGCTGGGTTCTCTGTAGCTGTTACATCATTTGTCCAGTCTTGCATGATCTGTGCCATAAGCAACAGAGCAGAAGTAAATTGACCGCAAAAACACTTGTTTAGGCCACTCTACCCATTTCAGAGATTACAAATTGACGTCATTCAGCTCCCACGTGTTGGGAAGTATAAATATGTGCTTGTTGTTGTTGATGTCTTTTCAGGTTGGAGGCCTATCCTGTTACCAAGGTAAATGAGCAGGTTACTGCAAAGAAGCTCATGAATGAGGTAATTTGCAGGTATGGGGTACCAGAGATAATCGGGTCAGATAGAGGTATACATTTCACAGGTGAAATAATGCAACACATCATGGCTGTCCTGGGTATCTCTCAGGCATTTCACACCCCTTATCATCCACAAAGTAGTAGAAAAGTAGAAAGGATGAACAGTACCCTAAAAATTAAAAATACAAAAAGCAATGCAGGAAACGGGCAAACCATAGACTGAGTGCCTCTATTAGCCCTTTTCTCAGTAAGATATGTACCTAGCAGAAAGACGGGCTTATCACCATACAAAATTTTGTTTGGGTGTGGACCAAGATTGGGCCTGTATTTTCCACAGCAGTTGCAGGCCTAGTATGGTGCACTAACTGACTATGTTATGTCTCTTAGTGCTCGTCTGAAGGTAATATACAACCATGTGTTTTCTTCAATTCCAGATCCTAACTCCCTTAAGGAATGCATGACCTACAGCCCGGAGATTGGGTGGTTGTAAAAAGACACATAAGGAGGGCTTTGGAGCCCAGGTTTGATGATCAAGAATGTATGGCTGAATTAGATCATCAATATGATTATTATAAAATAATGAAGTCACTAGAATATAAAAGAAACAACAGGTGCCAGTGGCATTAATTTCACCATAGACTTGACAGATAAATATACAGTACTATGTATGAATGCTACCAGCATAACAAATCGTACAGTCTGGGGACACTATCAAACCATGTTAGATATGAGACCGAAAGTACGCAATGAGAATATGGTAAGAATACCACATACCTATATGAATGCGTCTACAAAGAGACAGAAAACCATTGTGCATTTTAATATTTCTCTTCCGGCAATGAAACTCTGCACCAGAGTAAAACGAGAATGATATGATACCCTATTAGGAGAAATTGGTACAGGTGTAGGGGTTTTGACTTTTGACCTCTATAGATTTAGAGGTGATGAAGAGTAAAATGGCTGGGCTAGGACAGGATGTTTCTAAGTTGGTCAACATTCAGGCACAATGGATGCCTTCCTTGTTCATCCCCCGACATCTTGCATTAGGATATGATAAGGATGTTTGTAAATATGAGTAAATTCATAAACTATACACAATGTAGCCTGCAATATGTATATATGATTCACGAGAAGGACAAAGCACAATTAGATTTGATGACAAATAATGAAAAATTGTGGAGAAATCTTCTCAAGAATGTAATTCCAGTAGCATCTTAGATACGGCTCAGGCCTGATAGTGTAGAATGCTTTGATGAGTATTGCACTGGAAAAATGACTTTTTATGAGATAAAGGACACAAGTCTGATGTGTTTCCTGAAGCCTTCAGTCAGCATATGTGATTGGACGGTGCTACCTGCTTCTTTCCATATGCTGATAGAAGTTGGCTTATATGCTTTGTTACCAATTAACTAACACCACCAGTATGTATAATCTCACCACTCCATTCTCTGGATGTTTACAGAACATATCGGGGATACATTGGTTTACAGAAACTTACACCTTTTTGCCAGATGCTGAAGCTGCATTAAGGTACTACTGGCACCCAGATGCTATCCCTATGTCAAATCTGACTGTATCCTTGGGTAGAATTATAAGACCAATGAGAGATACTGAGCACCTTTAAAAGCATTAGGATTAGAGATGAGTGAGCACCAAAATGCTCGGGTGCTCGTTACTCGAGTTGAACTTCCCGTGATGCTCGAGGGTTCGTTTCGAGTAACGAGCCCCATTGAAGTCAATGGGCGACCAGAGCATTTTTGTATATCGCCGATGCTCGCTAAGGTTTTCATTTGTGAAAATCTGGGAAATTCAAGAAAGTGATGGGAACGACACAGAAACGGATAGGGCAGGCGAGGGGCTACATGTTGGGCTGCATCTCAAGTTCCCAGGTCCCACTATTAAGCCACAATAGCGGCAAGAGTGCCCCCCCAACAATTTTTACTTCTGAAAAACCCTCATTAGCAAGGCATACCTTAGCTAAGCACCACACTACCTCCAACAAAGCACAATCACTGCCTGCATGACTCTCCGCTGCCACTTCTCCTGGGTAACATGCTGCCCAACCGCCCATTTCAGTAATAGTAGCAGTCAAGACAGGCCCCAGTAACAATTCCAAAGCAGCAGTATAGGGGGAGCACAGTATTAGTTCCATTTCAGTAGTAGTTGCAGTCTAGACAGGCCCCAGTAACATATCACTAGCAGCAGTATAGGGGGAGCACAGTATTAGTTCCATTTCAGTAATAGTAGCAGTCAAGACAGGCCCCAGTAGCAATTCCAAAGCACCAGTATAGGGGGAGCACAGTATTAGTTCCATTTTAGTAGTAGTAGCAGTCTAGACAGGCCCCAGTAACATATCACTAGCAGCAGTATAGGGGGAGCACAGTCTTAGTTACATTTCAGTAATAGTAGCAGTCAAGACAGGCCCCAGTAACAATTCTGAAGCAGCAGTATAGGGGGAGCACAGTATTAGTTCCATTTCAGTAGTAGTAGCACTCAAGACAGGCCACAGTAACATTCCCGTTGCAGCAGTTTAGGGAGATAACAGTCTCTTGCACATTTCAGTAGTTGCAGTATAGACAAGGCCCCAGTTACATTTATGTAGCAAAAGTGTAGGCCTACCCGACACACCTTGCTGTACCATGAGTGCAGGCGAAGCCCATAAAAATTACTAGGATTACACTGTAGGCGAGGGCCCCAAAAAATTGGTTTACCAACAGTACTAATGTACCTCAGAAAAATTGCCCATGCCCAACCAAGAGGGCAGGTGAAACCCATTAATTGCTTTGGTTACTGTGGTTTAATTTGTAACTAGGCCTGGAGGCAGCCCAGTTAAAATAAAAATTGGATTAGGTGCAAGTTAAAGGGGTTGTCTCACGCCGAAACGGGTTTTTTTTTATTCAATAGACCCCCCGTTCGGCGCGAGACAAACCCGATGCATGTGATAAAAAAAACAAACGGGTAGTACTTACCCGAATCCCCGCGCTGCGGTGACTTCTTACTTCTTCTTACTTACCTTAGTAAGATGGCCGCCGGGATCTTCACTGTGCAGTCCATTGCCGATTCCAGCCTCCTGATTGGCTGGAATCGGCACACGTGACGGGGCGGAGCTACGAGGAGCCGCTCTCCGGCACGAGTGGCCCCATTCAGAAGACAGAAGACCGCACAGCGCAAGCGCGTCTAAAATCGCCAGAAGAGGCGATTTTAGACGGATCCATGGAGACGAGGACGCCAGCAACGGAGCAGGTAAGTGAATAACTTCTGTATGGCTCATAATTAATGCACGATGTATATTACAAAGTGCATTAATATGGCCATACAGAAGTGTATACCCCCACATGCTTTCATGAGACAACCCCTTTAACGCTTTAATGAGAATTGAAACGTATAAACATTGTTTACAAAAGTAATATGACTGAGCCTTGTGGGCCTAAGAAAAATTGCCCGTTCGGCGTGATTACGTGAGGTTTCAGGAGGAGGAGCAGGAGGAGGAGGATGAATATAATACACAGATTGATGAAGCTAAAAGGTCCCCGTTTTTTATGGTGATAGAGAACGATGCTTCCATCCGCGGGTGCAGCCTAAGTATTGTTTAGGTACCGCTGCTGTCCGCTGGTGGAGAAGAGAAGTCTGGGGAAATCCAGGCTTTGTTCATCTTTATGAGTGTAAGCCTGTCGGCGCTGTCAGTTGACAGGCGGGTACGGTTGTCCGTGGTGATTCCCCCAGCTGCACTAAATACCCTCTCTGACAAGATGCTAGCCGCAGGGCACGCCAACACCTCCAGGGCATACAGCGCAAGTTCAGGCCACGTGTCCAGCTTTGACACCCAATAGGTGTACGGAGCAGAGGCGTCACGGAGGACAGTGGTACGATCGGCTGCGTACTCCCTCACCATCTTCTTACAGTGCTCCCTCCGACTCAGCCTGGACTGGGGAGGTGAGAGACAGTCTTGCTGGGGAGCCATAAAGATAGGAAAGGCCTTGGAGAGTGTTCCCCTGCCTGCGCTGTACATGCTGCCTCATCTCCGCGCCTCCCCTGCTACCTGGCCCTCGGAACTGCGCCTTCTGCCACTAGCACTGTCGGATGGGAATTTTACCATCAGTTTGTCCACCAGGGCCCTGTGGTATCGCATCACTCTCGAACCCCTTTCCTCTTCGGGTATGAGAGTGGAAAGGTTTCCCTTATACCGTGGGTCGAGCAGTGTGTACACCCAGTAATCCGTAGTGGCCAGAATGCGTCTAACGTGAGGTTCACGAGAAAGGCATCCTAACATGAAGTCCGCCATGTGTGCCAGGGTACCTGTACGCAACACATGGCTGTCCTCACTAGGAAGATCACTTTCAGGATCCTCCTCCTCCTCCTCCTCCTCCTCCTCCTCCTCAGGCCATACACGCTGAAAGGATGACAGGCAAGCAGCATGGGTACCCTCAGCAGTGGGCCAAGCTGTCTCTTCCCCCTCCTCCTCATGCTCCTCCCCCTCCTCCTCCTCAACGCGCTGAGATATAGACATGAGGGTGCTCTGACTATCTAGCAACATACTGCCTTCCCCCGCCTCCGTTTCCGAGCGCAAAGCGTCTGCCTTTATGCTTTGCAGGGAACTTCTCAAGAGGCATAGCAGAGGAATGGTGACGCTAATGATTGCAGCATCGCCGCTCACCATCTGGGTAGACTCCTCAAAGTTTCCAAGGACCTGGCAGATGTCTGCCAACCAGGCCCACTCTTCTGTAAAGAATTGAGGAGGCTGACTCCCACTACGCCACCCATGTTGGAGTTGGTATTCCACTATAGCTCTATGCTGCTCATAGAGCCTGGCCAACATGTGGAGCGTAGAGTTCCACCATGTGGGCACGTCGCACAGCAGTCGGTGCACTGGCAGATTAAACTGATGTTGCAGGGTCCGCAGGGTGGCAGCATCCGTGTTGGACTTGCGGAAATGTGCGCTGACCCGGCGTACC
This sequence comes from Eleutherodactylus coqui, assembly GCF_035609145.1. Classification (NCBI taxonomy): domain Eukaryota; kingdom Metazoa; phylum Chordata; class Amphibia; order Anura; family Eleutherodactylidae; genus Eleutherodactylus; species Eleutherodactylus coqui. The sequence goes on along the minus strand of NC_089838.1, from coordinate 167,303,515 downwards.
TTTCCGAGCAGGTCTGACAAGCGTGGGTAGCTTTTCAGAAAGCGCTGAACCACCAAATTAAAGACGTGGGCCAGGCATGGCACATGCGTGAGGCTGCCTAGCTGCAGAGCCGCCACCAGGTTACGTCCGTTGTCACACACGACCATGCCCGGTTGGAGGCTCAGCGGCGCAAGCCAGCGGTCGGTCTGCTCTGTCAGACCCTGCAGCAGTTCGTGGGCCGCGTGCCTCTTCTCTCCTAAGCTGAGTAGTTTCAGCACGGCCTGCTGACGCTTGCCCAACACTGTACTGCCACGCTGCGCGACACCGACTGCTGGCGACGTGCTGCTGACACATCTTGATTGCGAGACAGAGGTTGCGTAGGAGGGTGGTTTAGTGGAGGAAGCATACACCGCTGCAGATACCAGCACCGAGCTGGGGCCCACAATTCTGGGGGTGGGTAGGACGTGAGCGGTCCCAGGCTCTAACTCGGTCCCAGCCTCCACTAAATTCACCCAATGTGCCGTCAGGGAGATATAGTGGCTCTGCCGCCTGTGCTTGTCCACGTGTCCGTTGTTAAGTGGACCTTGCCAGTAACCGCGTTGGTGAGGGCGCGTACAATGTTGCGGGAGACGTGGTCTTGCAGGGCTGATACGGCTCATCGGGAAAAGTAGTGGCGACTGGGAACCGAGTAGCGTGGGGCCGCCGCCGCCATCATGTTTTTGAAAGCCTCCGTTTCCACAAGCCTATACGGCAGCATCTCCACGCTGATCAATTTGGCTATGTGCACGTTTAACGCTTGAGCGTGCGGGTGCGTGGTGGCGTACTTGCGCTCAAACAGTTGCGCTAGCGACGGCTGGACGCTGCGCTGAAAGACATTGCTGGATGGGGCCGAGGACAGCGGAGGTGAGGGTGTGGGTGCAGGCCAGGAGACGGTCGTGCCTGTGTCCTGAGAGGGGGGTTGGATCTCAGTGGCAGGTTGGGGCACAGGGAGAGAGGCAGTGGTGCAAACCGGAGGCGGTGAACGGCCTTCGTCCCACCTTGTGGGGTGCTTGGCCATCATATGCCTGCGCATGCTGGTGGTGGTGAGGCTGAGGTGGTGGCTCCCCGGCTGATCTTGGCGCGACAAACCTTGCACACCACAGTTCGTCGGTCGTCTGCACTCTCAGTGAAAAACTGCTAGACCATTGAGCACCTCAGCCTGCTGCAGGGTGGCATTGCGCGAGGGGGCGCTTTGGGAAACAGTTGGTGGATTATTCGGTCTGGCCCTGCCTCTACCCCTGGCCACCGCACTGCCTCTTCCAACCTGCCCTGCTGCTGCACTTGCCTCCCCCTCTGAAGACCTGTCCTCAGTAGGCTTAGCAAACCAGGTGGGGTCAGTCACCTCATCGTCCAGCTGCTCTTCCTCCGAATCCTCTGTGCGCTCCTCCCTCGGACTTACTGCCCTTACTACTACCTCACTGATAGACAACTGTGTCTCATCGTCATCATCCTCCTCACCCACTGAAAGCTCTTGAGACAGTTGCCGGAAGTCCCCAGGCTCATCCCCCGGACCCCGGGAACTTTCCAAAGGTTGGGCATCGGTCACGACAAACTCCTCTGGTGGGAGAGGAACCATTGCTGCCCATTCTGGGCAGGGGCCCGAGAACAGTTCCTGGGAGTCTGCCTGCTCCTCAGAATGTGTCATTTCATGGAGTGAGGAGGCTGGGAGGAAGGAGGAGCAGCAGCCAGAGGATTCAGAGTTGCAGCTGTGGACGGCGTAGAAGACTGGGTGGTCGATAGATTGCTGGATGCACTTTCTGCCATCCACGACAGGAGCTGCTCACACTGCTCAGTTTCTAATAAAGGTCTGCCGCGTGGACCCATTAATTGTGAGATGAATCTGGGGACCCCAGAAACTTGCCTCTCTCCTAATCCCGCAGCAGTCGGCTGCGATACACCTGGACCAGGAGCTCGGCCTGTGCCCACACCCTGACTTTGGCCTCCGCGTCCTCGCCCGCGTCCACGTCCTCCAGGCCTAACCCTACCCCTCAGCATGGTGTATAATTAAATGTGCCGCTTATTGCCCTGTGGTTGGAGGCTGACTTCGCTTACGGAGCGCACAGCAGAGCCAGGAAACAATTATGCGCAAGCCTGTAGTGAGACCTAGGTGCGTATGACAGAGCTACTGGAATTCACAGCGCAGAACCAGTCAAGTGGCCAAAGGCCAGTGGTAGGCCTTAAGTATTTTGCTTCAATTTTTTAAAATGGTGAGGTGAAAAACCTGACAGACACCGTATGCAGCGTATATATGTATACTCTTTCCCTCTGGCGGGATGACGGCGATCATGTAACGGACACAGCAGAGCCAGGAAACAATTATGCGCAAGCCTGCTGTAACGCTTAGCTGGGTATTTATGAGCGACTACTACCCCCAGCAGACATGCAGTAAACTGAAGACGGTCACAGGCAGCCCAAATATAGTATTTTTTCCCAATTTTGGGGGGAAAGCCCACTGCCTATATAGCCTGTATATGGATTTCCCTGTTGGAGGATGACTGTGGTTATTGAAAGCACAGTGCAGCCAGAACAAAATTATGCGCACGGCTGGGTATTAATTAGCAACTACTACCCCCAGCAGACACGCAGTAAACTGAAGACGGTCACAGGCAGCCCAAATACAGTATTTTTTCCCAATATTGGGGAAAAAGCCCACTGCCTATATAGCCTGTATATGGATTTCCCTGTTGGAGGATGACTGTGGTTATTGAAATCACAGTGCAGCCAGAACAAAATTATGCGCAAGGCTGGGTATTAATTAGCGACTACTACCCCCAGCAGACACGCAGTAAACTGAAGACGGTCACAGGCAGCCCAAATATAGTATTTTTTCCCAATTTTGGGGAAAAAGCTCACTGCCTATATAGCCTGTATATGGATTTCCCTGTTGGAGGATGACTGTGGTTATTGAAAGCACAGTGCAGCCAGAACAAAATTATGCGCAAGGCTGGGTATTACTTAGCGCCTACTACCTCCAGCAGACACGCAGTAAACTGAAGACGGTCACAGGCAGCCCAAATACAGTATTTTTTCCCAATATTGGGGAAAAAGCCCACTGCCTATATAGCCTGTATATGGATTTCCCTGTTGGAGGATGACTGTGGTTATTGAAATCACAGTGCAGCCAGAACAAAATTATGCGCAAGGCTGGGTATTAATTAGCGACTACTACCCCCAGCAGACACGCAGTAAACTGAAGACGGTCACAGGCAGCCCAAATATAGTATTTTTTCCCAATTTTGGGGAAAAAGCTCACTGCCTATATAGCCTGTATATGGATTTCCCTGTTGGAGGATGACTGTGGTTATTGAAAGCACAGTGCAGCCAGAACAAAATTATGCGCAAGGCTGGGTATTACTTAGCGCCTACTACCTCCAGCAGACACGCAGTAAACTGAAGACGGTCACAGGCAGCCCAAATATAGTATTTTTTCCCAATTTGGGGAAAAAGCCCACTGCCTATATAGCCTGTATATGGATTTCCCTGTTGGAGGATGACTGTGGTTATTGAAAGCACAGTGCAGCCAGAACAAAATTATGCGCACGGCTGGGTATTAATTAGCAACTACTACCCCCAGCAGACACGCAGTAAACTGAAGACGGTCACAGGCAGCCCAAATACAGTATTTTTTCCCAATATTGGGGAAAAAGCCCACTTCCTATATAGCCTGTATATGGATTTCCCTGTTGGAGGATGACTGTGGTTATTGAAAGCACAGTGCAGCCAGAACAAAATTATGCGCAAGGCTGCAGTAACACCTAGCTGGGTAATAAGTGAGCGACTACTACCCCCAGCAGACACGCAGTAAACTAAACACGGTCACAGGCAGGCCAAAGATTTTTTTTCCAATTTTTTTGAAAAAGCCCACTGCCAGTATACCTCTTTCCCTGTACCACTGTCCCTGCCTCACCAGTACTGGCCCTATACTCAGTAAAATGACTGCAGACTGAGGATGCTATGGTCTGCACGCCCGATATACAAAAAAAAAAAAATTTGCAAAACTGCTAAAAGCAGCCTCAACAGTACTGCACACGGTCAGATGTGGCCCTAAGAAGGACCGTTGGGGTTCTTGAAGACAAATATAACACCTAACACTCTCCCTATAGCAGCTACAGCAAGACGGCACTTTTCCTAATGTCTCTCAGCGTGCATCTGTGGCGAGCCGCGGGCGACCCCAGTTTATATACTCGGGTGGCACCTGATCTCCCCAGCCACTCACTGCAGGGGGGTTGGATAGGGCTGGAACTTCACAGGAGGAAGTTGTAATGCCTTCCCTGTGTTACTATTGGCCAGAAAACGGCGCAAAATTTTCTGGGAAGAAAATGAAAGTGACTCGAACACCGCATGGTGGTCGTCTCGAGTACCCTAATACTCGAACGAGTATCAAGCTTGGACGAGTACGCTCGCTCAGCTCTAATTAGGATGTTACTAAACTCTCCCTTATGGAATTTAAAAAACAAACTATATGGGTAGGAGATGAGTTGGTCAGCATAGGTACTAAGATCCAGGTAGACACAAAGTATCACTGGTATGATATTTTTACTGGATGGTCACCTACTGCAGGAAAGATGATGGATTTTATGTTTTACCCATTACTAATACTGTTTCTTTTGTTCATTTTGTTTGCAATTTCTGGACCTTCTGTGAAATACGGAGACAAGCAAATTATCTGGAATCACTCCCTGTACGATATCGTTGAAACAGTCATACATAAAAGAGCAACAACAGTGGGGATCCGGCAAAGAAGACAATAAAGAAAGACTGGCAGGGGTGGCTTAGAACCCTTGATAGTACCACTACAAAGGCTCTTTTCAAGATGGACTGTTTGAAATGGGGGATTGTGAAAGCTATGAGCATAAAACTTTATATATATATATATATAAAAAGTATATATATATATATATATATTTCATCCTGTTATTTCATCTTTGATATATGCCTGTACATTTAAGTGTTGTTTAAACGGCAAGATTGCATTGTTACAGGAATTAGAAATAGAGAATAGTAAAAGTATATATATTACACTCTTCCTTATCTTCTGTTACACTGTTCAAAGGTCAGTTTGCAATAGTGTCCAGTAAAGACAATGCATTAATGTTTAACTGCTATCTATGTAAAAACACATGATTGGCTGAAATGTACACTTATTGACAATAGACCACTCTCCTTTAAAAATACTATATAAAGAAAGATGTTTTGTAATAAAGGTAGATTGCTTTAAGACACGGTCATGATGTCTGTGTCCATTGCTTTCTGACGGCGGCCGCCATAACCACCTCTGATTTGGAGCCTCACAGCATATTGACGGAACATTGAACTTCCCTAACACACATGATATATATATTTATATATATATATATATATATATATATATATATATATATATATATATGTATATAAATATATATATATGACTTGCTGTATTTCTAATGTCCCTATAGAAGTTAATGGGAGGTGCGCCATATACTGTGCAGTTCCATGAAAAAAAGAACAAATCTGGAACTCATTAGGCTAAATAGGGCCATATTCATCTGCTACTGTATTCAATTCTATCTATACCTTAAGGATACAAGAGAGGGAAGCAATAGAACAGCTTTAAATTTCCACTCGCGGACAAGTCCTGGAGGATTATGTCCCCCAGCCTCCTGACCCTGTCTGCTTCTGTACAAGAGCATGGAAACAGGTGATTATTGGCAATGGAAATATATTGTTAAGTTTAAATATTTTATATTTTTAACCACATGGGTTGTTTTTTAGAAATTATGAAAATACTTTGCTTTTCTTGGATATGTTAACAGCATTTTTTTTTATCAAGTTGTATTGAAAAGCTTCTTCAACTTTTTTCAACATAGTTGAAGTAAAGATACAGTACTGACATATACCTGCCAAAAGGATACTCTTTTTTTTCTATACATCTGGGTAATGACACTGTCAAAGTAGGTCAATTAATACCCAATAAAACGTCATCAATCTAGGATCATTTGACATACAGCTAAGATCCATATGGGGAGATGCTAAATAATCTCACACACACACCACACACACATGGTGACAAGAAAGGTACTCCAGATTTATTGTAAAAAGGGCATCATTTTATAGCCTTTCTTTGTCGGTAAACAATCTACTGAGTTTGAGCAGAGAATGAGATTACACAACTTTGGAATTTCCCATAATATGTCATTCACATCTGCAAATTTTTAACTGGCATGCTCAAAAGGTCAGTAATAAGCAATAAGTAATTAATTAGAAATTTCAAAGACAAGAATTTGCCAAAAGTAAACAATCATGGTGGACCCACGTCAGCTTTTACATAAATCTTGCAAAACATCAGATATGTGCATCTATTTTTCCAGGCTTTATACCATTATATCCTTAGTGATCTTGCTTATAAAAGATAATTGTTACGTATTCTGAAAAAATAGCGATTCTGTGGATTATTTTCCTGGTGCATTTGTATCTAGGCCTGGGATTTTTGCCATTTATCTATGAAGTTGCAATATTGTATTGAATTGGTTTCCTGAGAAACTGGAGTTTTTAAGCAAATTCGAGCAAAGTATGGGTAAGAAATCTATATCTCTACTTCTGTTACCTAGAAATAGTTAAAAATGTATGTGCCTCTAAATCAATCATGTACAATTATCAGCATGGTCTTTAATGATTATATAAAACTCCATTTATAAATGCCTTGTATTTTAGGAGCCACAAGATTTGATATGCTACATAGGAGGCAATAAACCACCCTTCAATGAATTTTTAGGTCTCAGACTTCCTTGTAGTTCACACTTGTAGTTTTGTTTTTTACAGATTTTTTTAATAACAAGTATACTGGAAAAAAGGATTGTAACTGGATATCAACTGCATACTTTTTGACAGATCCATCAGATGAATCTGTCAAGAAAGATATACAGTTGGTATGCAGTTGCACAGAGATGGCATCTATTTCAGAGATTCATTTTCATATTTCTTTATTTTTCTTCAGATATAATTTAACATTCACTGTGGAAAAGTTTGCTTTTATTGAATAAATCTGCCTTTGATTGATATTACAAAATAATATACCCTTTAACATATCCATTTCTTGTGGTTCTCTGTTGTTTTAGAAAAGATATCGAGACATAAACCTGTCCGATATATGCCATACAAAGACATTTTTGGCATACATTTACCCTATAGAAGCCTATTAATTCTGCATAGTATATTTTCGGTCCCCTCTTCTTTGTGGGTGCAGCTGAATACTGCCAATGGTAAGTAAAACAGGATGTGAACTGACCTTTGGTGATCATAATATCTTTTAGTAGGCGCTAAACATTTCCCATACTAAACAAAAGTTTTGGTTATAAATTTGCAGTGTTGGTAATTTTAGCTTTATACAATCCTTCTTAGTATACACTGTGCAGGTTTTCAAGCAATGGTATGAGGAATATCTTTTTAATAACATGCAAATTCCTAATTTGTTATGAAACTCACCATTTGGCCTGTAGAAATCACTGAGCAATATATGCAGCAAATCTGAAATAAAAATCTTATTTTCCACAAAACTGATTTGTCAGAAAGCAGAACAAAATGTACATAAGAATATAAATACATAAATGAGTATTACATCTATAAGTGTCTCAAAAGAAATGCAAAACAAAGTACAGTACTTTAGGTCACATTATTCCCAGGGCTTAATACATTCCAGAGAGTGAGATGCTCAAAATAACTCAGTAGGATATAAACCTGCGGCTACTTGTCATATCTAATGAGATAATATTAAACACTTTTTTATGGCATTGTTAGGCAATAAAAAAGAACCTGAAAACAAAACATTCTGAGGAAAAATGGGCCGAATACTCTCAAGTAATACATATGGTTAGCTCCTTAAGTTCATGTTTGACTATTCATCATAGTCACACAATTCTGTTTCTAATTGACAATGGGAACTTTGCCTCTGATACTAAGTCAGTCTCAGAAATAAACTCTATGCAAGAGCACATTGGCCCGGTAAACAGCAGATCAGTGGGATTCTGGGGTAGCAGACCCCTCCAATCCACTATCGATGGCCTATTCTAAGACTAGCTTATAATAGTTGACAACTGGACAGTCCTTTTGGGGTTCTACAATTACTATTAGATTTGATAGACAAGGATCTGTACACATGCTGTACGAACTTTATCCTACATTTATTATAGCATTAATTGTGCAAGGATATCATACCTAAAACTTCCAGGTTCACTCAGTAACAAACGACAATTTGGGGAGATGTGTCTGAGTGGTAGCTTCCCTCTTCCCTCTTCCCTCTTCCCTCTGCCTGGCGTGAACCCTGTAATTGAGAGATTCCTATAATTAGATAATAATAAATGCATATTTAGCAACATGTGAGCATTTTTATTATGATAGTACATTTATGCTGAGACTATCAGGAAGCAGTTGATTCCTGTTCCAAATAATTATGATTTAGCTGCTTGGTTTTTCATTCATCTCAGCACTTTCCAGCGGATCATTTTCTTATTTTTTCATTTACTTTGTCCAGTTAAAACAATGTGCAGAATTAGGATAACACATTATTCATAGTAATAAATTAATGACAAAAGTAGTTAATTTACTTTATTCGTAGTACACAAGTAAGAAAACAATACAATTTATGCAATGAAAACAAATCATCATACAGCTCTATTAATGAACAAAAACTTCTCTGCATATGAGAAAGCAAAAGCAGGAAAAAAACTACATTAAAATTGGCTGCATCCTTAAGTGGTTAAATTCATGAATTAATAATCTTTCTGTACATTGAATACAATAGTGAATTTATAGTTACTTTTTGCTTAATTATGCAATCTTTTAATCACTGTGATATAACTGAGAAACCAAAGCATAGTGTGTTGAACACCAGCTAACGGCCATATTTATCAGTATCCAGTTATTGCAATTCTTCTTACTCACCAAATTGAAAATGATGAGAAAAGTAGACAGGATGTCCAATGGAGGTGTAGTTTATGCCAAATTTATTAATTGAAGTAAGGAGAAATGCCATATATATGGCACAAATCTCCATCAGCTCATTGAGGAGTTGAAAGATCTTCAGCCTGTCAGAGAATTAAAAATGTGCCAAGAGACATGCACCTTTTAATAAATTTGATACATATCTCGCCAACTACCCTCTCCACTTTGACTGGCATAAAAAACGCCAATATAGTAAATGTAAACCGATAACTATATTTAGAGTTTCTATATGTGGAATATTCTGTTTTGATAAAGCATACTTCATTATAGCTAATTCAGAATCTCTGATTAAATTATGCAAATCTATCTACAGTATATTACTTGCATTTTAGTACCTTAAGCTGCACAAATAATACAGCTGTACGGTGTGACAATAACACAGCCACATAGTGTGCAAATGTTTGTCGCATTCAAGGCTCATATAACACTGCCATACAGTTGTCAAATGATAGTGACAAGGAGAACATATATAATATATCCATATAACTTTCACACAATACACACATAGTAGTCTTAGGGTGGGTTCACACGAGCGTGTTTACGCACGCACAAAAACACGCTTTTATTTACAACAATGCATTCCATATGGTGTGTTCACATGTCCGTACTTTGCAGGTGCGTGCCTGCAAAGATAGGACATGCATGCACCATTGGCAATGCAAGCATTGTTTTCAATGGAGCTCTGGCTGCTGCCGGCGGCTCCATTGAAAACAATGGTCTGCCAGTACCCCTGCATTCTTTTTCACAGAAGGGCTTTACATATAAGCCCTTCTCGGAAAAAGAAACATTTTTGTGTAAAAAAAACAAAACAGAAAAACAAAAACTTACCTCTCCGCCGCTGCCGTGACCCCCGCGGGCATGAAGAACACATCTGCCGCATGCGGCAGATGTTTACTTCACCCCCGCTAGTTAAAAGAATTCTCTACTGCTACATCTGCCACATCTGTGGCAGATGCAGTAGAGGAATTCATCAATTCTTAACCGCAGCTGTCACACATGACAGCTGCGGTAAAGAATCCTGCTGCCGGCACCCCATCATTGGATTTCAGGGAAGGGCTTTAAACATAAGCCCTTCCCTGAAAATCCAAGAAAAGTTGTGTAAAAAAAAAAAAGTGTACTCACCTCCCTTCAGCTGCCGGGGCTCAGCCACGACTTCTGGTGCTGTCCCTGGCTCTGTAGTACTGAGCTATCAGCAGCTGGGAATTTAAAATCCCCGCCTGCTGGTAGCTCTGAGTGTGATTGGCTGAACTCCTAAGTCAATCACAATCAGAGCTATCAGCAGCCGGGAATATAAAATCCCCGATTGCTGATAGCTCAGAACTACACAGCGGGGACAGCGGCAGAAGTCGTGGCTGAGCCCCGGCAGGTGAGTATAGATTTTTTTTCACACTATTTTGAAAGGCTTTTCAGGGAAGGGCTTATGAAGCCCTTCTCTTAAAAACCATTGACGGCTGCCGGAGCTCAGCGGCGACTTCTGCCGCTGTCCCGACTCTGTAGCACTACTGAGCTATCAGCAGCCGGGGATATAAAATCCCCAGTTGCTGATAGCTCAGAACTACACAGCCAGGGACAGCGGCAGAAGTCGCGGCTGACCCCCAGCAGGTGAGTATAGATATTTTTTTTCACACTATTTTGAAAGACTTTTCATGGAAGGGCTTATGAAGCCTCTCCTTGAAAAGCCATTGACGGCTGCAGGAGCTCAGCGGCGACTTCTGCCCCCGGCTCTATAGTTCTCAGCTAGCAGCATGTGGGGATTTAAAATCCCCGCCTGCTGGTAGCTCTGATTGTGATTGGCTGAAGCACTTTTAAATCAGCGGCGGCTGATAGCTCAGAACTACTGAGTCGGGGACAGTACCAGAAGTCGTGGCTGAGCCCCAGCAGCTGAAGGGAGGTGAATATTGATTTTTTTTCTTTTTATAAACTTTTTAAAATGGCTTTTCAGGGAAGGGCTTACGAAGCCCTTCCCTGAAAAGCCATTGACGGGGTACCGGCAGCAGGATTCTCTACCGCAGCTGCCATGTGTGACAGCTGCCGTTGAGAATTGAAGAATTCCTCTGCTGCATCTGCCACAGATGTGGCAGATGTAGCAGAGGGAAATTCTTTTAACTAACGGGGGTGAAGGAAACATCTGCCGCATGTGGCAGATGTGTTCTTCATGCCCGCGGGGGTCACGGCAGCGGCAGAGAGGTAGGTTTCGTTTTTTTTTCCCACTAAAATGTTTCTTTTTCAGGGACGGGCTTATATATAAAGCCGTTCCCTGAAACAGAATGCAGGGGGCCGGCAGAGCATTGTTTTCAATGGAGCCGCCAGCAGCAGCCGCGGCTCAATTGACGACAAGCACGCAGCTGTCTTCACATGTGTTTTTGCTCGTACCTAGGTGCACACGTATGTACGCACCTAAGTATACACAAAAACACGTTCGTGATCCTTAGTGATCAAATTATAATGCAATACAGCATGCATTGCATTATCCAAATACCAGTGCTTATAGTACACAGTACCCCCATACACTACTCCAATAATAGGGCCATAGAGTGAAGCGATAATATGGCTAAACACTGTTTTAACAATATACTGTATGCTTCCAAATAACAGTGACATACAGAACCCATTTAACAGTGTTGGGACAATTAGATTAATGATATAATAATATTGCTATTTCAGGTTTTTTATCATATAACTAGGTCATATATTGTACAAGAAACCCCTGTAATACTGTTTTTATAATGTCCACATATTATGGTGATGTCCATGAAACCCAAATAATTACAGCCCATATAATATTGGAAGATCAAGTAGAAAATCCCATGGGAATAACCATCAGATGCTTCATTCTACCTTTCTTTTGCTTTCTTGATTTGTGTAATTAAGATTAAACAGGACCAGAAGTGTGCAAAACTGGACAAGTAGATGATTGACTATTCCTTTCAACAGCACTGTGGAACCCTAGGATAAAGGGACAATGCTGCCTCATTTGACATCTATCAGGCAGGGCTACCTAAAGGCATATTTTAACAGTGCCTAACCTGAAAATCTGTAACAGGATTCACAATTGCAATAGGTATTTTTATGTAGACTTTTGCAATTTTATGGCAACTATTTGCTATTCAATAAAGTTCTAGCTATCACATCCATTTTTTTAAACTAATGACTTTTGATTTATAGCACTTTTGCATTATTTTTGCCTGTGCCCATATCCATTTTTACATAGTTAAGATGTGAATTGTTCACTTAATTGAATGCACATTTCTTATTTGATCACAGTTTAATTTTGCTTGTCCTGAAGCAAAGATGAAGACAAAAACATGATTTCAATGTCTTAAAATATATTCCTGTTTTACATACAAATGCTGGTTTGATTTTTAAATTAAAATAATGATAACTTTGAATCATTTCTGGGAAGTGAAATATTACAATTATTAAGTTATACAAGTATAATAATAGAAGCAATGGCAAAATACATTATTAAAATGTTCTGTTAAATACTTTATTCTTCATTGCCACGCTTTTATCTCACAATTCACAGTATCTTCATTTAATTGCTATCGTTTGAGGAAAGTGCAGCTCCCCATACATCTTGCACGCAGGGTATTTTGCAATTAAATCTGTGAAGTATGTAATATTTTACTTAGAAAGAATACTGCCGTAACTAGAAATTCATTTTTTCCTCTTTATCCTACAATTGTTTTCAATTGCATTTGTAATATGATAATATGTAATGCAATTGTGATGCCACTGTAATTGTTGGTATACTTATTTGTAACTCATTTACTTCATATTTGCAAGATAATGAATATATAAATAATTCTTTTCAGAAGGATACCATGAAACTTTTGGGCTCTGATACAAAAGCTGTATCTAGTTCCCTCAATCAAAACAATGTCATGTGCAATTGTGTACAATGACTGCACTCAGTGTAGAATTCTATACACTATAAAAGACAAGCATTATTTTGCATAGTGAGATAGTTTTATACACATCTTACTGTATTATCCTAAAACACTTTAATACTCTGCACTGTACAAGTTTTTTACTTGTTCACGGCCTGTGTCCAGAAAGGTAAATGGTATATTCGCACCGCGTCTCAGTGGAAGGCGCTAACGGCAGGGATCGGATCACGTATCCTTCCAGCAGTGGCCGTTTGCAGGATGGAGTGGCAGTGCTGTCTGGAGAGAACGTAAAGGATCATAATCTCTTAAATACCCCAGTGCTTTTAAAGACTACACACAGTAGTGTTCAAAAAAAGCAGTAAGTTTGGAAAATTAAATAAAGACCAAAATTATCATAACAACTTTTATTTCCATAACTGAAAATGCTCTGGAAATACTAAATATTCAATTCCAAATCAAAACAATAACAACATGTATTCAGTTTGCGTTAATCCTTTACAGAAAGTAAAGAAAAAGGAATTTTTGGCTATTCAAAAAAGTGGCAGTACCACGGTTTTTCTATAAAAATTCAGAAATGCAAGGTATTAACTGAAAAAAATGTTTAAGATTTCACTTTACTTTGAATTACTGAACTAATATTTAGTGGAATAGCCATTGTTTCTGAGAACTGCTTGGTGTCTGTGTTGCATGTGTCTACCAATTTCCGACACCTCTGAACAGGCATTCCAATCCAGGAAGATTGTACTACATTCTACAGTTCTGCAGTTTTTGGGATTTGCCTCATAAACTACATTTTTGATGTTACCTCACAAGCTCTAAATGGGTTTGAGGCCAAAGGATTGGGCTGGCCACTCCATTACCTGAATTGTGCTTCTTAGTAAGCACGATGTTGTTTGCTTAGTGGTGTGTTTGGGGTCATTGTTGTGTTGAAACACCCATTTCAAAGGCATTTCTTCTTTGGCATAGGGAAGCAAGAGCTCCTCAATTATTTTGATATATTCAAACTCAATCTTGATTTTTCGTATGCGATAAATAAACCTAACACCACTGTATGAGAAACATCCCCATATCATGATTTATGCATTACTGTCTGCACAGTTTACTGTGGCTTCAAGTCAGTGCTCAAGGGTTGTCTGACAAACTGTCTATGGCCACTTGACCCAAAAAGAAAAATTTTGCTTTCATCAGTCTACAAAATATTGCACCATTTCTCTATGGGCCAGTCCATGTGTTCTTTGCAAATTTTAACCTATTCAGGGCATGTCTTTTTTTTTAACAAAGGGACTTAGTGGGAAGTTCCGGCTAGTCACTTGGCTTCACTAATTCACCTTCTGATTGTAGCAGTGCTCACTGGTAAATTCAGGTCTTCTTTGATCTTTCTAGAGGTGATCATTGGCTGAGATTTTGCCATTTTGACTATTCTTCAATCCATTTGAACAGTAGTTCCCAACCTTCTTCTGTGTCTTTCAGGTTTGATTGGCACTTCAAGGCATTTGACATCATTTCATCTAAGCTAATAATTTCCTGCACTTCTTTATATATGTTTTTCTCTCTCCAATCAACTTTTTAATTAGAGTATGTCCTTCATCGGCACAAAGTCTGGAATGACCCATTTTCATCAGTATTTCAGAAGGTAATGCACTGTAACCAACATGTACAATATTTGTCACCCTACTATCTTAAATAAGGGTCCAAATTAACACCTGTTATGTCATACAATTAATGACTTCACAAATTCAACTCCTCACTGCTATTATTTTGAAAACTCCCCTTTCAATTAATAATTCAATTACTCAGAATCAGCAGTATGCACATACTAAAAAGAAAAATAGCAATTCTGGCATTAGTTTTTAAAGTTATTTTTACGGTGTTCACCATGTGTGATAACTAACAAAATATTTTTTTTGTCCGAGTCATGACAAATGCAGTAATATCTTTTATGTGCTACTTTTTAAAATTTTGTTTAGTATTGTATTTATTTAAAAAATGGGTTTGTGGGGAAAAATGCATTTTTTTAAAATTACATTTTATTTAGCTTTTTTTAATGCTATTTGTTTAGTCCCTCGAGGGGACTTAAAGGCTTTTGTCAGGCCTATGGCTGCCATGGAAACTCATTGGTATCTTGCAATCCCACTGCAGGGCCCTGATGGGTGACACCTCCCACTGTCATCTACTTAAATGCTGCAGTTGCCATTGATTCTGGCATGTAAGAGGTTAAACTGCCAGGTTCTGAGGTTTCTCTGAATCTGGTTGTTAGACTGGGAACCTGGCTGTGAGTAGTCAGCCAAGTCACCGCCTTAAAAAAATTCATGTGCAGATTAAAAGCCCATTAATGAGGTCAGTAAAATGGTGTATTGTCTATCACTAAGGGGATAAGCTCCGGAAGTTTGATGTTTTTAATGTGTTTTTGTTTTGTGTTATTTTATAAAAACATTTTTTCAGTAATTTTAAAAGTCTTATTAAAAAGCTTATAACAGTCCACACCCATTTCCAATCCTCTTATATTACAATTTGTTTCTCTATCAAACTATTTTGACTGGGATATAATATCTGCACTATTGAGTAACACAGTTGCAATTAATAATCTTTATTTGTATAGTGCCAACTTTTTCCACAGTGAATTACAGGGAGATATCACTAGGGACAGTGCAGGAGATCTTCTACAAAAATTACACAAATAGGGTAGCCAAAGCAAGATCCAACCTCAAAAGACAGATCCTCTCCATCTGTCCTACCTACACTAATAGGTAAGTGTACAGACTAGAGATGAGCGAACGTATTCGGTAAGGCCGATTTCGCAATCGAGCACCGCGATTTTCGAGTACTTCACTACTCGGGTGAAAAGTACTCGGGGGCGCTGTGGGTGAGCGGGGGGTTGCAGAGGGGAGTGGGGGGAAGAGGGAGAGAGAGAGGGCTCCCCCCTGTTCCGCGCTGCTACCCCCGCTCCACCACGCCACGCCCCGCCATGCCCCACAGCGCCCTCGAGTACTTTTCACCCGAGTAGTGAAGTACTCGAAAATCGCGGTGCTCGATTGCGAAATCGGTCTTACCGAGTATGTTCGCTCATCTCTAGTACAGACCCATTTTCCTGCCACAATCACTTGACCAGCTTTAACTACCACCTAGCTCTGTTGAGTTTACCCCTAGACCATCAGTGCAGACCCTCTGTGAAAGAAATTATCTCTGGTGGGTAAGGTCCTTATTCCCTTCCATAACTTAGTTAAGTCCTGCAGGCCATAGTGTACACTTAAATAGCCAGCAGGACAGGGGAAAGATCAATGCTGCTGTCAAGATTGAAAAAGGATACTAGAGATTTGAGGCATATAGGAAGAGATGTACTTAATTCGGCAACACGTTTCTGCGTCATTTTGACATGTTTTTGGTCCAACACTGCTGGCAGCACTGAAGCACACTGCTTGAAAGCATGTTGGCTTAAGGATACAAGCAATACGTCAACTGACTGTTTCACAGTTAGCTGTGGTAACTGTGGCTGTTACTCTCCTTTTACTCTGAGACTGTGTGGACCCTACCTCTTGCTGAGTGTGATATTAGTGGATACATGGGAATACGGACACATGAGATGATTTTTCTTTGCTTTATTTTATTTTCATGCTTGTATAATCAGGTACATTGGATTATGTACCTGATTATACAAGCATGAAAATAAAATAAAAGCATGAAAATAAAATAAAGCAAAGAAAAATCATCTCATGTGTCCGTATTCCCATGTATCCACTATCATTTATAAAGCCATAGGACCGAATGGCACGGACGTGAGTATGTTTTTCTTTGCACCTACAGACTGCAAACACCGCAGACAATTTTTATTATTACTTCAAGAAAAGACTTGAGTGTGATATTGTAACAGGTAGATGGTATACATGGTACAGCAGCTAACAGAGGCATTTTCAGCAATAAACAATTTTTTACTAAAAACATAAATAATACATACATTATGCAGTATGCTACGTAGAACTCCATAGGAAGAAATGCGCATAACATTGCATCCTAACATTACACAACAATAGCATCATCTTAAAGTTACAGCAACTAAGCCTGCACTGGAATCCAAAATCTTAACTACAATGTATGACATAACACATCGGTCTATACATCACTGTATAGATTTTTCTAAAGTGACAGCAGCAAGGCATGATTCAACTCAGGCCTTCCCCATACATGCCCTATCTAGCTAGATTTTAGCAACTCACTTCTCAGTAGTTCTGATCCATATACATTAAACCCTTGAGTAGCATTGCTCTTAAGTAACACTGTTTTCAACTTAACGGGGTTGTCCGGCCATAGACAATTAATGTTATTACTTCTGTTTGCCCAATACAATGCACTTTGTAATATACATTGTTCATTGTAAATTAGGCAAACAGAAGTTATTCACTTACCTTTTGGGGTGCCCCCCCCTATGTTGCTCCTCGGTTGTCATTGGATCCGACAAGTCTTCTCCTCTTCTTGTCGGGACGACGGGGACGCGCTTCTCCAGCACAGCTCCGCGCACGTGCAGAAGAACTTCAGCCGCTGGGAAGCTCAGTTCTGCCTGCAGGGGAGGCGTGACTGCTGGCTCTTCATCTCCAAGGTATCTAAGGGGAGGAGAATGAGTGGAGGGGCGGGCTCTCACGGGGGGGGGGGGGGGGGATTGAAGGATGTGTGCAAGTGGTGTGCGGGGACCCAGCTGACAGATGTCGGGGGGGGGGGGCTGGGGTGCTAGAGGTGTGTGTGTGTGTGTACTAGAGGTGTGCAGGGACCCAGCTGACAGAAGTAGCGGGGGAGGGTGGGCTGGGGGTGCTAGTGGTGTGCAGTGGTGTGTGTGTACTAGTGGTGTGCAGGGACCCAGCAGACAGAAGTAGCGGGGGAGGGGGGTGGGCTGGGGGTGCTAGTGGTGTGTGTGTGTACTAGTGGTGTGCAGGGACACAGCTGACAGACGTAGCGGGGGGAGGGGGGCTGGGGGTGCTAGTGGTGTGTGTGTGTACTAGTGGTGTGCAGGGACCCAGCTGATAGAAGTAGCGGGGGGGGGGGGGGGGCTGGGGGTGCTAGTGGTCTCATAGACTTGTTGCGGTGGAGTGTGCGGTCACATAGACTTGTCGCGGTGGAGTGTGCGGTCACATAGACTTGTCGCGGTGGAGTATGCGGTCACATAGACTTGTCGCGGTGGGGTGTGCGGTCACATAGATTTGTCGCGGTGGATTGTGCGGTCACATAGACTTGTTGCGGTGGAGTGTGCGGTCACATAGACTTGTCACGGTGGAGTGTGCGGTCACATAGACTTGTCGCGGTGGAGTGTGCGGTCACATAGACTTGTCGCGGTGGAGTATGCGGTCACATAGACTTGTCGCGGTGGGGTGTGCGGTCACATAGATTTGTCGCGGTGGATTGTGCGGTCACATAGACTTGTCGCGGCGGAGTGTGCGGTCACATAGACTTGTCGCGGTGGGGTGTGCGGTCACATAGACTTGTCGCGGTGGAGTGTGCGGTCACATAGACTTGTCGCGGTGGGATGTGCGGTCACATAGACTTGTCGCGGTGGGGTGTGCGGTCACATAGACTTGTCGCGGTGGAGTGTGCGGTCACATAGACTTGTAGCGGTGGAGTGTGGGTCACATAGACTTGTCGCGGCGGAGTGTGCGGTCACATAGACTTGTCGCCGTGGGTTGTGCGGTCACATAGACTTGTCGCGGTGGAGTGTGCGGTCACATAGACTTGTCGTGGTGGAGTGTGCGGTCACATAGACTTGTCGCGGTGAATTGTGCGGTCACATAGACTTGTCGCGGCGGAGTGTGCGGTCACATAGACTTGTCGCGGTGGAGTGTGCGGTCACATAGACTTGTCGTGGTGGGGTGTGCGGTCACATAGACTTGTCGCGGTGGAGTGTGCGGTCACATAGACTTGTAGCGGTTGAGTGTGCGGTCACATAGACTTGTAGCGGTGGAGTGTGCGGTCAGATAGACTTGTCGCTGTGGGATGTGCGGTCACATAGACTTGTCGCGGTGGAGTGTGCGGTCACATAGACTTGTCGCGGTGGAGTTTGCAGTCATATAGACTTGTCGCGGTGGCGTGTGCGCTCACATAGACTTGTCGCGGTGGGGGGGTGGTCTGTCACAGTAATTTGTCACGTGGGGTTGGAGGGGGGCTGTGACAGTAATTTGCTGCGCTGGGGGGGGGTTAGCGTGGGGCTGTCACAGTAATTTTTCACACGGTATAATCCTGCCTGTGCATGGAGGGGAGGAGGTGAGCTGTGTCTGTTGTGAATGGTGGATCCTGTGTTATCTATATATAGGTATCACTGTACTTGTAGGGGGGAGGGGCAGGGGGTGCTGTTAGTGTACTTGTGTGTGGGCACTGTAAAGGGGGACTCTGTGGGGGAGGTCACAGGGGGGGCACTGTATAGGGACGCTGTGGATGGGGGGACTGTGGGGGGCATGTGGAGGGGGGCTACTTTAGAGTGCACTGGGGGGGACTCTGGGGGATGGCATGTGTAGGGGGGGTACTGTGGAGGGCACTGTGGGGGGGAATACTGGGGGGGGCACTGTTGAGAGGGGACTGGGGAGAATGCTGTGGTAGGGGGGGAATGAGGGGGGCATGTGGAGGGGGGCTACTTTGGAGGGCACTGTAGGGGTGACACTGGGGGGCACTGTGGGGGGGCATGTGTAGGGGGTACTGTGGAGGGCACTGTTTGTGGCACTGTAGGGGGGGACTGTGGGGGATCATTAGGGGGGCACTGTGGGAGAGTGCACTGTGGGTGGGGGGGGGGGTCATTGTGAGGGGGGGTCGCTGTGGGAGGGGCACTATGGGGGCATGTGTGTGTGTGGGGAAATGTTTTGTTTTACTTTACTTTAGCAGGGTGGGGGGGCAGTAGGTAGCCTTGCAGTGGGGGGCTGCAGGAGAGTTCGCTCTCGGCTCTCCCCAGCCCCTCTCCATTCACTAAACACAGTGCTGCTGTTTACACTCATGGTAGGATTTTATCCTGAACCATGAGTGTATGACAGTCTCCCTTGGCCACAACCCCTCTGATTATAGTATGCAGCAGGGGGCGGGGAGAGACTGTAGATCAGTTCAATATAGGTGGGCGTGTCGTGGGCATGTCGTGGGTGGGGCTAGGACGTAAGCTGAGGGAGGCCATGAAATCCTGCCTTTTCATGCCTCTTACTGCGATCGGGAGCGCGCACACAGAAGAGGGAGAGCGCAGAGCATTGTGGGAAGGCAGCACAGAGGCGCCATCTTTGAAAGCTGCAGTGAAGATCAGATTCTAAGGTAAGAAACTGACATTCCAGCTGATCTGCCTGCCGGTTTGAGCCCCTGTATGCTGTGTGCTACTATCCTTACTGAAAGGGAAGCAGCAGCATTCTAAAAAGATTTTACCCTGTGTGGCCGGACAACCCCTTTAAGTTGTTGTGTCAGGACAGCGGCGGTCCCTCAAATAAAGTTGCATTCTTCAGATAATGGCACCGACCACTCCATGACCCCTGGCGCAGCTGATGCCGGTCACTTCCTGCTTCTTCTGCATCAGAGCGCGCCTACTCCTCCCCCTCCCCTCCCACAGTGCCCAGTGCTGGGTGAACGTTGCTGTGTCTGCCTGCCTCCTGAATCCTCACTGTACTGCAAAATGTAAGTAGTGTACAGATGAGTACAGTACAGTAAAGAAACGTTTGCAGATAAATACTGTAGTCCTATGTCAAAGCACAGATAACACAGTGATCATCTTTTTATTATAAAAGTAAAAAACATTACAGGGTGTAATAACAAAAATAGCAAAATAACAGAAAAAATTGCCAAATACAATCGCAAGAAGCATATATACACACACATTTACAAAACAGAAATATTTGCAAAAATAACAGAAATATTTGCAAGAAATAATAGCCAAACATATTCATATTTACAAAATTTTACAGAAACTGTGCAGGAGTGAAAAACCGGTCTGGCCGCATCCCCAATCTCACACATCCCATTTACACTACAAAATTTACATAACAAAACATATCACAACAAAAACAAGACAACCTATTCCATAATCCCGTCGTGCTGCATATTCCAACCTACTAAACAGAGAAAAAAAAAACGAAAAAAAACACACATTAGTAAAAGAATATATAATTTTATATATTTATTTATTTATTCCCCTCCTCCCCTCTAAACTACACATGCATTACCCTCTACCCATCCCCTGGTTCGCTGCCAATACCTGCCAATCATGCTTATGAACATATAGTTTTTTTTTTTAGTATAAATACACAGAACGTAATACTAACCCCCCACAAAAACACATAATACCAACCATAAAGATACAACCCACGAAAACACATAATACCACCCATGAAACATGATACCACCAACGAAAAAACAAACATATAATACCACCCACAAAACCATATAATGCATAATAATTAGAGATGAGCGAACGTGTTCTTCCGAGCTTGATATTCGTGCGAATATTAGGGTGTTCGGGATGTTCGTTATTCGTAACGAACACCATGCGGTGTTCTGGTTACTTTCACTTCCTTCCCTGAGACTAGAGATGAGCGAACGCGTTCGTCCGAGCTTGATATTCGTGCGAATATTAGGGTGTTCGGGATGTTCGTTATTCGTAACGAACACCATGCGGTGTTCTGGTTACATTCACTTCCTTCCCTGAGACGTTAGCTCGCTTTTCTGGCCAATTGAAAGACAGGGAAGGCATTACAACTTCCCCCTGTGATGTTCAAGCCCTATACCACCCCCCTGCTGTGAGTGGCTGGGGAGATCAGGTGTCACCCGAACATAAAAGTCGGCCCCTCCCGCGGTTCGCCTCAGATGCGGTGTGAGTTAGATGAGGGACAGTGCTGTTTGTACCGGAGCTGCTGTAGGGAAAGAATTGGTAGTTAGTGTAGGCTTCAAGACCCCCCAAAGGTCCTTATTAGGGCCACTGATAGCTGTGTGTTGGCTGCTGTTAGCAGTGGCAAAATTTTTTTTCTCAAAATCGCCTCTGCAGACCGTTGCACCTGGCATTAGGGACAGAAGTGCTGCATAGGCAGGGAGAGTGTTAGAAGTGAGTGTAGCCTTCAAGAACCTCAACGGTCCTTTCTAGGGCCATATTTATCCGTGTGCAGTACTGTCCAGGCTGCTGTTAGCTGTGCTGCATTTTTTTTTGCTTCTCAAAATCGCCTCTGCAGACCATTGCACCCTGCATTGATACTGCAGGGAAAGAATTGTATAGGCAGGGCCACAACACAGTTATTATTCATAGAATATACGCAGTGCTGCCTTTTGGTGGAAAAAAACTGAAAACAAATCTATTTGTCCAGCCTCTGTCCGTCCTTACGGGCGGTGGACACGTGTGAGCTGCTTGAACAACATTGCTAAATCAGACGCACCCAGCTACGCTTTACTGCTGGCTTCGCCATTTGCTTTCCTTAATTGGGAAAAAAATACCTGCTCTCCAAGAGTTATAATAACTCTGCTACCCTCACGTTCTGTGACACATAAGCAGGGACACAGCACAGTTATTAAACTTCTCATGTTCATTGAATATACGCAGTGCTGCCTTTTGGTGGAAAAAAACTGAAAACAAATCTATTTGTCCAGCCTCTGTCCGTCCTAAGGGCGGTGGACACGTGTGAGCTGCTTGAACAACATTGCTAAATCAGACGCACCCAGCTACGCTTTACTGCTGGCTTCGCCATTTGCTTTCCTTAATTGGGAAAAAAATACCTGCTCTCCAAGAGTTATAATAACTCTGCTACCCTCACGTTCTGTGACACATAAGCAGGGACACAGCACAGTTATTAAACTTCTCATGTTCATTGAATATACGCAGTGCTGCCTTTTGGTGGAAAAAAACTGAAAACAAATCTATTTGTCCAGCCTCTGTCCGTCCTAAGGGCGGTGGACACGTGTGAGCTGCTTGAACAACATTGCTAAATCAGACGCACCCAGCTACGCTTTACTGCTGGCTTCGCCATTTGCTTTCCTTAATTGGGAAAAAAATACCTGCTCTCCAAGAGTTATAATAACTCTGCTACCCTCACGTTCTGTGACACATTAGCAGGGACACAGCACAGTTATTAAACTTAGATTATTCGTTCACTAGAGGCAGTGGGGCCTTTCGTTTTCCAAAAAGGGAAAAAATTATATTTGGCCTGCAGTCTTGCGCCAATTTATTTCCTGCCTGTGAAATCAAATCACTGGTAATACAGCATGCTGAGGGGTAGGGGTAGGCCTAGAGGACGTGGACGCGGCCGAGGACGCGGAGGGCCAAGTCAGGGTGTGGGCACAGGCCGAGCTCCTGATCCCGGTGTGTCGCAGCCGACTGCTGCGCGATTAGGAGAGAGGCACGTTTCTGGCGTCCCCACATTCATCGCCCAATTAATGGGTCCACGCGGGAGACGGTTATTAGAAAATGAGCAGTGTGAGCAGGTCCTGTCCTGGATGGCAGAAAGTGCTTCGAGCAACCTATCGTCAACACGCAGTTCTGCGCCGTCCACTGCTGCAAATCCGAATCCTCTGTCTGCTGCTCCTCCTTCCTCCCAGCCTCCTCACTCCACTACAATGACACCTGCTCAGGAGCGGGAACACTCCCAGGAACTGTTCTCGGGCCCCTGCTTAGATTGGGCAGCAGCGGTTCCTCTCCCACCAGAGGAGTTTATCGTCACTGATGCCCAATCATTCGAAAGTTCCCGGGGTCCGAGGGAAGAGGCTGGGGACTTCCGCCAACTGTCTCAACAACTTTCTGTGGGTGAGGAGGATGATGACGATCAGACACAGTTGTCTTGCAGTGAGGTAGTAGTAAGGGCAGTAAGTCCAAGGGAGCAGCGCACAGAGGATTCGGAGGAAGAGCAGCAGGACGATGAGGTGACTGACCCCACCTGGTGTGCAACGCTTACTCAGGAGGACAGGTCTTCAGAGGGGGAGTCAAGGGCATCAGCAGGGCAGGTTGCAAGAGGCAGTGCGGTGGCCAGGGCCAGGGGTAGAGGCAGGGCCAGACCGAATAATCCACCAAGTGTTTCCCAAAGCGCCCCCTCGCGCCATGCCACCCTGCAGAGGCCGAGGTGCTCTAAGGTCTGGCAGTTTTTCACAGAGACGCCTGACGACCGACGAACAGTGGTGTGCAACCTTTGTTGCGCAAAGCTCAGCCGGGGAGCCAACACCAACAGCCTCACCACCACCACCATGCGCAGACATATGATGGCCAAGCACCCCACAAGGTGGGACGAAGGCCGTTCAGCGCCTCCGGTTTGCACCCCTGCCTCTCCCCCTGTGCCCCAACCTGCCACTGAGATGCAACCCCCCTCTCAGGACACAGGCACTACCGCCTCATGGCCTGCACCCACACTCTCATCTCCGCTGTCCTCGGCCCCATCCAGCAGTGTAGTTCAGCGCACCGTTCAGCCGTCGCTTGCGCAAGTGTTCGAGCGCAAGCGCAAGTACGCCGCCACGCACCCGCACGCTCAAACGTTAACCGTCCGCATAGCAAAATTCATCAGCCTTGAGATGCTGCCGTATAGGGTTGTGGAAACTGAGTCCTTCAAAAGTATCATGGAGGCGGCGGCCCCGCGCTACTCAGTTCCCAGTCGCCACTACTTTTCCCGATGTGCCGTCCCAGCCCTGCACGACCACGTCTCCCGCAACATTGTGCGCGCCCTCACCAACGCGGTTACTGCCACGGTCCACTTAACTACGGACACGTGGACAAGCACAGGCGGGCAGGGCCACTACATCTCCCTGACGGCACATTGGGTGAATTTAGTGGAGGCTGGGACAGAGTCAGAGCCTGGGACCGCTCACGTCCTACCCACCCCCAGAATTGCGGGCCCCAGCTCGGTGCTGGTATCTGCGGAGGTGTATGCTTCCTCCACTAAAGCACCCTCCTCCTCCTCCTCTGTCTCGCAATCAAGATGTGTTAGCAGCAGCATGTCGCCAGCAGTCGGTGTCGCGCGGTGTGGCAGCACAGCGGTGGGCAAGCGTCAGCAGGCCGTGCTGAAACTACTCAGCTTAGGCGATAAGAGGCACACGGCCCACGAACTGCTGCAGGGTCTGACACAGCAGACCGACTGCTGGCTTGCGCCGCTGAGCCTCCAACCGGGCATGGTCGTGTGTGACAACGGGTGTAACCTGGTGGCGGCTCTGCAGCTTGGCAGCCTCACGCACGTGCCATGCCTGGCCCACGTCTTTAATTTGGTGGTTCAGCGCTTTCTGAAAAGCTACCCACGCTTGTCAGACCTGCTCGGAAAGGCGCGCCGGCTCTGCGCACATTTCCGCAAGTCCCACACGGACGCTGCCACCCTGCGCACCCTGCAACATCACTTTAAGCTGCCAGTGCACCGACTGCTGTGCGACGTGCCCACACGGTGGAACTCTACGCTCCACATGTTGGCCAGGCTCTATGAACAACGTAGAGCTATAGTCGAATACCAACTCCAACATGGGCGGCGCAGTGGGAGTCAGCCTCCTCAATTCCTTTCAGAAGAGTGGGCCTGGTTGGCAGACATCTGCCATGTCCTTGGTAATTTTGAGGAGTCTACCCAGGTGGTGAGCGGCGATGCTACAATCATTAGCGTCACCATTCCTCTGCTATGCATCTTGAGAAATTCCCTGCAAACCATAAAGGCAGCTGCTTTGTGCTCGGAAACGGGGGCGGGGGAAGACAGTATGCCGCTGGATAGTCAGGGCACCCTCCTGTCTATTTCTCAGCGCATACAGGAGGAGGAGGAGGAGCATGAGGAGGATGAGGAGGAGGGGGAAGAGACAGCTTGGGCCGCTGCTGACGGTACACCGGCTGATTGCCTGTCATCCTTTCAGCGTGTATGGCCTGAGGAGGAGGAGGAGGAGGATCCTGAAAGTGATCTTCCTAGTGAGGACAGCCATGTGTTGCGTACTGGTACCCTGGCACACATGGCTGACTTCATGTTAGGATGCCTTTCTCGTGACCCTTGCGTTGCACGCATTCTGGCCACGACGGATTACTGGGTGTACACACTGCTCGATCCACGGTATAAGGAGAACCTGCCCACTCTGATTCCCGAAGAGGAAAGGGGTTCGAGAGTGTTGCTATACCACAGGACCCTTGCGGACAAGCTGATGGTAAAATTCCCAGCCGACAGCGCTAGTGGCAGAAGGCGCAGTACCGAGGGCAAGATAGCAGGGGATGTGCGTAGATCGAGCAGCATGTACATCCCAGGTAGTGCAACAGTCTTTAAGGGCCTGGCCAGCTTTATGGCTCCCCACCAAGACTGTGTCACCACTCCCCAGTCACGGCTGAGTCGGCGGGAGCACTGTAAAAGGATGGTGAGGGAGTACGTAGCGGATCGCACGACCATCCTTGGTGACGCCTCTGCCCCCTACAACTACTGGGTGTCGAAGCTGGACATGTGGCCTGAACTAACGCTGTATGCCCTGGAGGTGCTTGCTTGTCCTGCGGCTAGCGTCTTGTCGGAGAGGGTGTTTAGTGCGGCTGGGGGAATCATCACAGATAAGCGTAGCCGCTTGTCAACCGACAGTGCCGACAGGCTAACACTCATCAAGATGAACAAAGGCTGGATTTCCCCAGACTTCTGTTCTCCACCAGCGGACAGCAGCGATACGTAAGCAATACGTAGGCTGCACCCGCGGATGGAAGCTACGTTCTCTCTCACCATCCAAAACGGGGACATTTCTGCTTCATCAATCTGTGTCTAATATTCCTCCTCCTCCTCCTCCCGCTCCTCCTCCTGAAACCTCACGTAATCACGCTGAACGGGCAATTTTTCTTAGGGCCACAAGGCTCACTCAAATAATTTTTCAGAACAATTTTTATAAGTTTCAATGCGCTTAAAAGCATTGGAACTTTAACTAGAACCAATTTTTCTTTACACTGGGCTGCCTCCAGGCCTAGTTACCACTTAAGCCACATTAACCAAAGCGATTAATGGGTTTCACCTGCCCTCTTGGCTGGCCATGGCCAATTTTTGGGATGTACATTAGTACTGTTGATACAGCAATTTTTGTGGGCCCTCGCCTATAGTGTAATCAAATTAATTTTTAGCCCACCTGCATTACAGCTGCCGTTACCTCAGCTGTGTTGGGCAATGCAATGGGATATTTTTATGTACCGCCGGTGGGTTCCAGGGAGCCACCCATGCTGTGGGTCCACAGGGAGTTGTAACTGCAAGTGTCCACTTCTAAAGAACCCCAGTCTGACTGGGGCATGCAGTGTGGGCCGAAGCCCACCTGCATTTAACATGACATTACCTCAGCTGTGATGGGCAATGCAATGGGATATATTTATGTACCGCCGGTGGGTTCCAGGGAGCCACCCATGCTGTGGGTCCACAGGGAGTTGTAACTGCATGTGTCCACTTCTAAAGAACCCCAGTCTGACTGGGGCATGCAGTGTGGGCCGAAACCCACCTGCATTAACCCTTTCCAGTCCACTGTGTGACCTGTGAAGACATTAGGGTTTAAGGCTGTACAGCTCCGTTGTTGGTAGACGTCCGTCGGGGTTCTCTTACTGTATATTGCCAGCCTCTCTGCTGTCGGAGCCTATCCTACGTGTCAGCTCATGCAGTACTGGCTTTAGCCAGCATATAGCGCCATTGTATAACGGCAGAAAAAGAGTAAGCCCCCTAGGAAAACCATATACAAATTGGATTGGAAAGGGTTAAGCACAACATTACTACCTCAGCTGTGTTGGGCAATGCAATGGGATATTTCTATGTACCGCCGGTGGCTTCCTGGCACCCACCCATGCTGTAGGCGCACACGGAGTTTTTACTACATCTGTACACTTATAAAGAACCCCAGTCAGACTGGGGCATGCAGTGTGGGCCGAAGCCCACCTGCATTAAGCACGACATTACTACCTCAGCTGTGTTGGGCAATGCAATGGGATATTTCTGTGTACCGCCGGTGGGTTCCAGGGAGCCACCCATGCTGTGGGTCGACAGGGACTTCACAATAGGGAGTTGTACCTGCCTGTGTCTATGAATTAAAAAGCCCGGTCTGACTGGGGCATGCAGACACCTTGACAGAATGAATAGTGTGTGGCACATAGGTTCCCCATTGCTATGCCCACGTGTGCAGCTCCTGATGGCGGTGGCACAGGATTCTATTTCTCATTGCTTCTGTACAGCATTGTGGGCTATCGCCCCGCCCCTTTTAAAGAGGGTCGCTGCCTAGCCGTGCCAACCTCTGCAGTGTGTGCCTGCGGTCCCTCGTCATGGCAGACGCAATTCTAAATAGACATGAGCGTGGTGTGGCATGAGGGCAGCTGAAGGCTGCCCAGGGACACTTTGGTGTGCGCTGTGGGGGGGAGGGGGGGCGGTTGGGCAGCATGTAACCCAGGAGAAGTGTCAGTGGAGTGTCATGCAGGCAGTGATTGTGCTTTGTTGGAGGTAGTGTGGTGCTTAGCAAAGGTATGCCATGCTAATGAGGGCTTTTCAGAAGTAAAAGTTGTTGGGAGGGGGGGGGGCCCACTCTTGCCGGTATTGTGGCTTAATAGTGGGACCTGTGAACTTGAGATGCAGCCCAACATGTAGCCCCTCGCCTGCCCTATCCGTTGCTGTGTCGTTCCCATCACTTTGTTGAATTGCCAAGATCTTCACACATGAAAACCTTAGCGAGCATCGGCGAAATACAAAAATGCTCTGGTCGCCCATTGACTTCAATGGGGTTCGTTGTTCGAAACGAACCCTCGAGCATCGCGGGAAGTTCGTTCCGAATAACGAGCACCCGAACATTTTGGTGTTCGCTCATCTCTAATAATAATCCACAGCCTAAATATACAGAAAAATAAATAAATAACAAAAATATAACTATTACCTCCAGACCTTGTTCGGGTCCCGTAAGCCTTTTATTCAACTTTTAACTTAAAACAAAACAAAAAGCTAGGGTGAAAGAATCCAGCCCCCCATCGGGAAACAGTTCTCCAGGCTAGGGAACCCCAAAGCAAAAACCCCTCCAAAGGAAGGCTGCACCTTCACCAGGTCACCGAGAATATTCCTACTTACCTCGTCCTCGAGGAGGATTTTATGCTGCGTCGATACTACACACCGTGCGCTCCACGTGTGATACCTAACCACTAGACTTACTAAAAATAAAGTGCAGCGGTCCCTGCCACCCAGATCTCTGAATGCTCCATAACACCACTCAGCGTAGGTAAGGCCAACCGATGGAAGCCCCTACCCTCTTGTATACCTCTATATTAAAGGGACAATGAAGCAGGAAGTGGTCCATGCTCTCCAGAGTGTTGCCACATGCCTCCCGGGGATAACCTCTGTCCTCGGTGTTCTTGTGCTTCAAATTGTCCCCCACATACAGCTTACCATGGAAGCAGCGCCAGGTCAAGTCCCAATACTTTGAGGGGATTCTTACCGAATTTAAAAGAAACAAACCCACCCTCAAATCCCCACCTGGCCAGTCTCTGAGGGCCAATGGATTCTGAAAGTGGATTTCCAAGACCCTCTGGTCCAGCACACGCCTGGCCAGCGTCCTGACTTCCCCCACGGTCAGCTCCCATTGGCGTAAAACCTTCAGAACCGATGCAACGTAAGCCGGAAGATGTCCGTGCGGTGTACAAAAGTCCTTCACACGCCCTCCTGTCTCCCACTCCTGGAAGAACGGCCGAAACCATCCCTTACAGGAGGATACCCACGGAGGAGCCCTCTCTTTCCAGAGGTTTGCGATATTGGCTTTCAAAAAGATATTCACGAGGAATACCACTGGGTTGACCATACCCAACCCGCCTAGTCTCCTTGTATGGTAAGTAACCTCCCTCTTGACTGGGTTCAACCTATTCCCCCATAACAGCTGGAAGAACAGGCTGTAGACCCGTGACCAAAGAGGTTCTGGCAAAATGCAGACACTTCCCAAGTACATTAACAAAGGGAGCAGGTAAGTCTTGATCAAGCAAACCCTTTCTCTCAGGGTCAAAGACCACCCTTTCCATTGATCCACATTTTGAGCGGCATTCCTCAATCTGCCTTCCCAGTTTTTCTCAGGATAATTCCCTTGGTCGAAATCGATGCCTAAACTTTTGGCGGAATCTTGGGGTTCTGGGAAAGCGTCCGGAAGATCAAAAGCAGGATCTCCCCCTCCCAGCCAGAGACTCTCACACTTTTCCCGATCTTTGACCCGGAGACCTCCGAGTAGCGGACAACTTCCGACATCACCCACCCCGCCTCCTCCTGAGAGGAGACAAAGATAGTAACGTCATCAGCGTATGCCACTGTCCTCAAGGCCAGGTCCGGAACCCCCGGGTCCATCCTCACCCCCACCAACGGTCCCCCATCTACCCTTCTGAGGAAGGGATCGACAGCGAACGTGTAAAGCAAGGGGCTCAGAGGGCATCCCTGACGGACTCCAGACCCGACTATAAAAGGACGGCCAACCCAACTGTTCACGAGCGGGAAACTCTCGGCCCCTGAATACAATGTTTTTAACCATTTTACAAACCCCACCGGCAGACCGTATCTCAAAAGGACAGACCAAAGGTACTTGTGATTTACTCGATCAAAAGCTTTAGCCTGATCCAGGGAAAGTAAAAACCCCTTCCAGAGACCCACCCTGCCCTGCTCCACAGCCTCCTGGACACTCAGCACGGCGCTAAACGTGCTTCGACCGGGAACAGAGCAGTGCTGAGCCCCAGAAAGGAGCTGGGGTGCAAATTTCACCAACCTACTGAACAGCACTTTTGCCAGAATCTTTCTGTCTGCATTGAGGAGCGCTATGGGACGCCAATTCTCAATACAGAGCGGATCTTTACCCTTTGACAGAATAATTAGGGCCGACTTCCTCATTGACTCCGGCAGAACGCCCAAGGATAGACATTCATTAAAAACCTCGGTCAAAAGGGGAACCAAAATTTCCTTAAAGGCTTTAAAAAAAAACCCATCAATCGCCAGTCCGACTTTATCTTCCGTAATTGCTTCTGTCAAAACGCCAAGAGAGGGGTTTACTCCTGGTTCGGGAACGGTTTCTGCCAGGAAAGTCGAGATTCCGTCACGATTAAGTTCTTTCCCGCCCAAGAGATGTGAGTAGAAGGATCTGACGACCTCCAGGATCCCTGATCTGGACCTTTTCAGGGAGCCCGTACTGTCTAGCAGACCCGTAACCAATTTACAACTCACTGACATCCTACAGTTCTTGTAGGGGTCAGGCGAGCGGTACTTCCCAAAGTCCCTCTCAAGAACCAAAGATGCGTGCCTATCATACTGACATCTCTTGAGCAAGGATTTCACTCTGGAGATCTCCTCGCGGCTACCTCCAGTCGAGACCAAACGCTCGAGTTTCCTCCTCAGGCTCTGATACATACGCTTTCTGTTCAGGCTTCTGAGGTTGGAGATCTGTCGGAAGAACCTTCTTACCCGATGTTTGAACATCTTCCACCACTCTGACTTACTGCTGCATAGGCCCAGTAGTGGTTCCTGGCTCTGAAGAAAATCCTCAAAGGACCGTCTTATTTCCACTTCTTCCAGGAGTGACCTTTGCCCATCCGAGAGGTCTCTGTGACATTCAGAGAAAAAAGAATCATACAGTGGTCGGAGAACTCCACCTCCACCACCGATAACGGTGAGGAGACGGCTTCCTCCTTTAAATAAAACCTATCTATCCTAGACCTGCAATAACTACCTCTAAACCAAGTGAATCCCGTGCGCCCTGGGGTGTGCCAAACGTGGACATCCACAAGGCGTGCCTCACTAACTACTCTATTTAACGCGACGCTATCATAGCCTAGCTGGTTATTGGAACCTCCTCTATCACCGAGCCTCGTGACATTATTAAAGTCTCCTCCAAAGACCACTTGCCGGCTTGTAAAAAGGAAAGGCTTAATTCTCATACAGAGGTCTTTGCGCCCCTCCTTTGACTGGGGTCCATAGATGTTAATAAGACGCAACTCTTGACCTCCCATGAGAATATCCAAGATCAGGCACCTCCCCATTTCCAGCTCGATAACCCGTCTGCATTCTACCTGTGCAGTCTTAAAAAGGACCGCCACCCCGCTATACGGCTCGGCCGCAAGAGACCAATAGGAGGCTCCGCACCTCCACTCACGCTTGGCTTTGTACTTGACCGACAAATCTGTCAGCCTGGTCTCTTGCAAAAATAAAATGTCAGCTTCAACTCGGCTGAGAAAATCAATGGCCGCAAACCTAGCCGCATATGACTTAATGCTGGCAACATTAATGGATGCCAGCGTCAACAGGGTGAGTGCCGCCATCATTGGTGATCGAGCTGGATGGCTTTTCTCTTACTCTCCCGCTCCTCCCTGTTGGAAGAAGAGGTCTATCCTTTATTTCTTTTTAGTGAAATTGAGACATCCATATCACCACTCCCATCATTACCTTCACCTTCCAGCTTCAGGGTAGCCCCCTTCCCAGAAGAAACCGGGTCCCCCACAGAAAGAGACCCAGCGTCCCCCGGGGTTCCTTCCTCAATTATCTCTTCCACCACCTCCGGCACCACACCCCCAGCCTCTCCCCCTGGCAGGGAAGAGGAGGTGTTATTGAGAGCTTGGTACCGGTTAGAGAGGTTGACCGTAAGGGAACTGATGGGGCCTTCCTTTGGTATCTGCACCAGAGTGAGTGGGACCGAATCATCCCACTCTAGAGGGAAAGAACCCCTATTTTTCTTTCTTGTTCTTCCCTTACCCTTTTTTTCTGCTTTCGCCATTTTTCGCTTTCCTCGTCCGCACTTTCTTCACGTGAGGATCCGGCAGAACTGGCAGCCACCTCCTCTCTCTCCATCCTTCTGGTTTCCTCATCCACATCGCTATCCCTTGGGACCTCAGCAGCTCGACTCCCCTCCTGCCCTGGCTGGCCAGGCACCCTGCCGAGACCCCATAGCTCTTCCTCCTCCCTGTTGCCACCAGCTTCACCCCCGGAGCTATGGGTCCGCTGACCCTCTGACTGGGCTCGGCCGATGTTGGCAAAGGATAGGGGACAATGACTGAATGGGTGCCCTAAAGCACCACACAGGTTACACCGAATGCTGCCACAGGAGGAGGATGGGTGGTCTCTGCCCCCACACAGTGAACACACCAGCACCTTACACTGTGCACTGAAATGTGTGGGGTCCCCGCACCTGTGGCAGACCTTCGGCTGCCCCTGGTAGAAAACCAGAATCCTGTCCCTTCCCAGGAACGCAGAAGAAGGGATGTGGGTAACGGAATTACCTGCACGTTTCAACTTTACCATGAAAGTCCAGGCCCCTGACCAGATACCGTGTGCATCCCTGTTTTTCTGGGGAGGATGGAGAATCTCCCCATACCTGCCCATCCAGGTCATGATGTCAACATAAGAGAGAGACTCGTTACTAGTCAGAACGGTCACTCTCTTAGTGTCATTCTGGCGGGTAATTGCTTGAACTGCAAAATCCCGCCACTGGGGCTCCGTCTGAGCCAGCTCGTATTTTGACCAGAAGAGCTCAAGCCCCTCTGGTCTCACGAAGCTAACATCAAACAAGGAGGTCCCAAAGGGGTGGATCAGGGCAAAGATGTCACTCACCCTGAATTCCATCCCGAGGAGAAGCTCCACCACCCTAGTACAGTTAGGGCAGGCTTCACTGCCTCCCCATCGGAGACGAACCACATTCCTTCTGGACCCCCCCTGCCCGGCTGTAGGAAGCGACCATGCCTCTTCTCCCTGCCTTTGCTCTCGGAAGGCCCCTGTGCCAAACCTATCTATCCAAAAGGATAGGTCGCGCTTTTCACCCTCTATAGTGACCGACCTCTCTCCCCTCTTTAAGGCGGATAGGAACAGCTCGTGTGACCTGGGGTCTCTGAAGCCGGGAGGTGAAGGTCCCCCACTTACCCCGTCGGCAACACTAGCGTAGCTTCTAGGAGCAGTCACTGCCGGGGCGGCAGCTGGACCAGGTCCCCCACTCCTCCCCAAACCACCAGACACTCCATCCTCACTTGTGACTTTTGTAAATTTACCTGTACCTCCCTCAGATACTCCTCCACCAGCAGACACCCCAACATTTAATCTTGTATTATTTAGATTCCCCACATCCCTGGACTCTCCCTCACGCACACCTCTCGCTATCATGTTGCTCCCTTCATCCCTTTCACACACCTCCATGCCTTCCATACCCTCACGCTCATCATTCTCCCTATTCTTTGCGACCAGACTGGTAATGGCTTCTCTCTTGGCCAGAAGAGTAAGGGGCACCTGGAGGCCCGGAGGTTTCCCAGCCGCTCCCCCCTTGCCTGCAGGGGAGCAACCCAGGGTGGGTTTCTTAAATATAGTCCCCTCCGAGCCTCCAGACCCACCCCCCTTAGCATTGGGGGGAAAGGGACTTCCAGCCACGCATTCAGGACCTTTGGCTCCGCCTTCTGCCATCATACTTCGTGTAACCCCAGCAAAAGAATTCCGGCGTTTTGGGTATCCACTTTTTTGGGGGTACACCGCAGGGCCTTTATTGGGGCCACCTGACGCCGGATGGCCCCCCATACTCCCAGGATGTTTGCGATCACCCGATGCCAGGCAATCCCCTTTATCCAGGCCCACCGCAGGGCCTTTCTGGGGGCCACCCGAAGCCGGATGACCCCCCACCTTCCGTGAACTTTTGGGATCACCCGACGCCGGATGACCCTCTTTATCCAGGCCCACCGCAGGGCCTTTCGGGGGGCCAGCCAATGCTGGATGACCCCCAACCTGTTCCTCCACCTTCTCTGAACCCTTGGGATCACCCGACGCCGAGTGACCCCCCTTACTTAGGCCCACCGCAGGGCCTTTCTGGGGGCCACCCAACACCGGGCAACCCCCTTTATCCAGGCCCACCACAGGGCCTTTCTGGGGGCTAGCCGATGCCGGATGACCCCCAAACTGTTCCTCCACCGCCCCTGAACTCTTGGGATCACCCGACGCCGGGTGACCCCACTTACTAAGGCCCACTGCAGGGCCTTTCTGGGGGCCACCTGACGCTGGATGACCCCCCACCTCCGCAGCCTTTTTTGTCATTTTACCTGGATCATCCGACGCCGGATGACCCCCATTCTTAGGAATCTCGCTGTCAGACACCAGCTTCTGCCCATCACCCCTCCTTTTATTACGAACCAGGGGGGGTGTTTGCATCAGGATGCCTAGTACTCTCCCCCTTCCTTTGCACTGAACCCACATTAGCAGAGTCCAGGCTGGGTCGGACCCGGGGGCTACCCATACAGCTACCTCCCTCCCCTGGTTCAGAGGCTTGCCCAGGGAGGCTGACGTACCTGTACTCCACCTGGGTGATCTTTTTGCCACTTTTCTTCTTTTTAGCCTGGGGGTCTCGCTCAGGAAGGTCATTGCCAAAATAGAGACCCTCCAGGCCTCCAGGGGATTCCAGGTGACTTATGTACGCCATTAGTTGCCCCCCCCCCCCCGGGCCGCTGTCCTCGCCCTCTTCCCCAGAGGAGTCTGAGCTTGAAATAATAGTAGCTTGCCCAGCTGGAAGGTCTCTGCACAGGGACTGTTGACTATCCGCTGTCTGCAGTTCTCCAGCAGGGGCCTGCTCCATCTTGGACACTAGGCCCTTCATATCCTCACAGACCCCAGCCAGAGCTGGCTGAGACCCTTCAAACCGGTCAAAATTCCCCAGCTTCTCAGAGAAGGGACCTGCACCCCTTAAGATGTCCGCCCTCCTCTCAACCAGGGTGAGGATCTCGCTTTTCAATTCCTGGACGGCCTGGTTGTATTGGGCCCTCCTTGACCCACCTGAATTGTCAGCCAGGGACCTGGCTGCCTTTAACTCCTCCTGAAGTCTTCTGATGGTGCCACCGGCCTCACGGTACTCCTGGGTCCTGGAAGCAAGCCTGGCAGCAAAGACGGTAACATCCTCCCTAGGCCGCAGTGTCCCCCAGTGCTCGATGGTAGGACTGGGGGCTCCCCCAGAAGTACCTGGCCTGGCTCCAGGAGGGCCTTTGCTGGAAGTCCCAGCAGCCGAGGTCCCGGAGGGCTGCCCTCCCTCACCCTGGCTAGCCCGACGGCCACCTCGGGTGGTCTCCAGGAGGGGTGCAGGAGACACATCGCTGCGTCTCCTGCTGGATCTCCTCAGCCCCTCCTGGGTAGCCGGTTGCGAAGCATCCCCATCCTCCGCTGGCTGGCTCCAGAGAGTGGGGGTAGTAGTCCTCCCTCTGGCCATAGCCCAGGACCTCACTCTTCCCTGGGTAGGAGAGAGCAAAAGTCCCAGGCCCTGGAGGAGAAGGAGAGAAGCTTGGAGCTGCAAGCACCTGCTCACAAGTGAACCACACCCTGCAACTGGAAGTGAAGGGGTGTGTCCCTGCAGTCCTATGTCAAAGCACAGATAACACAGTGATACGTACTGCTATAATGATGTCCCTGACGTCCTATGTCAAAGCACTGTATGCTAAACGTCCAAAAACCTGTTAAATGTTAATTTATTCTTTACAATTGTGTTTTATATTCATTCAGTATTGTTATTGTTTTTGGTATCAAAAACCGGAGTTATTCTCTATTAAATGGGGTTTGGTGTGTTTTTAGAATGTCTAGAACCAATTAATTGGGTTTACCTTAATTCCTATGGAACTAATGTCCTAACCTAACATTGATTTTTACTAATGTCCATTGCTTCCGGACTGATTAATGACGTTAGTTAAGGTTCTACTGTATATGAAAAGCTCTAACTATAAGATCAGGTACTCTCATTTAGACTGTTCCCTGCTAGGATTCTGCATCCAGTCTCATTATGCCCCTATTGTGTGGAATCTGGTTAGCTACGCACACTCAAAGCACACAACTCATACCACTAACAAAGGCTTAACAGACCTCTGGCTTTATTTCAGCACACAATAAATGCATGGTAGCCTGGTGGTTCTGGTGATTTGGTCATCAGCTCATCAACTCTGGGCTTGAAAAAGGCTTCAGGCGAAGCCGAAACGTCGCCAGTCTTTTTGCTATTGAGGAATAAAAAGTCTTTTTTATTGAAATACATCAGATGCTGCCCGGCTCTACTTCATATATCAGCTCACCAGAGCCACCAGGATACCCAGAAATCATCTACTCCAATACACAGAGAAAGAAGGAAATGATTGTGTAACTCTGGTAGTGACCTACAACTCACAGCTAGAGGTACTAAGCAAAACCATAAAGAAACTCCATCATACCCTACACAAGGATGACCGCCTGAAAACCATATTCCCAGACCTTCCCCTTCTGTGTTACAGGTAACCCCCAAATTTAAGGAACTTTATAATCAGGAGTGCATTGCCCTCTGATACACAAAAAGGAATTTATCCCTCCAATGTAAGGAGCTGCAAGACCTGCTCACATATACTGACCACAGACAGAATACAAATCACACAGCAGGGCTATAAGATCCCGGGGATATTCACATGTTCCATGTCGTATGTTGTGTACCTGAACCTGTGCAGTAAATGTCCTGTTAGGGGCCTTTATGTTGGAGAAGCAGGACAAAAACTGAAAGCGAGGATGAGATCACATTGCCACACGATTAAAGAAAGAAAGACAGAATTACCTGTGGCGGAGCACTTTTCTAGTCACGGACACAACATAGAACACATGAAAGTTATTTTACTTAAAAGCAATTTAAAAATCTCAAAGCCATAGAAGAATTTTGGAGTACAAATTAATAACAACTTTTGACATTTTCAACAGAGGGTTAAATTCTTCATGAGGATTCATGTGTGACTGGGAAGTACGAGAAATCTATAGCACAGATAACACTGTTGGCCTGGTGACCCCCTAACACTTATTCAGGTACCATAAAACCTACACATCTTTACCAGTGGACTATTTAAGTATTTATTTATTTCTCTACTCAACCTGTTCTGGTATTCTTTTAAGTTCAAATTAATAACATCCATGTCTGTGCCTTGTCATAAGTATGTGTGTATGTATATTCATGCCTCTTTGGGGCTATTTTATTATGCCTGAGGAACAACCCTAATAGGTTACGAAAGCTCACTATAACATCATGTATTTTTGTTAGCCATTAAAAGGTATTATATCCAGAGCATTACTTGGTTTCTCTTGCTGAGAACAATCACATTTTAATTTTCCTAACATCTGAGCTATGTGAGGTCTTATTCTTTGCGGGAAGATTTATAATTTTTATGGGCATCAGTTTGAGGTTCATATTAGAGATGAGCGAACGTACTCGTCCGAGCTTGATACTCGTTCGAGTATTAGCATGTTCGAGATGTTCGGGTTACTTTCACTTTCATCTCTGAGACGTTAGCGCGCTTTTCTGGCCAATAGAAAGACAGGGAAGGCATTACAACTTCCTCCTGCGACGTTCAAGCCCTATACCACCCCCCTGCAGTGAGTGGCTGGCGAGATCAGGTGTCACCCGAGTATAAAAATCGGCCCCTCCCGCGGCTCGCCACAGATGCGTTCTGACATAGAGGAGGGAAAGTGGTATCTTGGTGGAGCTGCTATAGGGAGAGTGTTAGGAGTATTTTAGGCTTCAAGAACCCCAACGGTCCTTCTTAGGGCCACATCTAACCGTGTGCAGTACTGTGGAGGCTGCTTTTTGCAGTGTTGCACATTTTTTTTTTTTTGGTATATCGGCCGTGCAGAGCATTGCGCCCTGCAGTAATACTCCAGGGCCAGAAGCGCTTAGGCAGGGACAGAAGACATATTGATTGCATATAGGCAGTGGGCCTTTGCAAAAAAATTTGGGGAAAAAAATCTATTTGGGCTGCCTGTGACTGTCCTCAGTGTTCTGGGTCTCTGCTGGGTGTAGTAGTTCTCCAAATTCATACGCAGCCAGCTAAGTGTTACAGCAGGCTTGCGCAAAATTATTTCCTGGCTCTGTCTGGGCTGTGAAATCACTGCTGTATTGCAGTCCACAGTGCAACACTCTGCAGTTCTTTGACATACTCCAGGGCCAGAAGCGCTTAGGCAGCGACAGAAGACATATTGATTGAATATAGGCAGTGGGCCTTTGCAAAAAAATTTTGGGAAAAAAATCTATTTGGGCTGCCTGTAACTGTCCTCAGTGTTCTGGGTCTCTGCAAGGTGTAGTAGTTCTCCAAATTCATACGCAGCCAGCTAAGTGTTACAGCAGGCTTGCGCAAAATTATTTCCTGGCTCTGTCTGGGCTGTGAAATCCTTGCTGTATTGCAGTTCACAGTGCAACACTCAGCAGTTCTTTGACATACTCCAGGGCCAGAAGCGCTTAGGCAGGGACAGAAGACATATTGATTGAATATAGGCAGTTGGCCCTTGCAAAAAAATTTGGGGAAAAAAATCTATTTGGGCTGCCTGTCACTGTCCTCAGTGTTGTGGGTCTCTGCTGGATGTAGTAGTTCTCCAAATTCAAACACAGCCAGCTAAGTGTTACAGCAGGCTTGCGCAAAATTATTTCCTGGCTCTGTCTGGGCTGTGAAATCACCACTGTATTGCAGTTCACAGTGCAACACTCTGCAGTTCTTTGACATACTCCAGGGCCAGAAGCGCTTAGGCAGGGACAGAAGACATATTGATTGAATATAGGCAATGGGCCTTTGCCAAAAAAGGGCGAGGACGCGGAGGCCCAAGTCAGGGTGTGGGCACAGGCCGAGCCAGTGCGGTGGCCAGGGGTAGAGGCAGGGCCAGACCGAATAATCCACCAACTGTTTCCCAAAGCGCCCCCTTGCGCCATGCCACCCTGCAGAGGTCAAGGTGCTCTACGGTGTGGCAGTTTTTCACAGGGACGCCTGACGACCGACGAACAGTAGTGTGCAAACTTTGTCGCGCCAAGATCAGCTGGGGAGGTACCACCACCAGCATGCGCAGGCATATGATGGCCAAGCACCCCACAAGGTGGAACGAAGGCCGTTCACCGCCTCCGGTTTGCACCACTGCCTCTCCCCCTGTGCCCCAACCTGCCACTGAGATCCAACCCCCCTCTGAGGACACAGGCACTACCGTCTCCTGGCCTGCACCCACACCCTCACCTCCGCTGTCCTCGGCCCCATCCAGCAATGTGTCTCAGCGCAGCGTCCAGACGTTGCTAGCGCCACTGTTTGAGCACGAGCGCAAGTACACCGCCACGCACCCGCACGCTCAAGCGTTAAACGTGCACATAGCCAAATTGATCAGCCTGGAGATGCTGCCGTATAGGCTTGTGGAAACGGAGGCTTTCAAAAGCATGATGGAGGCGGCGGCCCCGCGCTACTCAGTTCCCAGTCGCCACTACTTTTCCCAATGTGCCGTCCCAGCCCTGCACGACCACGTCTCCCGCAACATTGTACGCGCCCTCACCAACGCGGTTACTGCCAAGGTCCACTTAACAACAGACACGTGGACAAGCACAGGCGGGCAGGGCCACTATATCTCCCTGACGGCACATTGGGTGAATTTAGTGGAGGCTGGGATAGAGTCATAGCCTGGGACCGCTCACGTCCTACCCACCCCCAGAATTGCGTGCCCCAGCTCGGTGGTGGTATCTGTGGCGGTGTATGCTTCCTCCACTAAACCACTCTCCTCCTCCTCCTACGCAACCTCTGTCTCGCAATCAAGATGTGTCAGTAGCAGCACGTCGCCAGCAGTCGGTGTCGCGCGGCATGGCAACACAGCGGTGGGCAAGCGTCAGCAGGCCGTGCTGAAACTACTCAGCTTAGGAGAGAAGAGGCAGACGGCCCACGAACTGCTGCAGGGTCTGACAGAGCAGACCAACCGCTGGCTTGCGCCGCTGAGCCTCCAACCGGGCATGGTCGTGTGTGACAACGGCCGTAACCTGGTGGCGGCTCTGCAGCTCGGCAGCCTCACGCACGTGCCATGCCTGGCCCATGTCTTTAATTTGGTGGTTCAGCGCTTTCTGAAAAGCTACCCACACTTGTCATACCTGCTCGGAAAGGTGCACCGGGTCAGTGCACATTTCCGCAACTCCAAGACGGACGCTGCCACCCTGCGGACCCTGCAACATCGGTTTCATCTTCCAGTGCACCGAATGCTGTGCGACGTGCCCACACAGTGGAACTCTACGCTCCACATGTTGGCCAGGCTCTATGAGCAGCGTAGAGCTATTGCGGAATACCAACTCCAACATGGGCGGCGTAGTGGGTGTCAGCCTCCTCAATTATTTACAGAAGAGTGGGCCTGGTTGGCAGCCATCTGCCAGGTCCTTGGAAACTTTGAGGAGTCTACCCAGATGCTGAGCGGGGATGCTGCAATCATTAGCGTCACCATTCCTCTGCTATGCCTCTTGAGAAGTTCCCTGCAAAGCATAAAGGCAGACGCTTTGCACTCAGAAACGGAGGCGGGGGAAGACAGTATGTCGCTGGATAGTCAGAGCACCCTCATGTCTATATCTCAGCGCATTGAGGAGGAGGAGGAGGGGGAGGAGCATGAGTAGGAGGGGGAAGAGACAGCTTGGCCCACTGCTGAGGGTACACATGCTGCTTGCCTGTCATCCTTTCAGCGTGTATGGCCAGAGGAGGAGGAGGAGGGGGGGAGGAGCATGAGGAGGAGGGGGAAGAGACAGCTTGGCCCACTGCTGAGGGTACACATGCTGCTTGCCTGTCATCCTTTCAGCGTGTATGGCCAGAGGAGGAGGAGGAGGAAGAGGAGGATCCTGAAAGTGATCTTCCAAGTGAGGACAGCCATGTGTTGTGTACAGGTACCCTGGCACACATGGCTGACTTCATGTTAGGATGCCTTTCTCGTGACCCTCGCGTTACATGCATTCTGGCCACTACGGATTACTGGGTGTACACACTGCTCGACCCACGGTATAAGGAGAACCTTTCCACTCTCATTCCCGAAGAGGAAAGGGGTTCGAGAATGATGCTATACCACAGGACCCTGGCGGACAAACTGATGGTAAACTTCCCATCCGACAGCGCTAGTGGCCGAAGGCACATTTCCGCGGGCCAGGTAGCAGGGGAGGCGCAGAGATCAGACAGCATGTACAGCGCAGGCAGGGGAC
Source organism: Eleutherodactylus coqui (assembly GCF_035609145.1). NCBI lineage: Eukaryota > Metazoa > Chordata > Amphibia > Anura > Eleutherodactylidae > Eleutherodactylus > Eleutherodactylus coqui. Next base: position 167,261,795 of record NC_089838.1, on the reverse strand, counting down.
CATTCTCCAAGGCCTTTGCCAGCTTTCTGGCTCCCCAGCAAGACTGTGTCACTGGTCCCCAGTCAAGGCTGAGTTGGCGGGAGCACTGTAAAAGGATGGTGAGGGAGTACGTAGCCGATCGCACGACCGTCCTCGGTGACGCCTCTGCCCCCTACAACTACTGGGTGTCGAAGTTGGACACGTGGCCTGAGCTCGCGCTGTATGCCCTGGAGGTGCTTGCTTGTCCTGCGGCTAGCGTCTTGTCAGAGAGTGTGTTTAGTGTGGCTGGGGGAATCATCACGGATAAGCGTTACACCTGTCAACCGACAGTGCCGACAGGCTTACACTCATCAAGATGAACAAAGCCTGGATTTCCCCAGACTTCTCTTCTCCACCAGCGGACAGCAGCGATACCTAAGCAATACGTAGGCTGCACCCGCGGATGGAAGCATCGTTCTCTATCCCTATCAAAAACGGGGACCTTTTTGCTTCATCAATCTGTGTATAATATTCCTCCTCCTCCTCCTGCTCCTCCTCCTGAAACCTCACATAATCACGCCGAACGGGCAATTTTTCTTAGGCCCACAAGGCTCAGTCATATAATTTTTCTAAACAATTTTTATACGTTTCAATGCTCATTAAAGCGTTGAAACTTTCACCTCAACCAATTTTTATTTTAACTGGGCTGCCTCCAGGCCTAGTTACAAATTAAGCCACATTAACCAAAGCGATTAATGGGTTTCACCTGCCCTCTTGGTTGGGCATGGGCAATTTTTCTGACGTACATTAGTACTGTTGGTACACCACTTTTTTGGGGCCCTCGCCTACAGTGTAATCAAATGAATTTTTAGCCCACCTGCATTACAGCTGACGTTACATCAGCTGTGCTGGGCACTGCAATGGGATATATTTATGTACCGCCGGTGGGTTCCAGGGAGCCACCCATGCTGTGGGTCCACAGGGAGTTGTAACTGCATGTGTCTACTTCTAAAGAACCCCAGTCTGACTGGGGCATGCAGTGTAGGCCGAAGCCCACCTGCATTAAAGGGGTTGTCCCGCGCCGAAACGGGTTTTTTTTTTTTTTTTAAACCCCCCCCCCCGTTCGGCGCGAGACAACCCCGCTGCAGGGGTTAAAAAAACAACCCGCACAGCGCTTACCTGAATCCCGGCGGTCCGGCGTCTTCATACTCACCTGCTGAAGATGGCCGCCGGGATCCTCTGTCTCCATGGACCGCAGGGCTTCTGTGCGGTCCATTGCCGATTCCAGCCTCCTGATTGGCTGGAATCGGCACGTGACGGGGCGGAGCTACACGGAGCCCCATTCAGAAAAGAAGAAGACCCGGACTGCGCAAGCGCGGCTAATTTGGCCATCGGAGGGCGAAAATTAGTCGGCACCATGGAGACGAGGACGCCAGCAACGGAGCAGGTAAGTATAAAACTTTTTATAACTTCTGTATGGCTCATAATTAATGCACAATGTACATTACAAAGTGCATTAATATGGCCATACAGAAGTGTATAGACCCACTTGCTGCCTCGGGACAACCCCTTTAAGCACGACATTACCTCAGCTGTGATGGGCAATGCAATGGGATATATTTATGTACTGCCGGCGGCTTCCTGGCACCCACCCATGCTGTGGGTCCACAGGGAGTTGTAACTGCATGTGTCCACTTCTAAAGAACCCCAGTCCGACTGGGGCATGCAGTGTGGGCCGAAGCCCACCTGCATTAAGCACGACATTACCTCAGCTGTGTTGGGCACTGCAATGGGATATATTTATGTACCGCCGGTGGCTTCCTGGCACCCACCCATGCTGTCGGTCCACAGGGACTTCTCAATAGGGAGCTGTACCTGCCTGTGTCTATGAATTAAAAACCCCGGTCAGGTTGGGGCATGCAGTGTGGGCCGAAGCCCACCTGCATTTAATCTGACGTTAGCTCTGCTGTCCAGGACACTGCAATGGGATACATTTATGTACAGCCGGTGGGTTCCAGGGAGCCACCCATGCTGTGGGTGCACACGGAATTCCCATTGCGGAGTTGTACCTGCCTGTGACTATTTATAAAAAAACGCGGTCTGACTGGGGCATGCAGACACCTTGACAGAATGAATAGTGTGTGGCACATAGGTTCCCCATTGCTATGCCCACGTGTGCAGCTCCAGATGGATTGGATTTCTCATTGCTTCTGTACAGCATTGTGGACTATCGCCCCGCCCTTTTTAAAGAGGGTCGCTGCCTAGCCGTGCCAACCCTCTGCAGTGTGTGCCTGCTTTTCCTCTGGCAGACGCACTTATAAATAGACATGAGGGTGGCGTGGCATGAGGGCAGCTAAAGGCTGGGCAGTGACAGTTTGGTGTGCACTGTGGACACTGGGTCTTGCAGGGGGGGGGGGGGTTGGGCAGCATGTAACCCAGGAGAAGTGGCAGCGGAGTGTCATGCAGGCAGTGATTGTGCTTTGTTGGAGGTAGTGTGGTGCTTAGCTAAGGTATGCATTGCTAATGAGGGCTTTTCAGAAGTAAAAGTTGTTGGGAGGGGGGGGGGGCACTCTTGCCGCTATTGTGGCTTAATAGTGGGACCTGGGAACTTGAGATGCAGCCCAACATGTAGCCCCTCGCCTGCCCTATCCGTTGTTGTGTCGTTCCCATCACTTTCTTGAATTGCCTAGATTTTCACAAATGAAA